>NC_059360.1:30170000-30508750 GCF_019703515.2 Myxocyprinus asiaticus
TAATCGGAGAAGTTAAGTTACACCTCGTTGTCTCGCATTTGCACTCGGTGTGGACAAAAGTGTCCAGAGTGTTTAATTCGTGTTCAAATTAACTAACTAAATCACACAAATTTGCTGCCCATATAATTAATGTCCTGTTTGGGCCACTGAAAGGCGCCCCGCTGAAAAGCTGTTACTGGGCAGTACACTGTCAGAGCCAAAGCTTCAGATTTACACCAATTGACTCTGTATCCTGAGAACTTAGAAAAGGTATTAATAATTCTGTGAAGGCAAGGCATAGGTCTAGTGGGGCTGGAGACGAATAATAAAATATCATCAGCGTAAAGCAAAAGCTTATGCGCCACACCTCCCGACACCACCCCTGGAAAATCATCTTCCCTTCTTATCGCGGCTGCTAAAGGTTCCAGGGCAAGACAGAACAATAATGGGGAAAGAGGGCAACCCTGCCGGGTGCCCCTATCCAGAGTAAAATAATCTGAAATTAATCCATTTGTTTGTACCGCTGCTACCAGGTGTCTATAAAGTAACTTAATCCACCCAATAAAAGTATTCCCGAACCCATATATTTCCAAAATCTTAAAAAGATTATCCCATTCTACCATATCAAATGCCTTTTTGGCATCAAGTGAGATGGCAGCGACCAGAGTCTGATTGTTCACCACTGACCACATGATATTGATGAAACGCCTAATGTTATCAGAAGAGCTGCGGCCCCGAATAAACCCCACCTGATCTATATAAGAGATGTCATAACTTTACTCAATCGGTTAGCCAACATTTTTGACAATATTTTAATGTCTAGCTGGATCAGGGAAATTGTATGGTAACTTTTACACTCGCTTGGATCTTTGTCCTTTTTAAGTATCAGACTGATTCGGGCTTGTGTCATGGTTGGCGGAAGCTTTCCATTCTTTAATGATTCCATATAAACTTCTAGCAAAAGTGGAGCCAATTCTGTAGCATAAGATCTAAAAAATTCAACGGCAAAGCCATCTGGCCCCGGAGCCTTGCCTGTAGGCAGGGCCTTAATTACCTTGTCAAGCTTCTCCACGGTTATCTCAGAATCAAGAGAATTTTTTGCTCAGTCGTCAGTTTAGGGAGTTCTAATGGTTCCACAAAGTTTCTAATATCTTCATCAGTAGACAAAGATGTGGAACTATATAGATCAAGATAGAATTCTTTAAAAGCATTATTAATATCAATGGCTGAGGTAAAAAGTTCACCACCAACAAATTTCACTGAGGGAATGGTAGAAAAAGACTCTCTCTGCTTTATAAATCTAGCCAAAAGCTTCCCTGCTTTGTCCCCCGACTCAAAGTATGACTGCCTTGCCCTGAATAGCCAAAACTCCATCTTTTGCGACAATGTAGTATTATATCTGTGTTTCAATCGGGTCAATTCTCTGAGGCCATCAGACGACATTTGGCGTTTCAGCTCTTCCTCTGAACTTTTAATATTCTCTTCCAACTCCACCAGTTCTTGTGCTTTGGACTTTTTTTTTTTTTCCTTTTTCTCCCAATTTGGATTGCCCAATTCCCAATGTGCTTTTAAGTCCTCGTGGTCCCGTAGTGATTTGCCTCAGTCCAGGTGGCGGAGGACGAATCCCAGTTGCCTCCGCGTCTGAGACAATCAACCCGCGCATCTTATCACGTGGCTTGTTGAGCGTGTTGGCACGGAGACATAGCGTGTGTGGAGGCTTCACTCCACCCACCACGGCAACCACGCTCAACTCACTTAGATATTAGATATATATAAAAAAATCTATTCTAGAATAAATCTTATGGACTGATGAAAAAAATATATAGTTCCTACCAGATGGGTTCAAAAGTCTCCAAATATCTATAAGACCAAGATTTTACACATCCTGTGAAGCATCAGTGTTGCTCTAGGTTGCTTGCACACTTTTGCTTCACTATGATCAAGGACTGAGTCCATCAAAAGATTAAAGTCTCCTCTCAATATTATATCATGAGGGGTGCCAGCAGCTTGCAACATCCCTTCAAGATCTATAAAAAAGCCCTGATCATCAGTGTTAATATTAGCCAAAATCAACCTTTGCCCCTGAATTTCTGCTAAAACAATAATGACTCTTCCTAATTTATCTTTAATCTGTTTGAGACATTTGAATTGTAAGTGTTTACTTATCAATTTAATGACTCCCCTGCTCTTACTTGAGCTAGCACTCAAGAAAACATGTCCACCCCATATCTTCCCAAATGTTTCAGCTTCCTTTGGTGAAAGATACGTTTCTTGAAGAAACACTATATCATATTTCTTACGTTTAAGAGAAATAACCTTCCTTCTATTTATGGGGTGCCCCAACCCATTCACATTCCATGTGGAGAGAGACAATCCACTCATATTAACATTTGACATTTTTACATTTTAGAAAAAATAGATTGGGTGTCAAAAATTTAATTATAAAAGACCACATTCCAACATTAGTGCCACAGTCAGACCCCAAACTTCTCCAAGAACCAAACAAACAGAAAAAAGAAAAACGTGCGCATTAACCCTGCACATGACAGTACCAACCGGCGTCCATCACTCTAAACTCAAACAGTCCATGTACACCTATGAGAGTCCCAGTGACAATTTTGCTGTCGGATTACTCAAGTCCGGTGCTTCGGTACAAATGTTGTGAGACAGAGTTACACAACAACTGATAATCTATAAAACAAACTCCAGCCAAAAGGCAGAATAAACACAAAGAAAGTGTAGATTCATTCACATACTGTCCCGAAGGTGTGTTCTTCCACAAAACAAATTACAGCTGCTAGCGGAACCAGCACACACAAAAATAAATAAATAAATACATTTAAAGCCGTTCAGTTTCCTCGGACAGTCAAACAAATGTTCAGTGAGCCGGCTGTTCATGAGTGCAGGAGATGACCTAATCATTCCAATGTCCTGCAAAAAATACTCCATGAAACAAACTCCATCCAATAGGAGGCATAAGCACAAAGAATGAGTAGTTTCATCCACAACTGTCCCGAAGGAGTGTTATTCCACAAAAAAAACTTCAGCCGCTAGGCGGAACCAGCACCAAAAGAAACAAAAAATGTGCCCAGCTTCCTCAGACGGTCAAGGGTATGTTCAGCGAGACAAGCTCACTTGGAGGCACGTGAGAAACACACCATGACTTCCTCAGTCCACTGATTTTATGGAAGACATCGCTTGTTGTGGGCATGTAAATATTTTGCGGCTATCCTTAGTATCTTTTCTCAATTTGGCCGGGAACTTCAGTGTAAAACGACCCTCCGACAATGCAAAAGTTTCTTGAAGGAGTGTTATTCCACAAAACAAACACCAGCCGCTAGGTGGAACGGAAACAAAAAAGGCGCCCAGTTTCTTCAGACTGTAGAGTGTATGTACAGTGAGACGAGCTCACTTGGGGGCCATATGAAAATCACCAAATGGTTTACTCACCCCATTGTCTCTATGAAATACAATGCTTGTTGTGGGCATGTAAATATTTTGCAGCCATCCTTAGTATCTATTCTCAGTTTGGCCGGAAACATCAGAGCAAAAGCGATCTTCCATTGATGTAAGAGTTTCTTGCATTCCTTGAATTGATCACGTTTCTCTCATCGAATTCGCAAAGTCTGGGAAAAAGAAAATGCTGTGATTCTTCCAAGAAAGCTTTCCTTTGCTCCTCGCCTCGCGCAACACAAGATCTTTATCAGCCGATCTCCGAGCCGAGACCCTGTGAGCTCACTCGATTTCCAGATTGTGGCCTGTTATGTCGAGCAGACTCGGGAAGAACTCATCTAGGAATTTCACCATATCTCTGCCTTCTTCATGCTCAGGAATTCCAGCAATTCGGACGTTGTTTGTTGCGGGCATGTAAATATTTTGCAGCTATCCTTAGTATCTTTTCTCGATTTGGCCGGGAACTTCAGTGTAAAAACGACCCTCTGTCAATGCATACGTTTCTTGAAGGAGTGTTATTCCACAAAACAAACACCAGCCGCTAGGCGGAACGGAAACAAAAAAGGCGCCCAGTTTCCGTTTCATGATTCTCCAAATCCTCCAGTTTTTCCTAAACGCATTCCAAGTCTGTCTTGGTCGCTAGCGGGTTAGCAGCTAATTCCCTCTCTGATGACTCCAGATAATCGATCCATCCCTCGAAGTCCCCGATTCTTGTAACCAACTAATTTAGTAGAATTTAGTTTCCATCGCAGTAATCGATCGACGTATTACAGCAAGATCCTCTAAGTCAGCAACTACTTTCGTCAGCATCACAGACATGCTCGCCAGTTGGTGTTGAATTTCTCCGGCCACACCGTCCAAATTGAGTCCCTGGTCTGCTGCCTTGTCAGGGGCTTCAGCCTGAGCATGTAAGTGTCTTTTAATGTCTCCAGAGCCTGAGGATTTTGAATTCTTTGACATATTTTCTTCATAAACAGTTATGAAACAGAGTGTATCAATTCTCACCAGTTTAAGACACAAAAAGTATTAAAAACTAGCAAAGTGTGCAGAGCTCGCCATTCACATGTCCGACCCTCGCATGGCATCACGCGACTCCTCGTAAAAATTATTTGACATTTTAAAATATACATTAACTACAGCTAAACCAAAGTGATATTTTTTTATCAGTATTTCTGGGAAATTTGATCTAAATATAACATAATATATAATTTATATTAACATCTAATGTGAGAATTACTAGTAATTAGAATTAATTTCCTACTAGTCATAACTGCTCAATACAACTTGGTGGTCAAAAGTTATGAAACCAACATATTCTTTTTAACTAAACTTCATCAAAACAACTGTTCAACTGAAGTATACAACATTAATACTTCTTTACTATGTTTTTAAGCAAAATCTGTTCTATTTACCTGCATGAATTGCAGAATGTTGATGCGCGAGTATGCTGAAGGGCTGCACGATTTGGACAAAAAGTCATATTGCAATTATTTTTTAAAATATTGCGATTTGAATTATGATTAAAATATTTTTTTTTTTTCACATGTTCAACTGCCAAAAGGCTACTGGAGTTTTCACATTTAAGCCCTCTTAAAAAGAACCAAAATGAAACCTTTTTTCAATTCACCCACAAACCAATAAATATATAACTAGCGAAACGAAGAAAAACATCGCATTACCGCGGAGACCTAGCGCGTGTGGAGGCTCACGCTATTCTCCGCGGCATCCACACACAACTCACCACGCACCCCACCGAGAGCGAGAACCACATTATAGCGACCACGAGGAGGTTACCCAACGTGACTCTACCCACCCAAGCAACTGGGCCAATTGGTTGCTTAGGAAGCCTGACTGGAGTCATTCAGCATGCTCTGGATTCGAACTTAAGACTCCAGGTGTGCTAGTCAGCGTCTTTACTTGCTGAGCTACACAGGCCCCCACTAACCCCTGTTGTTAAGTGTTTGGAAGTTGATGCATTGTAATATACCTGGGAGTATATTGTTGACAGCTGTGGCGATGTTGATGTCTTGTAGGTGGTCAAGGGTCTCAGTGTGGAAGAGTCGTAAGGTGGAGCCAGTGCTGAACGCCATCCAGATCCCCACCCCGGCCACCACCATGTGTGACACGATCATCCCCTCCTCCTGATGGGCCTCTAACTGACGCTGTCAATGGAAGAGAGAACATACTTTAAAGAGAAAAGAATGTGCTTTAAGCTTAATTACCAGTATTTGTGGCATAATGTCGATTACCACAAAAATGACTTTTGACTTGTCCCTCGTTTTCTTTAAAAAAAAAAAAAAAAGAATAAATCTGGGTTACAGTGAGGCAATTACAATGGAAGTGAATGGGGCTAATCTGTAAACATTAAAATACTCACTGTTTGAAAAGTATAACCAAAAGACATTAACAATATGTGCATTAACATGATTTTAGTGTGATAAAATCTCTTACTAACCTTTTCTGTGTGAAGTTATATTCAATTTTATAACTTTGTTGCCATAACGACGTAACGCCATAAACCCTAATACCTTAAAACGACCATAAAAGGTGACTTAAACAACTTTATAGCTCAAATAATACATGAGATTTAACAGAATAATTCATTTAAGTGCAAATTAAAAGCTTCAGATTTCTGACTTTAAACCTTCCAAAAATTGGTCCCACTGTAATCTCGATTTGTGCTTTTTTTTGACAAGTCAAAAATAATATTTGTGCTAATCTTCTTTTTGACACAAATGCTGTAGATTGAGCTTAATTTAAATTGTACCCAGAATATGTATTTAAATAGCCTACACATGAACACAAACATACACACAAAAAAGCACATGGCACAAACAAAAATGCAGATGCTGGACTGATGCAAGGTGATCCAGCAGATGGAAATGACCCCAATAAATTAGATAGTTTGTAGAAGGAATAACAATTTTAATTGGTAAAATTTAATTAATGAAGAAAAATCTATTGTAATGAACACTGAATAAATGTAAAATGATAAAGAAATACATTTTGAAATTTGAGTACAGAGGTCTTAAAGATATAACCCAAAAGAAAGGATTAAGATAGACTGAGGCCTAAGAGATGTAGTCAATGCAGAGAGCAAGGAGAGAAGAACTGAAACGATATTTGCCCGAACCTTTATAATACAAATCTGCATGCGAGCTTGGTTTATCTCAATGTTTTTGTTCTAGTAGGGAAAAAATAACATTCAGCCTGGGTCTCGATGACACCCAGAGCCTAAAACTGCGTAAGCCGTATTAAGACATAACAGTTTTTTATCATAACCATGACTAACTTTAGCACTTAGGTAGGTATCATGACTAACGAAACATATTCAATGAACACTGAATAAGAAAATAAATACTTAATATCCCTGCATACATTTTATGTATTATCAAGTACACTGATGACATGAATGTATAGATAAATGATTACATGAATGTTCATATATGAATATGACTTCATAGCTGATTATATGTTTCATATCAGTGCTTTGAAATGAGTATCACACTGCCATAATCACATGATTTCACCAACAGGAATCATCAATGTTTGGCATATTGCACAATTCAAATCGCTGAGTCTATTACCAGAGCATTAGATTCACTTAACTAAAAGATCCGAAGGGTTTTGTCATTACCGAAATCACCTGAAACAGTTTCACAATTAACTCAAAGGAACATTAGTCTCACCCAGGGAAACTAAAAAATAAACGCATATCATAACATAAAATGACATAATTCTCATTAAACGGAACTTAAAACATAACTATAACCCCCAATAACTTTTAAATGTTAATATCACCCCCAAATAGTCCCCAAAACCCGCACAGATGTCCATCATTAATTATGCAATGACAACAGCCAATAGCAAGTCCTCAAACATAAACAACAACTGACATTAAAGTATATTCCTGGTAAGGACTATAAATCAATGTAGTTTTTTGAGGGGACTGAAAATGAGGCTGTGAGGGATACATTTACAGTCTTTTCAATGGCATGCACTGTATAAAGCCATACAAACTATAAAGGTCTTAGATAAAGGTCTAATTTTCACATCTTGTGCTTTCTGAAATTTTCTAGATTCTTTTTACAATGTTTTGTCGACAAAAGGATCAAAAACAGTTTAAAAAATAGTACAACTCATTGAAGAGACCGTCAATCTATCCCTTCACAGCCTCGATTTCATTTCATACCCGTCAAACATCTACTGTGAATAAGGTCCATTTTATATATGGCCCCAAATAGTCCCCAAAACCTGCACAGATGTCCCTCATTAACTATGCAATGACAACAGCCAATAGCAAGTCATCAAACATAAACAACAACTGACATTAAAGTATATTCCTGGTAAGGACTATAAATCAATGTAGTTTTAGCATCTGATATTAATTTAAATAGGTAAATATGCCATTTTGCCCTTTGCACCAAGAAAAGTGAAAAAATGCAGACGTCTGATCGATCCATCTAACCACTGATCTAAAGCCCCGGACCCTGAATAAAACAAGCAAGAAATGAATGAAAGTGGTTGAGGCCGTACTGCCATATGTGTTGTTTGTAGACATGTGTTGAACCAAGGAGATGTTCTGTTACACACAAGTCCAGATGTTTATGCAAGCAGTTACAACTTGCATTATATGACTTATATGATAGTAGTAGAATGACCATTTACTGTTTGCACAATGTTATCAAGCTAAACTGTTTGCACAATGTTAACAAGCTTATCAAGTAAAACAACGGTATTTTAAAACCTATTTGGGTTTCGTGTTATTATTCTTTCATAATATGGTATGTAATATGGTGTTTTAAAAAAGTTTAAAACACAGGGCATATTGTGCTTGTGTAACATTGTTGAATGCAGACACAAACAATAAAACAACTGTCAAACGATTTAATAGACACATAAAAGAGAGGGACCCATACATAAGAACATGCAGTTGAACCAATTCAGTGTTCCAGAAGAATCCAAAACCCCACTTCAAAACTTGTTCCGGCGCCGGTGCAAAAGTGGCATATTTGATTTTTGAGGGGACTGAAAATGAGGCTGTGAGGGATACATTTACAGTCTTTTCAATGGCATGCACTGTATAAAGCCATACAAACTATAAAGGTCTTAGATTAAGGTCTAATTTTCACATCTTGTGCTTTCTGAAATTTTCTAGATGCTTTTTACAATGTTTTGTAGGGATCAAAAGGATCAAAAACAGTTTGAAAAAAAACAGTACAACTCATTGAAGAGACCGTCAACCCATCCCCTCACAGCATCAATTTCATTTCATACCCATCAAACATTTACTGTAAATAAGGTCCATTTTATATATATATATATATATATATACACACACACATACATACATACATACATACATATACATACATATATATATACACATACATATACACACATATATATATATATATATATATATACATACACACACACACACACACACACACACATACATATACACACATACACACACATACACCGATCAGCCACAACATTAAAACCACCTGCCGAATATTGTGTAGGTCCCCCTCATGCCACCAAAACTGTGCCAACCCAATAGCATTCTGAGATGATATTCTTCTCACCGCAATTGTACAGAGCAGTTATCTGAGTTACTGTAAAATTTGTCAGTTTGAACCAGTCTGGCCATTCTCTGTTGACCTCTCATCAACAAGGCATTTCTGTCCACAGAACTGCCGCTCACTGGATTTTTTTTGTTTTTGCACCATTCGGAGTAAATTCTAGAGACTGTTGTGCGTGAAAATCCCAGGAGATCAGCAGTTACAGAAATACTCAAACGAGCCCATCTGGCATCAACAATCATGCCATGGTCCAAATCACTGAGATCACATTTTTTCCCCATTCTGATGGTTGATGTGAACATTAACTGAAGCTCCTGACTGCATGATTTTATGCACCCCCACACTCCCTCCTCCAATACCAAGTTTAAATCTTTCTCCGATAATCTCTAAAGAGAAGTTGAAGTTCCATCCCCCAGACTCTGAATTAGCAGGGAGTAATACACTGATGCCTCATGACCTTTTCCAAAAGAAGTAATCACCACTCCAAGAGTATCTGCCGCTTAAGGGGGGTGTAAACTACTCCCAAAAACAGTACAGAGCAGGTGGCGCAGATGTAAATACTTATAGAACTGATATCTGGGAATCTCAAAATGTTGAACCAAATTTTCAAAGGATTTCAACACTCCACTCTCATATAGGTCATCGAGTGTAGTAACCCCCCTCCCGATCCACTCTGACCAGCAAAAAGAGGACTTGTTGATACATAATTTGGGGTTCAGCTATATGCTCGAGGCAACATTTAAATAAATTTGCAAATTAAACACTCTGGACACTTCTGTCCATACCGAGTGCAAATGCGAGACAACGGGTTGTAACTTATCTTCTCCGGTTAGTTTGATAGAAAGGCTTTGCAATGGCAAAATAGGGGCCAGAACTTCCTGTTCAATACAAAACCAGGGAGGGGCTCTCTCAGATGGAAGAGACCAATGAGCCAAATGTCTGAGACCGAATGCATAATAATAAAACTAAATCTTGGGTAGGCCTAGCCCACCTTTGTCAATTGGCCTATGTAATTTATTGAAATGTAATCTGGGAAGCTTACCATTCCAATTGAAGGACTTCGCTATGCTATCAAATTGCTTGAAATAAGAGAGGGGGACATCACAGGTAGTTACATTTTGGAATACAATTCATTTTAATAACATTAACCTTCCCAGTAATATATATGTGATGAAACCCACCTGCCCACATTGCTCAAACCTTTTTATTAAGGGGTCAAAATTAACTCTAACTAAATCAGACAAATTTGCTGGGAATAAAATGGCCAAAACACTTAATGCTCTGTTTGGGCCGCTGAAAGGCGCCAGGTTGAAAAGCCGTTATTGGGCAGTACGCTGTCAGAGCCAAAGCTTCGGATTTAGATCAATTGACTCTGTATCTTGAGAACTTTGAAAAGGAATTAATAATTCTGTGGAGACAAGGCATAGATCTAGTGGGGTTGGAGACGAATAATAAAATATCATCAGCGTAAAGTAAAAGCTCATGAGCCATACCTCCTGCCACCACCCCTGTAAAATCATCTTCCCTTCTTATCGCGGCTGCTAATGGTTCCAGGGCAAGACAGAACAATAATGGGGAAAGAGAGCAACCCCTATCCAGAGTAAAATAATCTGAAATTAATCCATTTGTTTGTACCACTGCTACCGGGTGTCTATATTCTCTCTTAACAACTTATTATCAACCGACAGCCTGAATGTCAATACAGTACAATACAACCTACTGTACATTCTATATATACTACTATATATACTTTTTTTTTATTGAATAATGTGTATCTATATTGTGTGTATTGTATACTGTACAGTGTACGTTATTATTTGTATATTGTGTTGTGTGTAATTATGTGTATATTAGACTTTAAATTGTGTTGTGTTAATTTGATATAATTGTAAATTGGTATATGTCTCATCACTGTCATGACTGCTATGTTGATCGGAACTGCACCCAAGAATTTCACACACCATTGCACTTGTGTATATGATTGTGTGACAATAAAAGTGATTTGATTTGATTTGATAAAGTAACTTAATTCATCCTATAAAAATATTCCCGAACCCGTATATTTCCAAAATCTTAAAAAGATAAATCCCATTCTACCATATCAAACACCTTTTCAGCATCAAGTGAGATGGCAGCAACTGGAGTCTGAACATTCGCCACTGACCACATGAAATTGATGAAACGCCTAATGTTATCAGAAGAGCTGCGGCCCCGAATAAACTCCACCTGATCTATATGTATAAGAGACGTCATAACTTTTCTCAATCGGTTAGCCAGAATTTTTGACAATATTTTAACGCCTAGCTGGATCAGGGAAATTGGACGGTAACTCTTACACTCGCTTGGATCTTTGTCCTTTTTAAGTATCAGACTGATCCGGGCTTGTGTCATGGTTGGCAGAAGCTTTTCATTCTTTAATGATTCCGTATAAACTTCTAGCAAAAGTGGAGCCAATTCTGTAGCATAAGATCTAAACAATTCAACGGCAAAGCCATTTGGCCCCATAACCTTACATGTAGGCAAGGCCTTAATTACCTCGCCAAGCTCCTCCAAGGTTATCTCAGAATCAAGATAATTTTTTTTGCTCAGTCGTCAGTTTAGGGAGCTCTAATGGTTCCACAAAGTTTCTTTAATATCAATGGCTGAGGTAAAAATTTCACCACCAGCAGATTTCACTGAGGGAATGGTAGAAAAAAGACTCTATCTGCTTTATATATCTAACCAAAAGCTTCCCTGCTTTGTCCCCTTACTCAAAGTATGACTGTCTTGCCCTGAATAGCCAAAACTCCACCTTTCGCGACAAAATAGTATTGTATCTGTATTTCAATTGGGTCAATTCTCTGAGGCCATCAGACGACATTCGGCGCTTCAGCTCTGCCTCAGCACTTTTAATATTCCCTTCCAACTCCACGAGTTCTATTGCTTTGGACTTTTTGATGAATGAGGCATACTGTATGATCCGACCCCTAAGAACCACCTTAAGTGCCTCCCAAGCCACGCCCTCAGAGGATACTGAGGACCAGGTGGTCTCCATATACACATTGATTTCAGCCTTTATCATTTGTTGGAATTCAGGATTTTGCAAAAAGGGATACATTAAAGCGGCAACTATATGATTTCTTTTTCTCCGTATGTGGCAACACCTCTAAACTCACCAGGGCATGATCTGAGACTAAGATGTTTCCAACTGAGCAATCCACAACAGATGAAATGAGGGACTTATATATATATATATATATATATAAAATAAATCTATTCTAGAATAAATCTTATTGACTGATGAAAAAAAAAATGTATAGTCCCAACCAGATGGGTTCAAAAGTCTCCAAATATCTTTAAGACCAAGTATTTTACACATCCTCTGAAGCATCAGTGTTGCTCTAGGGGGCTTGCACACTTTAGCTTCACTATGATCAAGGACTGAGTCCATCAAAAGATTAAAGTCTCCTCCCAGTATTATATCATGAGGGGTGCCAGCGGCTTGCAACATCTCTTCAAGATCTATAAAAAATCCCTGATCATTAATTAATTTCTGCATAATAATGACTCCTCCTAATTTATCTTTAATCTGTTTGAGACATTTGAATTGTAGATGCTTACTTATCAATGTAATGACTCCCCTGCTCTTACTTGAGCCAGCACTAAAGAAAACATGCCCACCCCATATCTTCCCAAATTTTTCAGCTTCCTGTGGGGAAAGATGAGTTTCTTGAAGAAACACAATATCATATTTCTTATGTTTAAGAAAATAAATAACCTTCCTTCTTTTTATGGGGTGCCCCAACCCATTCACATTCCACATGGAGAGAGACAATCCACTCATATTAACATTTGACATTTTGACATATTAGAAAAAATAGATTGTGTGTCAAAAACAAGATTATAAAGACCACATTCCAACATTAGTGCAACAATCAAACCCCGAACTTCCCCCCCGAAGCAAACAAACAGAAAAAAGAAAAATGTGCGCATTAACCCCATGCATGACAGCGCCAACTGGCGTCCATCCCTCTAAACTCAAACAGTCCATCTTCCCCATGAGAGACCCCCGTGACAACTTTGCCATCGGACTGCTCAAGTCCGGTGCTTCTATACAAATTTTGTGAGACAGAATTACATAACAGAAGAAAATCTATAAAACAAACTTCAGCCAATAGGCAGAATAAACACAAAGAACGTGTAGATTCATCCATATACAGTCCCGAAGGTGTGTTCCTCCCCAAAACAAGCTCCAGCCTCTAGCGGAACCAACACACACACAAAAAATACAAAGGAAAAAATAAAAAAAAACATTCAGTTTCCTCGGGCAGTCAAACTAATGTTCAGTGAGCCGGCTGTTTCATAAGTGCAGCAGATGACCTAATCCTTCCAATGTCCTGCAAAAAACTATTCCACAAAACAAACCCCATCCAATAGGAGGCATAAGCACAAAGAATGAGCAGATTCATCCACAACTGTCCCGGAGTGTTATTCCACATAACAAACTCAAGCTGCTAGGTGGAACCAGCACAAAAAGAAACAAAGAAGGCACCCATTTTCCTCAGACGGTCAAGTGAATGTTCAGTGAGTCAGGTCCACTTGGCTGCAAAGTGAGCGCCACACAATGACTTACTCATTCCCTTGACTTTATAAAGGACAATGCTTATTGGGGACAAGTAAATACCCTGCGGCCATCCTTAGCATCTATTCTCAATCTGGCCAGGAACTTCAGTGTAAAAGTGACCCTCCGTCAATGCAAAAGTTTCTTGAAGGAGTGTTATTCCACAAAACAAACTCCAGCCGCTATGCGGAACCATCACAAAAAGAAACAAAAAAGGCGCCCAGCTTCCTCGGACAGTCAAGTAAATGTTCAGTGAGTCAGGCTCACTTGGGAGCAAAGTGAGAATCACACCATGGCTTACTCATGCCAATGACTTTATGAAGGACAATGCTTGCTGGGGACATGTAAATACTTTGCGGCCATCCTTAGTATCTATTCTCAGTTTGGCCGGAAACATCAGTGCAAAAGCGATCTTCCATTGATGTAAGAGTTTCTTGCATTCCTTGAATCGATCACGTTTCTCTCGTCAAATTCGCAAAGTCTGGGAAAAAGAAAATGTTGTGGTTCTTCCAAGAAAGCCTTTCTTTACTCCTCGCGTAACACAAGATCTTTATCGGATGATCTCAGAAATTTGGCCAGAATCGATCAGGGCCTGCCTCCCTCAGCGGATCTCTGAGCCGGGACTCTGTGAGCTTGCTCGATTTCCAGCTTATGGCTTATGTCGAGGAGACTTGGGAAGAGCTCGTCTAGGAATTTTCCCATATCTCGGCCTTCTTCATTCTCAGGAATTCCAACAATTTGGACAATGTTTTGCCGATTACAATTCTCAAGGTCTTCCAACTTTTCCCAGACGCACTGCAAATATGCCTTGGTCGCTAGCGGGTTAGCAGCTAATTCCCTCTCCGATGACTCTAGATAATCAATCCGTTTTTCGATGTCCCCCAATCTTGTAACCAACTCAGAGAATTTAGTCTCCATGGCCATAATCGATTGACGTATTACAGCAAGATCCTCCAAGTCCGCTATGACCTTCGTCAGCATCACCAACATGCTCGACAACTGATGCTGAATTTCTCCAAACTGAGTCCCCGGTCTGCGGCCCTGTCAGGGGTATCAGCTTGAGCATGTAAGTGTCTTTTAATGTCTCCAAAGCCCGAGGATTTTAATTAATTGGCATATTGTCTTCATAGAACAGTTATTAAACAGAGTATATCGAATGTCACTGGTTTATGACATAAAAAGTAGCAAAGTGCGCAGAGCTCGCCGTTCATACGTCCGACCCCCACATGGCGCCAAGCAGCTCCCGCCAGATGGGCTAGTTTGAGCATTTCTGTAACTGGTGATCTCCAGGGATTTTCATGCACAACAGTCTCTAGAATTTACTCAGAATGGTGCCAAAAACAAAAAACATCCAGTGAGCAGCAGTTCTGTGGATGGAAATGCCTTGTTGATGAGAGAGGTCAACAGAGAATGGCCAGACTGGTTCGAACTGACAAAGTCTATGGTAACTCAGATAACCGCTCTGTACAATTGTGGTGAGAAGAATATCATCTCCGAATGCTATTCTGAGATGCGGGTTGGAACTGATTTGGTGGCACGAAAGGGACCTACACAATATTAGGCAGGTGGTTTTAATGTTGTGGCTGATTGGTGTCAGCCACAACATTAAAACCACCTGCTTAATATCGTGTAGGTCCCCCTCGTGCCCCCAAAACAGCTCTGACCCATCAAAGCATGGACTCCACAAGACCTCTGAAGGTGTCCTGTCGTATCTGGTGCCAAGACGTTAGCAGCAGATCCTTTAAGTCCTGTAAGTTGTGAGGTGGGACCTCCATGGATCAGACTTGTTGGTCCAGCACATCCCATAGATGCTCAATCGGATTGAGATCTGGGGAATTTGGAACTTTTCTCCCCAATTTGGAATGCCCAATTCCCAATGTGCTCCAAGTCCTCGTGGTGGCGTAGCGACTCGCCTCAATCCGGGTGGCGGAGGGCAAATCTCGGTTGCCTCCACATCTGAGACCATCAATCCGCGCAACTTATCACGTGGCTTCTTGAGCACGTTACTGCGGAGACATAGCGCATTTGAAGGCTTCACACTATTCTCTGCGGCATCCACGCACAACTCACCACGTGACCCACCGAGAGCGAGAACCTTACATTATAGAGACCATGAGGAGGTTACCCCATGTGACTCTACCCTCCCTAGCAACTGGGACAATTTGGTTGCTTAGGAGACCTTGCTGGAGTCATTCAGCATGCCCCGGATGTAAACTTGTGATTCCAGGGGTAGTAGTCAGCGTCAATACTCGCTGAGCTACCCAGGCCCCCTCATGTCAACACCTTGAACTCTTTGTCATGTTCCTCAAACCATTCCTGAACAATTATTGCAGTGTGGCAGTGCGAATTATCCCGCTGAATGAGGCCATTGCCATCAGGGAATACCGTTGCCATGTAGGAGTGTACGTGGTCTGCAACAATCTTTAGGTAGGTGTTATATGTCAAAGTAACAGCCACATGAATGCCAGGACCCAAGGATTCCCAGCAGAACATTACCCAGGGCATCACACTGCCTCTGCCGGCCTGCCTTCTTCCCATGGTGCATCCTGCTGCCATCTCTTCCCCAGGTAAACAACACATGCACCCGGCCGTCCACATGATCTAAAAGAAAATGTGATTCATCAGACCAGGTCACCTTCTTCAATTGCTCCATGGTCCATATCTGATGCTCATGTGCCCATTGTAGGTGCTTTCGGCGGTGGACAGGGGTCAGCATGGGAACTCTGACCGGTCTGTGGCTACGCAGCCCCATATGCAGCAAGCTGTGGTGCACTGTGTTTTCTGACACCTTTCTATCATGGCCAGCATTAAGTTTTTCAGCAATTTGTGCTACAGTAGCTATTCTGTGGGATCGGACCAGACGGGCTAGCCTTTGCTCCCCACATGCATCAATAAGCCTTGGGACCTAGTTTCCATTTCACCGGTTGTCCTTCCTTGGACCACTTTTGGTAGGTACTAACCACTGCATACCGGGAACATCCCACAAGACCTGCCGTTTTGGAGATGCTCTGACCCAGAGTCTAGCAATCACATTTTGGCCCTTGTCAAATTCGCTCAGATCCTTACGCTTGCCCATTTTTCCTGCTTCCAACACATGAAGTTCAAGAACTGACTGTTCACTTGCTGCCTAATATATCCCGACCCTTGACAGGTGCCACTGTAATGAGATAATCAACGTTATTTACTTCACCTGTCAGTGGTTTTAATGTTGTGGCTGATCAGTATATATATATATTTATATATTACTGTGCAAAAGCATTACTTTTACAAACATTACAAACATTACTTTTGCAAATAGAAAAGATTAGAATAGAAGAACAGGGAGCCCTGCAACAGATGTCATGGCCCCCACAAAGCCCCCCACTGAACATCGTGTCAGTCTGAGAGTACACGAAGAGACAGAAGCAATTGAGACAGCCTAAATAGAAAGAAGAACTGTTGCGAATTCTCCAAGAAACTTGGTACATCCTATCTGCCCAAAAACCAAGAAAAACTGTGTCCAGGTGTACCTAGGAGAATTGGTGCTATTTTAAAGGCAAAGGTGGTCACACAGAATATTGATTTAGCTTTTTTATGTTTACTGGACTTTGTATGACGTTAATTGATAAATGAAAACTTTTTATGCCATTATTTTTGAAGACATCCTCACTATGCAACATTTTTCACAAGTGTCTAAAACTTTTGCACAGTACTGTATATATATATATATATAAAAATGAGCTCTCAGAGAGGAACTCTGATTATTGTAACATGTTTATGTGTTTTGTAGAACAGTACTAAATATACACTACATGACCAAAAGTACTGTATACGGATACCCATATGTGTTTTAATTTCAAAACCATGAAAATTAATAGTGAACTTGTACTCCAGTTGCTGCTATAACAATCATAATTCTGTTTGCTTCTATGCCAAATCATATTAATCAAAGTAATTTCTTCTTTGATTTAAATATTGTTTGAGCAGAAACGTGTGAAAGTGCTGTGCTACCTCCACAGTGTGTGTCTGTGTGCTGACGATGAAGATCTGCCCTCCTGATGAGGCCCAGGCTTGCTCACCCACCACCAACAGTGCTTTTACCGGCAGCACACCCAGCTTCAGCACCCGGGCCCCTGACTCCACCCAAGAGCCATCTGTGAGAGAGAGAAGTGACATGAAGACAATCTGTACAAATGTTTTTTGTGCTTATGCTCCGGTGTACCAGTGCACACTGACATGACTTTTAGCGATACAAATAGAGGTATGATAAGTCAGACACCGTTTGCCATGTAGACTATGCATATTTCATTATATGTAAAGGAGCACAAACCTCTTTTTGGAATAAACGTTTAGTAAGAATATAGACATTGGTTCAAGAATGGTATAAATTTACAGTTAACCCAGTCAATGAATGGTTTGTTATTGATAATAAAAATTAATAACTGATGACGAGTTGTTAAATATGCTACATTATAGGAGCAGAAACTGGTAGCTGCACTTCATTTCATATGAATGAAAATGAATGAAAGAATAAATCCGCACATGTGCTTTTATTGCATTCTGTCTCACCATATTAGGATAATTGTGGGCATTTTGAAGGCGGAGTGCGCAAGTTTTTAAAGATGAATTGCAATTTATAAAGTGGGATGCATTTAGGAACAGTTCTTCGGGTGTACAGATGTTTTATAAATCGTTCGTAGGAACATTTAGGAAATTGACGTACATTCATATTTAGGATCACTTACAAACATCTTTACAAATGAGGCCCCTGGTTTCCTTCTGCGTACCTCACTTTCACCTAATCTGTGTTGCTAAGTGATGCCTACAGCTAATTAAAGCCTACACCAGCTAGTTAGCGGGGGATGCTTTACTGACCACTGCCTACATCTGTCCAACCATTACAGGAAGGACTTCAAAGACCATAAATTAATCATTATGGTTACAATGTAATCATTATCCATACAATTTGAACATTGTTTAACTAATCTATTTAATAATGCAATAAATGATTCAGATCAACAGTTGACTTGTATTACACATCCTCCTGTATGTATTAGATAATATTTGGCAACAGTGTGTACAGTACTTCTAAACGGGGTAAAGAATATTTCCTGTAGTGTGATAAGACTTTGTGAGAGAGAAATCAGGTTACAGGTTACAGCAATGCTGTCACAGAGAGGCAGGGCAGATAACTACATCCTCTTAAGCACACACTGCTCACTCACAATGTGTGTGATTGTGCATGTGTGTGTGTTTTTAGCTGAAATAAAAGTGACCTCACATTATTCAGAGAGCAGAATTGAGGCGTTTTTAGTGTTTAATTCACTATTGAAAAGAGACCTGAAAACCATTGATCACTCCACCTCAGAGTGGAAATAGGCCACTGTATGTGTGTGTGTGTGTGTGTGTGTGTGTGAGCTTGAATAAGGAAGGGATAAATATATTAATTGAGAGAGTAAAGAGAGAAAAGCAAGAGAAAAGCGAAAGAATGCTATTATTTTGTAAATGTGTAATAACATTTACATTGACCAATGACAATCTCCACATTGATACTCTGTCTGTTTCTGCCAGTACCTTCCTATCCTGAGGCATTTTTGAACTGTTTTTTTTATTGAGTTTGTTTGCATCAAGAGGCTCTGATTACATAACACCATCGCCTACACAGCATTTCCAAACTCTCCCCGATCTCTCTCCCTCTCTCTCTTTGCTTGTTGCAATCTCATTAATAGAGAGCCTGTGATGAACAAAGCTATCAGACCACCAGTGTTGCAATGTGGACACAACTGTAACTGACTAAATGCCATTTTCCATTGCATTTGTTTACTTATTATTCATTCATCTGAACACAAAATGAATGAGTCTTCAGATGACAATCTAATTGTGTTATATTAGTGTTTTCATCTGGAACTGCTTAGTACTTCCGAAATGGATCATCTTGCTTCAAAAAGCTTAAGGCATTGAATACTAAAATTAAACTGCTTGCAAGGCACAACTGCATTGACATTTCTCAGTATTAAACTTCTGCAATTACTGTTTTACCATACAGACTTCGTTCAAACTTTCTGTTGTATTTTGGATCTTACGAATTTAAGAAATTTAAGATTAAAGTTTAAAAAATATCTCATTAAGAGAATGTTCGCCATTCGAAATCTAACTGACAGTCGTTACATCTTTTTATTATTTGCATTTTGGATTGCGATTAGTCCTTTTTTGCATTTATTTGTGTACCGACTTGTGATTGGTCATTCTTTCTTCCATCTTTTTAACCATCTACAGCCGCCTTTGCAAAAACTGTGTTTTTTTATGTGTTAATTCTCATGCACAGCTGACAGAAAACCTGACACATGCAGGGTGTCAGCATTTCATCTTATACAGAACCAAGGTTTAAAACCTAAATCCTTTTGCTGACTTGCAAGCACTGGTAATTCCTTCAGAAAATGCAAATCTATTTTAATACTGAAGACCATTCTGAAAGAACACTATGTTTTCTAGCTGTTCAACACTTGTGCTGTATCAATGGATCTGACACTACAGAATGTCCTTGCATAGTGATAGTGTTGAGTAATTTTAAAGTATTTATATAATACTGATCATTATATATGATATGGCTCACTCTAACACAACAGAAGTCTTATTAGTAAGTGCTGGAACAACCAGTTCAATAAATCAATCAGAGAACTAAGATATATCACAAAAATAGTTACTAAATATCTGTGCCGCGGGCAGCAGAAAACTGGAGCGAGAGTGAAATGGAATATGAGGGTTCCAGAGAAAAAAACAGCTGTGGAAAGAATTATAGAGAGAAGAGGAAAAATATTTCTAATGTCTCACTTTCCTTCCAAGGGGGACTGCAAAGAAGGTTTTTTTCAAAATACTGAGAACATCAAAGTGTCTTGGGGATTGGGATGCTTTGGGGAATTTTAGATCCAGATCTAAAATTGACATAAAAAAATGCTGAAATTCCTCCATTATTCACATTCAGTTATGGGCTGACGACCCTGGTGAAAAAGGAAGGAGAGAAGCGGAAAGATGTAGTATGAGGAAGGAAGAAAGAAAAGGAAAGAATGAATGAACAAATTAATGAAAGAGCAAAACAATATAAATGTAAAAAAGAGCAAAATATATAAACTAAACAAACAACAAACAAAACAGTAATGAATGAAAGAAAGAAAAGAAAAGAGTGAATGAACAAATGAATAAAAGAGCGAAAACAAATGAAGGTAAATAAGAGCAAAAGAAATCAACTAAAAGAACAAATGAAAAAGTAATGAAGAAAGAAAGAAATGAATGAATGAACAAATGACAAAAGGAAAATTAAATAAAACAAAAGGCATGAGGCAAAAAAAACAAAAAGAGTAATGAACGAAAGCAAGAAAAATAAAGGAAATAATGAAAGAAAGAAAGAATGAATGAAAGAGCAAAAAATTAAAAATGAAATAAAAAACAGAATGGTTAAAAAAAAAGAGCAAAAAAAACAAAGAAAAAAACAAACAAAAAAGTAATGAATGAAAGAAAAACAGAATGAAAGAAAAAATTAATGAGCAAAAAACAAAACAAAAACAACAACAAAAAGAATGAAGGTAAAAAAGAGCAAAATAAATCAACTAAAAGAAAGTCCTTTATTAATGTAAATTCTCCTTCTTGCCCAGTAGGTGGCAATATGCACAAAGAATGCAAATCGCCAAAAACAAAAGAAGAATGTGAAAGTGAAGATTTATAGAAAGAAAAAAAAAGACTTAAATATTTATCTGTTTCTCACCCACACCTATCATATCACTTCTGAAGATAAGGGTTTAACCACTTATTTTAAATCTGCCTTTATATGCTTTTTGGACCTTCAAATTTCTCGCCACTATTCACTTGCATTGTATGGACCTACAGATCTGAGATATCATTCTAAAAATCTTAGTTTGTGTTCAGCAGAAGAAAGAACGTCATACACATCTGGGATAGCATGAGGTAGGTAAATGATGAGAGAATTTTCAAATTTGGGTGACCTATCCCTTTGAGTGAAGAAATATGACACAAAATGTGAAGTTGTAAGAATATGCCATTGAACCAAATCAAATCCATGTCAAGATTCACACAGCAATTAGTGCTCAAAGAAAAACCTCACTGTCAGCCCTGGAGAAGATGACCAGAGAACCGCTGACCAGTCCTGCATACAGACACCCACTCTTATACACCAGACATGTGACGCTGGACTTATCAGGAGAGAAGAAATGCTGCAGACGGATCTTCTTAGAGCGCTGGCTGCTCTTATATACTGATATACTGAAAGAGAGAAACACATTAACTTCTCAGATCAAGAGAGAAGACATGGACTATTTTGTCCAAGCAAGGTTAACAAAACACTATTGCATGGGTGCCATACATGATACAGTACATGTCTTCATTAATCCATGTCTATGTGCAGAGGGGATGTCAAACATTCTGCTTTAATTTAGCTGTCCATGATAGCACTGAGTTTTCTAGCTTTTTGAGCAATGTTGGTTGTCTGATGTTGGGTGATGTACACACCTGCCTTCCTCCATTCCCAAACACACAGTTGGTGTGTCATTGGCTTTCTGATCCTCAGAGTTTCCCTGTCCATTTTCCAAAGGCTCATGCAAGGGCACATATGTCATGCAGAGAATACGTGATTCAACATTAAAACACTCGGTCACTTTTGGACTTGAGTTCTGCAATGCCACAATGGAAACCTGACCCATATGATTGGTACAGCTGGCAACCTAACAGGAAAGAGATTATGTTATTTTTGGCCAAGACACACACACACACACACACACACACACACACACACAAAACAAACAACTCAACATTACAAAACTTCAATAGTTACTAGATTGGAGAGATTACAATCTGCAATATAAATAATGTCCTTCCAAACAAAACCCAAACCCATCTAGTTAATAATTTGTGGTCTCACACTTTAAGGTGTCACAGTTTTAAGTTTTTCAACTGGCAGAATTGCACATTGTCCTCCACACTCAGTATGTTTAACTACACTTATAAAGTAAAATTTTCATCAGACTAAAACAATAATTTGTCTTTTTAAAATGTCATGTAAATGCTTCAGTCCAAATGAAATCATACCAGTTTTTTGTGAAGTTGGACTAACAGACCTACACGATGAGATTAAAGCTCAGCTTCATCCAGCATGTACTTGTGGTGGTGGGGGTGTGGTTAAGCATCTGTTTGTGAATGGAGAGCGAGATCAGGAGATAAGAACGGTAAGGATCATCACCTGGCAAAGATTGTCTCTAACAGCTGTTTGTTTAGAGTGGAGATGGGCTTTAAGAGCAAGCCAGACGCCAGTCACAGGAGAGAGATATGAGACACGAACTGGAGAAAGACTGTTAGAATTTATGTCCGCTGAAAAGCGTAGTTTCTGAGTGTGATCGCTGAAAAAAGTAAATACTGAGTTTCAAAGAAATAAAACATACCGTTTGAGTTGGATTAGCAGTCTCCCGCTTCCTCCTTTTTTTCCAAACTGTGACCATTGTTACACTGATGCTGAAACCCTGGATTAAGGGAGGAAGAACGCCGCCATAGATCCCTCACCTCTGGAGGACGTGGTAAAGACCCTTGCCAGCATCCAACAGACACAATATCAAGCCCTCTTTGAGCTGTGCACCGAAAAGGAGCAGCGATTCACTGCGCTCCTCCAGGACCGGCAGATGTTCTGGAGCTTGCTGCACCTGAAGGGTGCTGCCACCGTGACCCCGGACCCCGTGACCTCCCTGCCCCAGGTTCCGCTAGTCAAGATGGGCCCCCTAGATGATCCGGAGGCCTTCTTGGAGCTCTTTGAGAGGACAGCGGGGGCATGCGGATGGGCACCCAGTGGGCAGTCGGGTTAATTCCACTGCTGTCCGGGGAAGCCCAACTTGCGGCGCAGCAGTTACCAGCGGAGAACCTCCTGGTGTACGCTGACTTGAGAAAAGCCATCCTGCAACGTGTCGGCCGGACACCCGAGCAGCAGCGCCAGCGCTTTCGCTCCCTGACCATTGGCGAGCACGGCCGCCCATTCGCCTTCGCCCAACAGCTCCGGGACGCCTGCCGGAGGTGGTTGCTGGCTGAGCAACGTGACGTCGGAGCTGTCATCGAACTGGTGGCACTGGAGCAGTTCATCGCTCGACTTCCGAGAGGGATGGCAGAGTGGGTCCAGTGCCACCCCCCGGCGTCGCACCAAACGGCCATCCAGTTGGCAGAGGACCACATGGCAGTGTATTTGGGAGCCGGCGAGCCCCGAGACCCTTCTCACTCTCTCTCGTTGTCCTGACTCCCCTCCTCCCCCTGCTTTCCATCCTGTTGCTCCTCCCTAGAAATGGGGAGGAGCCCCTCCCATACCAGCTCCTCGACTCCTGGGATTGCACTACCCGCCAGTTTCCCCTGCCCCTTTCCACTCTCACTCCCATTGTGGTGGACCTGCTTTCACGAGCGCGGGCGTGGAGTCTGGGCCGGTCTGTTGGAGCTGCTGGGAGCCTGGGCATTTCCGGGACCAATGCCCAGTGATGGAGGTGGGGATATTGGTTCGGGTCCCCAATGTGTTGCAGGCCACCCCTGATCAAGCTGGGACATACCGCATACTTGTGAGTATAAAGGGGGCGTACATACCAGGCCTTTGTGGATTCGGATTGCAGCAAAACCTCCATCTATCAATGCCTGGTTCAAGACGAGTCTTTGGGTGCTAGTCACAAGGTAAGGTGTGTGCATGGGGATATCTAAGATTATCCTGTAGTGACCATGACGATTCAATTTCGGGGACATAAGCATTGTGTCAAGGCTGCGGTTAATTCACCCCCCACCCATCCTCTAATTTTGGACGCGAATTGGCCAGTAGTTCCACTTTATTAAGGGAAATTTGCGTGGATGGGTCCTGTAACAGAACGTTTCGGTGTGGGATTTATGATGCGCTGGCTGGGGAGGCATAGCCGGGGCCGTCTACGTCAGTTCCATGTCAGGATGATGTAAGGGAGGGGAAGTCTCGGCTTCCCCAGCCCTTAAGAGTGTTTCATGCAGGGGATTTTCCTCTGGAACAGATGTGAGACGAGACTCTTAGGCATGCCTTCGACCAAGTGAGAGTGATTGATGGTCACCATCTTCAGCCAGACATTACACTCGCCTATCCATATTTTTCTATTATTAATGACTGGTTGTATCGAGTGACACAGGATGCTCAGACAAAGGAAGATACGACCCAGTTATTGATACCGAAGAACCGTTGGGAAATGTTATTCCAGATGGCTCATTATAATCTGATGACGGGTCACTTAGGGAAGGAAAAGACACTGAAGTGTCTAATGGCCCATTTCTATTGGACGGGCAGTTGTGGGGATGTTCGCAGATGGTGTGCGGCATGCCGTGGATGTCAGCTGGTGAATCCGCCAGCCACCCCAAGAGCGCCTTTGCGCCCGCTTCCTTTGATCGAGGTTCCCCTTCTGATTCTGATAGAATTGGCATGGACCTCGTCGGGCCATTAGAGCGGACGACACACGGGCATCGCTTTGTGTTTGTTCTGGTGGACTATGCAATGCGATATCTGGAAGCAGTGCCTTTGCGCAACATCTCAGCACGTAGTGTTGCGGAGGCACTCTTCAAAATGATCTCCTGATTTGGGATTCTGAAAGAAATCCTCACTGATCAAGGCACTACTTTTATACACTACGTGAGCTGTACAAATTATTGGGCATTAAATTGATTCGGACAAGCATGTACCACCCGCAAACGGACGGCTTGGTCGAACGGTTTAATAAAACCCTGAAAAACATGATTCATAAGTTCGTGCACGAAGATGCTCGGAATTGGGATATTGTATGGGCGTAAGCCTCGCAGTATCTTAGATGTTGTGAGGGAAAATTGGGTGGAGGGTCCTTCAAACAGCAAAAATGAAATTCAATACTTGATCTGAGAGCAAAACTCCACACATTGGGGCAACTATCACAAGAGAATTTGCTACAGGGAGCTCGACTACGGGAATTTACACAGGGAGATAAAGTCCTTGCATTACTACCCACATCAAGCTCGCAAAGTGGCAAGGGCCCTTTGAGGTCACACGGCAAGTCCGGAAAGTCAATTAAGAGGTTAAACACATGGATAGGGGCGGAGCACATCAGATTTACCACCACTTAAAACTGTGGAGGGAGGTGGTCTCCATGGCTTTGGCGACGGTGGTACCGGAGAGTGAGGAGCTCGGGCCGGAGGTGAACTTAAAAGCCAATTGTGGCACCCTGGTCACTTGCGGAGACCACCTCTCACCATTGCAAATCAGAGACGTGGCCCAGTTGCAAAGAGAATTTTCAGACGTTTTCTCGCCCCTTCACGGTTGTATGAACCTCATAAAACACCATATCGAAACAACCCGTAGTGGTACGCAGTCGTCCCTACCGATTACTTGAGCACAAAAAAAAGTAGTTCGAGAAGAATTAGAGGTCATGCTAGAAATGGGGGTAATAGAAGTATCCCACAGTGACTGGGCCATCCCGGTGGTGCTGGTTCCGAAGAGTGACGGCTCGGTGCGGTTCTGTGTGGATTATAGAAAGGTCACTGCAGTGTCTAAATTTGACACATACCCAATGCAACATATTGACAAACTGCTCAATCGGTTGGGCGCGGCTCGCTTTTATTTGACACTTCCTAATTGCGAACATTGTTACAGTACTGTATACACGTTAATTTGACAACAATTGGCTTCGGCATTGTGTTCATGCTCCAAAAGACAGAGGGGTGCACAACATGTACAGTATTTAACACAACTCAGCTGACATCCTTCCTTCAAATATTCGATTATGCATGTGTCTTGAACAGATTGTAGCTCAAGTACGCAAAAACCTGCTGTAGCTCGATTATAACTCTGTATGTAAACATACCATATGTCTAATCATTTCATAAGGAAATACACACCTGAGCAGAGATGAAATAGATGGAATATAGGCTGCAGTTCACTGAGTGCTCTTAAAGTGGTGCAGCCTTTCATTGCAGGCTTCTACATGTCCAAGCAAGGGGAGTGTTTTATGACCTTCACTACAGTAAATACAGCATAAAAGCCTTTAATGCAACCTCACACTCACACTGCCCATACAGAACAAAAGCTGCAATGCTAAATGAGGCTTTCAGACTTCAAAAGAGGAGCACTGAAATGTGATAAAATGCTATATCAGGTCAAGTATGATTTGGCAACAAACATACACACACCCCATTGAAAGATCCTCCAATCCCTACCTCTGATAAGGAGCCTTAGGACAAATGTTTAGGTTAATAAACAGCATATGAAGTGTGTTTATACAGAGTGTACACTGCTTGGTGACTCACCCACACACAGCCATGACCCATAACAGGCAAATTTACAGTGCTGTCCGTATTCACATGAGGCTCAGGGTTATGAACTGCACACTCCACCTAAAACGCACACATGTGTTTACTTAGCTTTTTAAATGAGAACACACCATAGACTTCTGTTGATCTTACTGAAACAATGTACTATACTTCTAGACAGTGTAGGGCAAATAATTTATCACAATTTACTAATTACTAATCTAAAATTGTTATCAGATTACTGACTATAATAATGACTTAATCAGAAGAGTAATCACATTACTAGTTCATTTTAAGTTACTTTCTAAAACACTTTTCACAGAAAAACTTTAGTTTTTCTGCTAAACTAATTCAAAATAATGTCTATTTTTCCTCCATTGACTCGTTAGGGGGCGAACACCCTTCAGCTGTCACAAATTACAAACAGATGTATAAAAGTAACTTATGTTTTAAATATGCGTAACCCAAATAATTAAAAATAATTAACTTAATTGAAGGTCAGTAACTGTAACCTGATTACAAGTATTTTAAATGAAATTTGATACACTACTTTTTGTACAAAAAAGTAATAAGATTACAGTAATTACTTTGTAATTAAATTACACCCAACACTGCTTATAGACTTACTCAAACACTACCCATAAAATATATATATTTTTTTTAGTTTTATAAAAATATATTAGGGCTGTCAATCAATTCATTGCATATATAAATATTTATTTTATTATTTTTTTTCCCAAATGCCCTCAAATGAAAGTTGTGTCAGATTTAGCTAACTTCCCCAAACTATAGCTAAGTAAACACAAACAAATCACGTTCCATAGCACAGGTAATGCTACTTGCCCAGTTAAAGATTTATGTGCGACATAAGACTATACAAAAGAGTGAAAGTGATATAAAGGTCCAGGCATACGGTTTGTCACCTTGAACTCCTGTAGTTTGGACATGATCACAGCCATCTGCTTGAGTAAGAGAGGATGATTCTGTTTCCTCATATGATTGCCATCATCTTCAGCACAAAACCAGCCCTGAATGTTGTCCTCCTCTGTACACAAATAATTAATTAATTAATTATATAATTATAATTTTCTTTATTTATCACACATTATACATTTGCACATATACAGTGAAATTCTTCTTTTTCACATATCCCAGCTAGGCTGGGGTCAGAGTGCAGGGTCAGCCATGATACGGCGCCCCTGGAGCAGATAGGGTCAAGGGCCTTGCTCAAGGGCCCAACAGTGGCATCTTGGCGGTGCTGGGGCTCGAACCCCCGACCTTCTGATCAGTAACCCAGAGCCTTAACCGCTGAGCTACCACTGCCCACCGCTGAGCTACCACTGCCCACTGCAAACACATTAAATTAGTAAAGCATTCCTCAAATTCAACAAATCAATGACAATTTCGAAAGTGTTTTAAAATTGCCAGTTTTAAAATCCATTTCTGGTTCAGCCAAACGATGATTCAAGAACTGAGCAATATGATTCCAGCAGGCACAGAAATGTTAGAAACACATTTATTTTGAAACCTGATGACAAATTGGCTTAGCGTGCATTAAAATATGTTAGTAATACCAAGGTATGTTCGTGTTTTCAGACATTTTTCAAGCATTTCTGAGGGACAGACAGAGAAAGGAACTAAAAGGGGTAGGGAGTCATAGACAAAGACAGGATATGGAGACAGGAGAACAGGAAGTGAGACGTACGTAGAGTCAGTTTAGCCATCTGCAGATTACTGATCCAAGTTTGCTTGATGGATGGACTGAAAGTATTAAAGACTGCAGTGAAGAATGTGGGTCTACCATACCTAAAGAGACACAAAGTCAAAGTCAAGTCAAAGTCAGCTTTATTGTCATTTTTAGCACATCGCATGGCAATGGATAAAAACGAAAGACAGTTCCTTATGGAAACTACAGTGCAACATGTTGTAGACATAAAGACAACAATAAATACAGACAATAATACCACATTAAGTACACAGAATTAAAGTTAAATATAAATAGGAAATATATAAAGTGTAGCAGCAGTGGAGTCATGTGGAGCATTTGATTGCACAAAAATGTATGTAGTGCAAGATGAGTCATCACTATTTTTGGTTAGTTTTCTCAGAAGAGAAATACTGTACATTTTAAATGCATTTATCTGCTAAAGGTTAATTTTGTCAACTTTCAGGAATACACTAGCATATAGACGGATTGAAAGCTAATACTTTGACTAAAAGCTACAAAAGTCACATTTTGATTTCATAGGGTCTTTAACAAAAGAAAACATCATGGTTACTTGTGTAACCTCCATTCCCTGATGGAGGGAACGAGACATCATGACAGCGTGTCCGCTGTAGTGTTGAGGTTGCCCAGGATGTGAGTGGCTCACAGCGACTTGAAGTGCTGCTGACTCCAGAGGAGGAGACGGCGGGCGAGTTGTGACATACAAAGAGAGTGCAGACCGCCTTGACGGTTGACATATGCTACCGTTGCCGTGTTGTCTGTCCGAACTAACACGTGCTTGCCCTGGATCAATGGCCAAAACCTCCGCAGGGCGAGCAGAATTGCCAACGACTCGAGGCAGTTGATGTGCCAATGCAGTCGCGGGCCCATCCACAGGCCGGCGGCTGCGTGCCCGTTGCAAACAGCGCCCCAGCCCGTTTTGGAGGCGTCCGTCGTGACCATGACGTGCCTGGAGACCAGTTCTAGGGGAACACCTGCCCGTAGAAACGAGAGGTCGGTCCAAGGGCTGAAAAGACGGTGACAGACCGGCATGATGACCACGCTATGTGTCCCGTGGTACCGTGCCCATCTCGGGACTCGAGTCTGAAGCCAGTGCTGAAGCGGTCTCATATGCATCAACCCGAGTGGGGTGGCTACCGCTGAGGATGCCATATGCCCCAGGAGCCTCTGAAAAAGTTTCAGTGGAACCGGTGTTTTCTGTTTGAACGCCTTCAAACAGGCCAGCACCGACTGGGCGCGCTCGTTCGTAAGGCGCGCTGTCAAAGAGACTGAGTCCAGCTCCAAACCGAGAAAAGAGATGCTCTGAACCGGGAGGAGCTTGCTCTTTTCCCAGTTGACCCGAAGCCCTAGTCGGCTGAGGTGTGAGAGCACCAAGTCCCCGTGTGCGCACAACATGTCCCAAGAGTGAGCTAGGATTAGCCAGTCATCGAGATAGCTCAGAATGTGAATGCCCACCTCCCTTAACAGGGCAAGGGCTGCCTCTGCGACCTTCATGAAGACGCGAGAAGACAGGGATAGGCCGAAAGGGAGGACTTTGTACTGATATGCCTGACCCTCGAATGCAAACCGCAGGTAGGGTCTGTGTCGAGGAAGGATCGAGATGTGGAAGTACGCGTCCTTCAGGTCTACCGCCGCGAACCAATCTTGATGCCGGATACTCGCCAGAATGTGTTTTTGCATCAGCATCTTGAACGGGAGTCTGTGTAAGGCCCGGTTCAGTACTCGCAGGTCCAAGATTGGCCGCAACCCACCACCTTTTTTCGGTATGATGAAGTAGGGGCTGTAAAACTCCTTCATCTTGGCCGGAGGGACAGGTTCTATCGCGCCCTTCCGTAGAAGGGTAGCGATCTCAGCGCGCAAGGTAGCAGCGTTTTCGTCCTTGACCAAGGTGAAGTGGATACCACTGAACCTGGGCGGTCGCCTGGCGAACTGAATCGCGTAGCCGAGTCGGACGGTCCGGATCAGCCGGCTCCTTGTGACCACCCCCGGAACAGCCTGGGACGGGGGAGGAAGAGGCCTGTCCTCGTAACCCGTGGAGACTGCCACATCGGGGGCGGCTGTGTGCCACAGCTGGGCGCTCAGGGGCGGGAAGACCACCGCTGGTGCGCCAACCCTGCAAGGAAAAACCCGTGGACGGTAGTCGTGATGATGACCGGGTATGTGACCCAGGGAGGAAGGAAACCGCTCTTTTGCTGAACTGTTGGGTACCGCAGCCACTTGGGCATTCGGCGAAATCAAACAAAAAGGCAGCAAAAGATTTTCCACCCGGCCCTCCACCGGGGGATGGAGTGGTCTTCTTACCAGCTCCAGGTGAGTGGGTATTGTCGTCCCTGGGTCGCCCGTCTCAGGGGCGCTTTGACGACCTCCGTGGGTTCTTAGCGGCCAACTGTGGGACAGGTGGCGTCTGCCTCCTGCGGTGGGCTCCATGCCAGGGCCAGGCCGGGCCGAAGGGGCAGTCACCGCAGGGGGATGCCCTTGGCGACGAGCAGACGGGGTGCAGGATCTTGAGCCGCTCTGGGGCAGGATGTGCCGGATAGCCTCCGTCTGCTCCTAAAAGTGACCCCTAGTGTCACTACATCGACACAACGTCGAGTGAGTGACAGATAGGGAACAATCTATGATTGTTGCTAAAAGTTTGGTTTTTCAAAGTGTATTAGGCACTAAAATTGTGCACAAATCTCTTGAGTAGCCTAAATATCTCAGCACGGTTTCAGCTGGCAATTTGTCAGACAGCTGGAGAAACAGACGGTGTCCCTTCCTGTTTATCAGTGACATTGCAGGATATGATGTAATACTTGGCCAGGGACTTACAATATTTTCATACTCTTAAATTTGTTATTAAAGTTAAAGGCCCTAGTTGACTTCTGTGACTTTAGAAGGGGCTCTTCAATTGTTTATTGTTCACAAATAGCAGATAATGACCAGAACCAAAATAGTGAGGGGAATGGAATCCATTCCCGCTGCTATCTCAAAAAAGTCCACAGCATTAAACTTCCAGCAGTCACTGTGTGTGTGTGCGTGCGTGCGTGCGTGTGTGTGTGAGAGAGGGGGGATTTATATTATCAGAGGGATTAGTTTTACAGCAGGGAGTCTAAAGATGCTCTTATAATCTACACAGCAAAATACAAACATGCTGCCGTAACACTAGCAAATAATCAGTGTGTATGTGTGTGTGTGTGTGTCTGTTTGTGACAGCTGCACACTCTACACCTCCTGATCCACAGTAGGAGGATAATAACAGTACAAGACATACTGTCTTTAGGGTCTAATTAGGGACTAAGGTCATTCTTAAAGAACTGAGTCATGTAAAGAAATAGCAATTTAATATTTAAGAGCCTGTGCTTCACAGTTTATAGAAGTTCATGAAGTAGAATTCCAAAAGAATAAGATGACACATTTTTCTGCTCCTTATTTTCTGTCTTTAATATTGATAGGAATGCGTTAACCAAGGAGGTCTATAATACCTAGAGAGATCTACACTATCTGTTAGCATTCCATTTAATCTCAATGACACATGACTTACGAAAGAACGCAGTTTGAATCCTGTCATATTTGTTCATGGGCATCCAGTTCCAGATACCATTTTTTAAACAAATGACTTGAGCTATAAATGCCATGTGATGTTACTCTGGATCAGCAAGATAATGTCTAGATGAATGCTGCCTCGCCTATGGCAAGGTCCACCACTGACTAGACAATGACATTGATACTTAATTTAATGAACTTTAAAGTTTTTTTGATCAGTACGAAGGTGGCCTACCACTGTTCCGGATCGTTCTGCTCCAGTTTATGTAAAATTACACCTTAAAAAATTAACGCAATTAATCATGCCCATTCCTACCATCGGAGCAGTTCAGCCTTGATGTACCACATTGATGTTTTAGGGAATCTTTAACATTAGGGGACAGTCAGTGCTCCAGCTGTTTAGGCAACAATCCATCTGAATCTGAATTGTAATATTTATTTATTTTAATTATGTACTAAATTCTATTTATTTGGGGGCCTTTCTCAGTAAATATTGACATGCGATTAATTGTGATTAATTCGATTAATTAAACAGCTCATCATGTAATTAATCTGATTCAAAACTCTAATCGATTGACAGCCCTAATTTAACTTGTTTCCAACATAGAAAATGTGCTTTTGCTCCCAGAGTGGTGTAATTATGGTATCAACCAGCAAGGTCTAACTGGACCATGCTAACCAGCCAAACCTTGACCCCTTGCTGCAAACAGCAGTCAAGGGTCAGTTTAAGGTCACACGTACTTGTCTTGTTTCCCTGGTAACTGTAGTTGTATCCTACAGCGATCAGCTGCCCGAATCTCCTCCTCTTTCTTTAAAATGAGGCGCTGGAGACCTGAAACCCAATCCTGAGCAACTGTCCCATTAACATTCTGAAGAAATAGAAGGAGAGAGTGTGTAAAATGAAATTGAGTGGTAAGAATGGAATGCATTCTGGATAAATATCAGTCTGTCTGTTTGTAAAGTGTGCCGGTAGAGCAGTGAGATAAACGTCTCACCTGATAATTGCCCTTCAGACTGCTGATCATGGTAGAGATCTGGTTGACCAAACTTAGGTCATGGATCAGGTTCTGCAGGTCCTGGTACAGCTGCCCTGGACCCATATACAACTTATCTGAAAATGAGACACATCAGATCAATTAAACCTGTTCAATTCAACTGAAATTAAAAATCCAATAACCAACATGCAGTAGCCTACATGACCCAAACAACACACAAATTTGTTTGTTATTTAAAACCATGGGCATTAATAGGGAGTTGGTCCTCCATTTGCTGCTATGGCAGCTTCTACTCTACTGAAAATCTTTCCAGTAGATCTTGGAAGATGGCTGTCAGGATTTCTTCCATTCAGACACAAGAGCATCAGTGAGATCATACGCTGATATTGGTTGATGGAGCCTGGCTCACAGTCTGCGTTCCAATTAATTCCATAGTTGTTCAATGGGGTTCAGGTCTGAGCTTTGTTTAGGTCAGTCAAGTTCTTTCAGACCAGACTCAGTAAACAATTTTATTATAGACCTCATTCTGTGCACAGTGGTATTATCATACTGGAAGAGAAAACAGACCCTTTCTACTTTAAATGTTTGACTAAGGAGATTGTATTGACTGTATGCATCTGCTAGAAATGGGTGTAGCTGAAATAGCCAAATATCCACTTACAGTATTTTGGGCCATATAGAATACATCTGCAAATGTTAGGATCACTGAGTTAGTAACAATTCTTCATTCACCCTTCATCACTCATTAAATATTGTAAGTATTTCACCATAGAGTATATAGGCCTAATTCCAACACCACAGTGTTTCTTTTAGATTGGGTCCATTAATTATATTCTTCTTCAGTGGCTAAGACTGTTTCAGCAGAAACTGAATCCTTGCACTGTGCCTATGTGATATTTATAAACTTCCTTAAACACAGGTTCAAATGAGATTCAGGAAGACTGTACTTTGAGTCTTCAAAATATTGTGCTATACAATAGACTGCTTTGTGCTGCACCACTCTTTCAAGATAAAGAGAGAGAGACAAAGAGGGGGGAGACAAAGAGCAGAAGAAGTGAGAGAATGAGAAAGACAGAGCTAAAGTAATATGCCAGTGACAAACACACACACACACACACACCTATCTTTGACACATAGTTGATTTTCTAATACAAATCAAATACGTTTTTTGCTACCCCAGGACATTTGCTCCAACAAATGAAGAGCATACAAATGAATCCTATAATTTCTTGCTTTAAGTCAGAGTGCTGGAGAACAAACACAGGCAAGGCACTTTTTGGTGCAAGGTTCAGTTTGCTTTTCATGACAACTAAAAAAAAAAAAAAAAAAAAAAAACAAACATGCCAAACATGGTGGTCAGGAGTCAGGGTCAGCCATAGACTCTCACAGGTGGTATTTGTGTATGTACATGTCAATAAAAGTTGTCAGACATCATACATTGTCTGCATCTGTCAGTGTTTGTGTGCTTAGTTTTTTTTTCCCAGTCCGACAGTAGCGCCAAGTTCTGCAAATATACACTACCAGTCAGACAGACAGACAGACCTACTCATTCTTTTCATTACCATTTTCCACATTATAGAATAACAGTCATCAGAAATAATGCAAATGGAATAATGAGATTTATATTGTAGCTTCTTCAAAGTAGCAATCCTTCGCCTAGATTACAGTTCAGTACACTCTGTGTCTTCTTTAACCAATTTCATGAGGTCTCCACATGAGATGTTTTTCCTAAAATCTTTATGCAGATCCCATGTATTCTGGGCACTTCTAGGCTGATTTTCTTTTATCAACCAGGCCAACTCATCAATGTAATTTTTTTTTTACATTACAATTTTAGTAACAAAAAAAAAAAAAAAAAAAATAGATTCATACTTAAGCACCGTTTATATTTGTCTACAAAATTAATTTAAAGTATTATCGATAAGTTTTTAAAGATTATGACAAACACAAATTCAGTAAAGTTTGTCCAAACGTTTGATTAAACGTGTACATTCATCCATTTAACAGGTGCTGGTCTAAATACTGTATAACAGGACTACAATCACTGATGACAGAATGTTGCCATATGTGTGCTAAAATAAGAAGGGTTTTTCTTCTCCCAAACTTTCAGTGCTGAACAGATAAGATGGTCTGAGGTGGTATTTCAACACTTAACAATTCAGTCTTAGTTAAAAACTAAAGACTCTTGGTACTCTTGCTAATTTAGCTGTTCAAGAACTTTCCACATTCCACTGTGTCCATAACAGTGACATCACCTCTCCTCCCGGTAACTTTATTCTTCGTGGTTAATGCTCTAGATTGAATAAGAGCAGTTCCTGCACACAGGGCTTGTTTTCAGTAACCATAGTGGCGACATCAGTCTTTTTCAGCCTTGCTAAGGGGATTTTTCCCCCTCACACAGTTTTTACTCTAGAAATTGCCTTCAAACATTACAGAAAAATGACACAGAGGGTCTGTAAAAACTTAACAGAAACTGTAAAAACTTAAACATCTGGATGGTCTTGTACTGTGCGGTTCAAGTGTGGGTTTTTCATAATAAAATCCCACTGGAATCTCTTCTTTTGTCACCTCAGCTCTACTGAATAGACCACACAATCTAACAGAAAAGTCTTGTTGAAGTCAGCTGTTGAGTCAGTGTGACCCATTTTTTCCAAACCACAAAAACAGGACAGACCAGAAAAGACGTCCTGAGCGCCATATGATTTTAAAAATAATTGATCATTTTATCATGTTTCATTGAAGAACAATTGCAACATGCCTGCATTCATTTCAAAGTGTGTTTTTCTCAAACTAGAGATTTCTAGAGTAAATGCACAACATACACTCACTGAGCACTTTATTAGGAACACTATGGTCGTAATAAAGTGCCCGACGTGGTCTTCTGATGTTGTAGCTCATCCGCCTCAAGGTTTGATGTGTTGTACATTCTGAGATGCTATTCTGCTCACTACAATTGTACAGAGTTACCGTAGCCTTTCTGTCAGCTCAAACCAGTCTTGCCATTCTTTGTTGACCTCTCTCATCCACAAGGTGTTTCTGTCCGCAGAACTTCTGCTCACTGGATGTTTTTTGTTTTTGGCACCAATCTGAGTAAATTCTAGAGACTGTTGTGCATGAAAATCTCAGCAGATCAGCAGTTACAGAAATACTCAAACCAGCCCGTCTGGCACCAACAATCATGCCTTGCTCCAAATCACTGAGATCACATTTTTTCTGATGATTGATGTGAACATTAACTGAAGCTCCCGACCCATATCTGCATGATTTTAGGCACTGCACTGCTGCCACATGATTGGCTGATTAGATAATTGCATGAATAAGTAAGTGTACAGGTGTTCCTAATAAACTGCTGAGTGTAGATATTGTAAAATCCTAATATGGCCACACTTGCCAAGTCAGCACAGCATTATGAATTTGAGACAAAATTCATATTGTGTTGAACTAAAACACATATTTACAGATGCAGTAGAACAGCAAAAATTACAAATGCACAAACAGCAGGAGGTGAAACAGCAGCCATTTAAATCAGCCTCTGACTGGTATCCCTGAGGAAATAGCATAAAAATCAAACTACTAAAGCAGATAGCACAGTAGCACAAGTGCTCAGTGGCAATTTCAAAGCACCTTGCTTTGATTGGTAAAATGAGGAGAAAGAAATGCGTGGTATACTTTCTCACCCTTTCAGCAGAAAAAAGCGACTGCATAATCATGAGAAAGGTTAATCTCACAACAGCCTGGACCTTTACACAGACTCCTTTTGAGTTCTCTCTCTTTTCTTTTTTCTCCTTATCTTTCTCTGTCTTTCCCATTTCTCTGCCTCTGACAGCTTCTCCTGACAAAATTCCATCAATACTTCATTTTGAGGATCTCATATTAAAAGCCACATTTCGATCTAGATTCTGTGAGAAGTGTCAAAATGTGTGAGACGTTGGAAAGCAGGGATGTGCGCTACGACTAATTTGACTGTCGTTTAAATGGAAGTTTTGTAACCGACTAGTCGACTAGTCTAAAGAGAAACCAACCTTCAGAAAACAGTAAAAAAAAAAAAAAAAAAAAAAAGTGTTTGTGACGCATTTAAAATACTTAATCTATTCTAAATCCGAAGCTAAATTCCACTGAAAAGGGGCATTTATCTGCGACGTGCTCACTTGAATTATGATCATTGTACATTAAATACAGAACATGACAGGACTCGTGGAGTTCACGTGATGCCATGCGAGAGACAGATGTGTGAGACACGAGCTCTGCGAACTTTGCTAGTTTTTTTTATTATTTTCATGTTGTGATCAGGTGAGATTCGATACACCCAGTTACATACTTGCTCTTTGAGGTAAATATGGCAAAGAAGTCAAAATTCTGACTCTGGAGACATTAAAAGACACTTACGTGTTCAAGCTGAGGCCTCTGACGGGACTGCGAGCCGGGGACTCGATTTGGATGGCACGTCGGGAGAAGATATTCAGCATCAGTTGTCCAACATGTCGGTGATGTTGACGAAGGTTCTTGCTGACTTGGAGGATCTCGCTGTAATATGTCGATCGATTACGGCGATGGAAACAAAATTCTCCGAGTTGTTTACAAGAGTGACAGAAGCTGAAAGATGAATCGATTATCTTGAGTCATCGGAAAGGGAATTATCCGCTAATCTGCCCACGTCCAAAACAGATTTGGAATTAATTTCGGAAAAACTGGAATATTTCGAAAATATGAGCCGAAGGAATAACATACGAATTGTTGGAATTCCTGAGCACGAAGAGGGCAGAGATATGGTGAAATTCCTGGACGAGTTTTTCCCCGAGTCTGCTCGACATAACAGGCCACAAGCTGGAAATCGAGCGAGCTCACAGAGTCACGGCTCACAGATCTGCTGAGGGAGACAGGCCCCGATCGATTCTGGCCAGATTTCTGAAATCATACGATAAAGATCTCGTGTTGCGCCAGGCGAGGAGCAGAGGGAAGCTTTCTTGGAAGAACCATTATATTTTCTTGTTCCCAGACTTTGCGAATTCCACAAGAGAGAAACGCGATCGGTTCAAGGAATGCAAGAAACTCTTACATCAGAAAAAGATCTCGTTTGCTCTGATGTTCCTGACCAAACTGAGAATAGAAACGAAGAATGGTCGCAAAGTATTTACTTGTCCAAAACAGGCACTCTCCTTTATAAATACATTGGAGTAAGCCATTTGATGTTTCTTATATTAGTGGACTGACTCGCGGTTTAGGGACTCTATTATCTGAGGAAGCTGGGTGCCATTTTTGTTTCTTTTTGCGTTGACTCCGCCTAGCAGCTGGAGTTTGTTTTATGGCATGACTCCGCGGGGGCTCTCGTAGGTGTACATGGACTCTTTGAGTTTAGAGGGATTGACGCCAGTTGGCGCTGTCGTGCGTGGGGTTAATAGGCACGTTTTTCTTTTTTATGTTTGTTTTGTTCCGGGGGAAGTTCGGGGTTTGATTGTTGCATTAATGGGGAATGTGGTCTGTATAATTTTGTTTTTGACACACTCATTTTTTATTTTTTATTATATCATATGTTAATATGAATAAGTTGTCTCTCTCCACATGGAATGTGAATGGGTTGGGGCACCCTATAAAAAGAAGGAAGGTTATTTCTGTTCTTAAGCGCAAGAAATATGATTCAAGAAACACATCTTTCCCCGCAGGAAGCTGAAAAATTTGGGAAGATATGGGGTGGACCTGTTTTCTTTAGCGCTGGCTCAAGTAAGAGCAGGGGAGTTATTATATTGATAAATAAACATCTACAATTCAAATGTCTCAAACAGACTAAAGATAAATTAGGAAGAGTCATTGTTGTGTTAGGAGAAATTCAGGGGCAAAGGTTGATTTTGGCTAATATTTACGCACATAACGTTGATGATCAGGGCTTTTTTATAGCTCTTGAAGGGATGTTGCAAGCTGCTGGCATCTCTCATGACATAATATTGGGAGGAGACTTTAATCTTTTGATGGACTCAGTCCTTGATCATAGTGAAGCAAAAGTGTGTAAACCCCCTAGAGCAACACTGACACTTCACAAGATCTGTAAAAATCTTGGTCTTGTAGATATCTGGCGACTTTTGAACCCATCTGGTAGGGATTATAAATTTTTTTCATCAGTTCATAAGATTTACTCTAGAATAGATTTTTTTTATTTTTTATATCTAAGTCCCTCATTTCATCTGTTGTTGATTGCTCAATTGGAAATATCTTAGTCTCAGATCATGCCCTGGTGAACTTTATTGATATTGCCACATACAGAGAAAAGGAAATCATATAATTGGTGCTTTAATGTATCCCTTTTGCAAAATCCTGATTTCCAACAAATGTTAAAGATTGAAATCAATGTTTATATGGAGACCAACTGGTCCTCAGTATCCTCTGTGGGTGTGGCTTGAAAGGCACTTAAGGCGGTTCTTAGGGGTTGAATTATACAGTATGCCTCATTTATCAAAAAATTCAAAGCACGAGAACTTGGAGTTGGAAGGAAATATTAAAAGTGCAGAGGCAGAGCTGAAGTGCCGTATGTCATCTGATGGTCTCAGAGAACTGACCCGATTGCAATACAGGTATAACACTATTTTGTCGCAGAAAGTGGAGTTTTGGTTGTTCAGGGCAAGACAATCATACTTTGAGTCAGGGGACAAAGCAGGGAAGCTTTTGGCTAGATATATAAAGAAGAGAGAGTCTTTTTCTACCATTCCCTCAGTGAAATCTGCTGGTGATGAAATATTTACCTCAACCATTGATATTAATAATGCTTTTAAAGAATTCTATCTTGATTTCTATAGTTCCACATCTTTGTCTACTGATGAAGATATTAGAAACTTTGTGGAACCATTAGAACTCCCTAAACTGACGAATGAGCAAAAAAACTCTCTTGATTCTGAGATAACCCTGAAGGAACTTGACAAGGTAATCAAGTCCCTACCTACTGGTAAGGCTCCGGGGTCAGATGGTTTTGCCGCTGAATTTTTTAGATCTTATGCTACAGAACTGGCTCCACTTTTGTTAGAAGTTTATACTGAAAGAATGGAAAGCTTCCACCAACCATGACACAAGCCCGGATCAGTCTGATTCTTAAAAAGGACAAAGATCCAAGCAAGTGTAAAAGTTACCGTCCAATTCCCCTGATCCAGCTAGATGTAAAAATTCTGGCTAAAATTTTGGCTAACCGATTAAGTAAAGTTATGACATCTCTTATACATATAGATCAGGTGGGGTTTATTCAGGGTCGTAGCTCTTCTGATAATATTAGGCGTTTCATCAATATCATGTGGTCAGTGGCGAATGATCAGACTCCGGTCGCTGCCATCTCACTTGATGCCGAAAAGGCGTTTGATATGGTAGAATGGGATTATCTTTTTAAGATTTTGGAAATGTATGGGTTCGGGAGTACATTTATTGGTTGGATCAAGTTACTTTATAGACACCCTGCAGCAGCGGTAAAAATAAATGGATTCATTTCAGATTATTTTACTCTGGATAGGGGCACCCGTCAAGTATTTGGGCATTTTATTCCCAACAAATTTGTCAATTAGTTAATTTTGACCCTTAAAACGGTTTTCGAGCGATGTAGACGATTGGGAAGGTTAATGTTATTAAAATGAACTGTATTCCAAAATGTAACTACTTGCTACAGTCTCTCCCGGTAGATGTCCCCCTCTCTCATTTCAAGCAATTTGATAGCATAGTGAAGTCTTTCATTTGGAGTGGTAAGTGCCCCATACTACATTTCAATAAATTACATAGGCCGATATGACAAAGGTGGGCTAGACCTACCCAAGATTTTGTTTTATTATTATGCATTTGGTCTCAGACATTTGGCTCATTGGCCGCTTTCACCTGAAAGAGCCCCTTCCTGGTTCTGCATTGAATAAGAACTTCTTGCCCCTATTTTGCCATTGCACAGCCTTTCCATCAAACTAAATAGAGAAGTTAAATCACACCCCATTATTTCACATTTACACTCAGTATGGACAAAAGTGTCCAGAGTGTTTAATTCAGATATTTATCTAAATGTTGCCTCGAGCCTATGGCTAAACCCCAAACTATGCATTAATAAGTCCCCTTTTTGTTGGTCAGAGTGGATTGCGAGGGGGGATAATTCACTCAGTGATCTTTACGAGAGCGGTGTGATGAGATCCTTTGAAAATCTGGTTCAATATTTTGGGATCCCCAGATCTCAGTTTTTTAGGTATCTTCAGTTACGCCATTTGCTCTGTACTATTTTTAGAATAGCATACACCCCCCTAAAGCAGCAGATACTCTAGGAGTGGTGATTTCTGCTTTTGGAAAAGGCCATGAGGCATCTGTGTATTACTCCTTATTAATTCAGAGTCTGGGGGACGGAGTCTCAACCACTCTCAAGTGTTTATTGGAGAAAGATTTAAACCTGGAATTGGAGGAGAGAGAATGGGCTAGGATTTTAAAAAACATAAAAACTGCATTGAGAGATGTAAGGGTGCACCTTATACAATTCAAGATTTTACATCGGTTCTATTGGACCCCCTCTAAATTGTATAGGCTTGGTCTTAAAGACACACCCACCTGCTGGCGATGCCAATCAGAGGAAGGAGACATGGCCCATGTTTTTTGGTGGTGCGCTGAGATTCAGGAATTTTGGTTGAAGGTACAGAGTGTTCTGTGTGACGTGTTGGGCATTCAGATTTCGTTTTGCCCCAGACTCTGTGTTTTGGGTGATGGGGCGGTCATCGACGTAGGTGATAAATACATAAACAATTGGGTCCACACTAGTGCAATGATAGGTAGGCAGATTGTTTTAAGGGGTTGGAAGTCGGTGGGAGCACCCTCAATTCGGGAGTGGTGCGAGGAGATGGGAAGGGTGGCAGCCTTCGAAGAGGTAACATGTAGATGGCTGGGGATATGGGATTCTTTTATTGGGAAATGGGGTAGATATTTGACGTTTTTGGGGGGCTCTCGCAGAGGGTCTGTGGAGAGAGAGGTATAGTTTAGAGTTGTATGTTTATTATAGGTGTATGTGTATGTGTATATACAGTGCATCCGGAAAGTGTTCACAGCCCTTCACTTTTTCCACATTTTGTTATGTTACAGCCTTATTCCAAAATGGACTAAATTCATTATTTTCCTCAAAATTCTACAAACAATACCCCATAATGACAACATGAAAGAAGTTTGTTTGAAATCTATCCTGTTTCCACTGATCATCCTTGAGACGTTATCTACAACTTGATTGGAGTCCACCTGTGGTAAATTCAGTTGATTGGACATGATTTGGAAAGGCACACACCTGTCTATATAAGGTCCCACAGTTAACAGTGCATGTCAGAGCACAAACCAAGCCATGAAGTCCAAGGAATTGTCTGTAGACCTCCGAGACAGGATTGTATCGAGGCACAGATCTGGGGAAGGGTACAGAAAAATTTCTGCAGGTCCCAATGAGCACACTGGCCTCCATCATCCATAAATGGAAGAAGTTTGGAACAACCAGAACTCTTCCCAGAGCTGGCCGCCTGGCCAAACTGAGCGATCGGGGAGAAGGGCGTCAGGGAGGTGACCAAGAACCCGATGGTCACTCTGACAGAGCTCCAGCGTTTCTCTGTGGAGAGGCCTGTACGGTAGAGTGGCCAGATGGAAGGCACTCCTCAGTAAAAGGCACATGACAGCCCACCTGGAGTTTGCCAAAAGGCACCTGAAGGTCTCTCAGACCATGAGAAACAAAGATTGAACTCTTTGGCCTGAATGGCAAGCGTTATGTCTGGAGGAAACCAGGCACCGCTCATCACCTGGCCAATACCATCCCTACAGTGAAGCATGGTGGTGGCAGCATCATGCTGTGGGGATGTTTTTCAGCAGCAGGAACTGGGAGACTAGTCAGGATCGAGGGAAAGATGAATGCAGCAATGTACAGAGACATCCTTGATGAAAACCTGCTCCAGAGCGCTCTGGACCTCAGGCTGGGGTGAAGGTTCATCTTCCAACAGGACAACGACCCTAAGCACACAGCCAAGATAACAAAGGAGTGGCTCCGGGACAACTCTGTGAATGTCCTTGAGTGGCCCAGCCAGAGCCCAGACTTGAACCCGATTGAACATCTCTGGAGAGATCTGAAAATGGCTGTGTACCGACGCTCCCCATCAAACCTGATGGAGCTTGAGAGGTCCTGCAAAGAAGAATGGGAGAAACTGCCCAAAAATAACTGTGCCAAGCTTGTAGCATCATACTCAAAAAGACTTGAGGCTGTAATTGGTGCCAAAGGTGCTTCAACAAAGTATTGAGCAAAAGCTGTGAATACTTATGTACATGTGATTTGTTTTCGTTTTTTATTTTTAATAAATTTGCAAAGATTTCAAACAAACTTCTTTCACGTTGTCATTATGGGGTATTGTTTGTAGTATTTTGAGGAAAATAATGAATTTAATCCATTTTGGAATCAGGCTGTAACATAACAAAATGTGGAAAAAGTGAAGCACTGTGAATACTTTCTGGATGCACTGTGTGTGTGTATATATATATATATGTGTATGTATATATGCGTGTATATATATGTGTGTATGTATATGTGTGTGTGTGTGTGTATATATATATGTATATATATATATATATATATATATATATATATATATATATATATTATTTTATTCTCTGTAAATGTGTGTACTTATGTAAGACCACTGGGATGTTCGTTTGGGGTGGGGTTCTTGATTGGGGAGGGAAAGTAGTGGGAGTTAATGTTGAATCATTGTATATATGTTTTGTTTTTCTTTGTTTTGAAAATTAATAAACATGTTAATCACAAAAAATATAGAACATGACATGCATTCACTGAATCAACGTTAGTGAATATTTAACAGGCATATTTATTGAAAACAATTGAATGAATAGTGCAGGATCAATGGAACAACCCTAAAAGCCTGTTCTAAACGGAAATCACCAAGTAAAAGTTACTGAACATATTAAAACAGTCAGGACATTGTCGAAAATAATTAACAGGTAGTCTAAGCCAAATCTATGAGAAAAACAAATGTGCTGAAAAGTTGCACGTATTTCACGACGTGCAGTCATAAATTAGCCATTGATCTAATATGACAGTTGTTCTGAAAAGAACGTTAACCAATAACAGTCACGATGTAAAAAAATAAAATAAAAAAAGTTGCTATAGGATAGAAAAAATAGGCCTGTGATGTAGCCTGCAATAAACCTATTGTGTTCTAAACATGATGTGCACACAGAATAAAAGATAGTTTAACCTGTTAAGCAGTTGGCACCTAGTTGAAAATAGCTTTACTAATCAGCAGATTAAAAAAATGGCATACCTAGTCTAAAACAGTCATTTTCTAGGCTACTTACTCAAAAGAATAAATTATTTGATGAGCAAAACACGTCGACATGGTCGACGGGACTTGACTCACCTGAGGTGGCTATCCTGCGCTTGAAAAAGCCCATTCAGTGGAAAAATAACGTACAAGCATGCACAGATTTAAAGAAAACTCAAATGTGAAAACATCCATAGGGACTTTCAAACGTTTGAAAAGCCGATTCCCGCACCACCACCAAAGTGTTTTCATAACTACTTTGCTGAGTTTGCTTGTCTAGTGAGAGGATATTTTCCTGCTCGCGCCGTGAGAGGGAAGCTCGTGGAGCCTGAGGTGAAATTAAACTCTGTATCTGCTCCAGATATCCTCTTTTTTTAAATAATATTTGTATTATTAATTCTATTTAAAATATGTAACATTAAAATGACAGTAATTTAAGTGCAGCCTCTGTAAAAATATAAAGCCAAACGTAAATGTGTAAAAATGATGATCAGTTTAACGGTGGCAAATATTAACTGACTAGTAATTCCAGTGTCGACTAGCAGCATCAGAACCGTTTAGTCGACTAGTCTCGCACATCCCTATTGGAAAGCGCAGTGAACTGTGTCTAACGGCAGTATCTTCAGAGCCATATTTTCCATTACATAACAATGGAATAATCCGTGACATACAGTGGTGTGAAAAAGTGTTTGCCCCCTTCCTGATTTCTTATTTTTTTGCATGTTTGTCACACTTAAATGTTTCAGATCATCAAACAAGTTTAAATATTAGTCAAAGATAACACAAGTAAACACAAAATGCAGTTTTTAAATGAAGGTTGTTATTATTAAGGGAAAACAAAATCCAAACCTACATGGCCCTGTGTGAAAAAGTGATTGCCCCCTAAACCTAATAACTGGTTGGGCCACCCTTAGCAGCAACAACTGCAATCAAGCGTTTGCGATAACTTGCAATGAGTCTTTTACAGCGCTGTGGAGGAATTTTGGCCCACTCATCTTTGCAGAATTGTTGTAATTCAGCCACATTGGAGGGTTTTCGAGCATTAACTGCCTTTTTAAGGTCATGCCACAGCATCTCAATAGGATTCAGGTCAGGACTTTGACTAGGCCACTCCAAAGTCTTCATTTTGTTTTTCTTCAGCCATTCAGAGGTGGACTTGCTGGTGTGTTTTGGATCATTGTCCTGCTGCAGAACCCAAGTTCGCTTCAGCTTGAGGTCACGAACAGATGGCCGGACATTCTCCTTCAGGATTTTTTGGCAGACAGCAGAATTCATGGTTCCATTTATCACAGCAAGTCTTCCAGGTCCTGAAGCAGCAAAACAGCCCCAGACCATCACACTACCACCACCATATTTTACTGTTGGTATGATGTTCTTTTTCTGAAATGCGGTGTTACTTTTACGCCAGATGTAATGGGACACACACCTTCCAAAAAGTTCAACTTTTGTCTCGTCAGTCCACAGAGTATTTTCCCAAAAGTCTTGGGGATCATCAAGATGTTTTCTGGCAAAAATGAGACGAGCCTTAATGTTCTTTTTGCTCAGCAGTGGTTTTCGTCTTGGAACTCTGCCATGTAGGCCATTTTTGCCCAGTCTCTTTCTTATGGTGGAGTCATGAACACTGACCTTAACTGAGGCAAGTAAGGCCTGCAGTTCTTTGGATGTTGTTGTGGGGTCTTTTGTGACCTCTTGGATGAGTCGTCGCTGCGCTCTTGGGGTAATTTTAGTCGGCCGGCCACTCCTGGGAAGGTTCACCACTGTTTCATGTTTTCGCCATTTGTGGATAATGGCTCTCACTGTGATTCTCTGGAGTCCCAAAGCTTTCGAAATGGCTTTATAACCTTTTCCAGACTGATAGATCTCAATTACTTTATTTCTCATTTGCTCCTGAATTTCTTTGGATCTCGACATGATGTCTAGCTTTTGAAGATCTTTTGGTCTACTTCACTTTGTCAGGCAGGTCCTATTTAAGTGATTTCTTGATTGAGAACAGGTGTGGCAGTAATCAGGCCTGGGTGTGGCTAGGGAAATTGAACTCAGGTGTGATAAACCACAGTTATGTTTTAACAGGTGGGGCAAAAACTTTTTCACACAGGGCCATGTAGGTTTGGATTTTGTTTTCCCTTAATAATAACAACCTTCATTTAAAAACTGCATTTTGTGTTTACTTGTGTTATCTCTGACTAATATTTAAACTTGTTTGATGATCTGAAACATTTAAGTGACAAACATGCAAAAAAATAAGAAATCAGGAAGGGGGCAAACACTTTTTCACACCACTGTATTTATCTGGATGTGTCAGAATTCACAAAGTAATCTGACCACGTTTTCCTGAATATTTATAGAGTACTTTAAATGCCACATCTGGGCTCTTGTTCATTTAAAAATAACATAAGTGTTTTGTGCATTGAGTGTGGTCTACAAAACATATCTCTCCACACACTTCCTTCTATTGTTACAGTTACTTGGCTATTTTAGGTAGTTTGGTTATTTTTTCATTGAGCACACATTTCTGTCAAAAGCAACTTTCAGCAATCTATCTATAATGATATTTCATCTGAAACAAGCTGAGGTTTAATAATTCATGCAAAGAATCAATGGTTATCAGGGATATCTATAGCACATGGACAGAACAATTCACTGCTTGAATCTGCAATCTTTGGACTATCAGTCCAGAACCTGAACCACCACTAGCCCCTCGACCTCCAGGAGGAGCAGAAAATGGCTCTTTCCAACATCAGATCAGACTAAACACATACAAACTGTTAAGTAACTACAGAAATTATAAAAATAATATTCAAGCTTAGTTTAGGGATAAAATGTATAGTTTGTGGGCAAACATTTATCTTTGCTCTGCGAAATTCTGTGGATGAATAAGGCGTGGGCGGACGTTGAGCGTGTGTGAAACCAGCAAAAAACATATGGCCAAGCAGCCTCTTTTTAATGCTGCACTTTATACTCTGCGAGATTGATGTTAAAAAGAAAGTCGCCGCTAAAATGATATCCTTGTCAATTGTGAATATTCAGTGTAGCTGTGTATGAAGCACCACCCACACAGAGTTCACTGCCAAACCAAGCAAATTCCTATTGGTCAACATAGTGAATTTGCCAGTTAAAGTTCAACAAACTTGAACTCCACGCTAAATCAGCTAGGGGAAATTCTTCGCCACCTGAAGTCCATTCTGTGAAATTCACAATCGCATGGATTTCCATTGAAATGACTGTAATTCGCTCATGGAATTTCGCTGTGCGAAGGTAAATGTGTTGGTCACTTTATAGGGGTAGGATTAAGACTAGTCTACAATAATTACAGTTAGCTTTATATTAAAACAATAAAAGTCTATAGTGTGTCCTAATTTGAATAGCTGAGTAAACGTGTGTGTATTGTGTACATGCATGTTTCTGTGAGTGTAACATGAACATACTAGGTTTAGCATTGATGACGACTTTCTCTCCTGAGTGTGAGGGGGGAAATCTGGCAGAGTCACCCATGTCCTCATTGGAGCCAAACTCCACAACCTCCACCAGACTCAAAGGCACACTCCACTTGAGCAGGAACCTCTGTCCTGAGGGAACATTTGCACTTCCTGCTCCCACACTTACACCATCCTGAGAAGAGCTGGAGAAAGACAGAAACACTTAGAGGAAGGATAATTCTGTGGAGAAAGAAGCCTAGCACCTGGTGGAAAGGTTTAGTTCACCCAAAAACAAAGACTCTGTTAATATATAGTCACCTTCATGTCGTTCCAACCCTTTATGTTGTTATTTTTCCATGGAACACAAAAGTAGAAATTTTTCATGAATATGCAGCTCTTGCCAACAAGGACAGTTCATAGTAACCACGCCTGTCAAGCTCCAAAAAAGGAAAGGGGAAAAACACTATAAAACCATTTTTTAATACTGTAGAAAAAGATAATCAGTGAATAGTGATTTACATTTTTATTTGTTCTTCACACAAATCTATTGTATGGCTTCAGAAGACTTTTCATAAGGAATATAATGGACAAATTATATGGACTGCTTTTATGATAATTTTATGGTGCTTTTTTAGTGGTTGTTTTATCTCTTTTTTGGAGCTTGACAGACATGATCACTATGAACTGTCCTTGTATGGCAAAAGTTATGTAAAAATTCTTCAAAAATATCTACTTTTGTGTTGCATGGAAAAAATAACAGCATGCGGGTTTGGAACGACCTTTGAAAGTAATTAATGACAACATTAAAATTTTTAGGTGAACTATTTCTTTAACTTTGGGCTTACAGTGTAAACAAAATACACTAAACAGACAGATCATTCTGGCTCACATGAGATTGGGCCTGACCTTTGATTCTAAAGATCTAGATATTAAATATTTCTGGGAGTGATGCTAGGCTAAACGGTTTCTTCAGTAACTGACTGACATTAAGGCAACATTTTATGTCGGAGCTCACAAAGTTTATAGTACATTTCGATTTGTTAACATTAGTTAACTACATTAGTTAACATGAACTAACAATGTACAATACATTTGCAGAATGTATTAATCTTGGTTATTGTTACTTTCAAAATCTACTAACAAATTTTTTTAATTAAAAGTTTTTTTGTTAACATAAGTTAATGCAATATGAACAAATTATATGGTTCATTGTACCTAATTAATTAATATTAACAAATGGAACCTTTGTGTAACTAATGTGTGTAATGTGTCATACCATCGGTTGGGGGTGGCACACATGAGCACGTCATTCAGAAGAAAGACTCGCCGTTCCTTAGTCTTAACGATCTCCCCGTGATCGTTATAAACGGTTTCCACCATGTCATCAGAACGAATCAGATAACGGCTGCCGCTGCTCAGCAGCTGAGAAAGAGAGAGAGACAGAGAGAGAGAGAGAGAGAGAGAGAGAGAGAGAGAGAAGCAGAAACGGCAATAAAAGGATTGAATTGAGGATTAAATATTCAAGGGTGCTACTCTGTCATAGTCATTCATCAGCACAGTTGACACTGAACACTCACACATGCCTCAGCCCAGTCCAGTGTGAGATCTGAGTTTAGGCTGGAGTAAGACAAAACATTGGATCCCCAGATGGTGTGAAGTTGATATCAGTACAGCAGGGCTTAACTAAAATCAGATACACTCTAGGTTTAACTCTGCTGCTTGAAACACCCACTGCCAAATGACACAATTTGACTATGCGCACATACACACACTTTCAAACAATGGTTCTGAGCTGAACTACTGCCATCTTTATCTTTCAAAGCAGAATTACCACTTTATAGCCCATCTCTCAGAGTAGAGGGGGCTGCAGTACCTTATTGAGGTAATGTTCATTCATAGCCTTAGCGATGTGTCTGATCTCACAGCGCTGGTCAGCCTCTCTCTTCCTCTCATTTAGTTTTTCAGAAAGCGTTTCTAGTTCAGTGAGAGCCATCTGAAGTGGAAGACGGTCAGGATGACCTACTGGCGTGTTTTTCAACATATCCTACAATGAGACAAAGAAATGTAACTTTCAGCAAGCTTTTCAGTACATTTACAGTTCTTGCCATTAATTAGAGTCATCAGTGATGGTTTAACTGTTAAAAATAAAGTGGAAGACTGAAAACCTCACTGAAGCTGTTTTGCCTCTTAGTTCATGACTATAGTGACAACATATGAAATTATTGTAGCAGGGATTTAGATCTGAAAGAAAGAGGCGCCCCCTTCTGGTCTTCATCACATCTGTAGCACCTGTACTTTCTTATTCATAATAGAGCAGTAGCATGTTTAAGTGGGTGTGTGGCCAAATGTCCATACAAGGATGGTAAAGCCTGAAACCTACATTGACGAAACCAGCCAATGGTCCGCACAATAGTTGCGTTTCCACTATTGATCCAAATGAGGGTGTGCTAGTGCGTGCCAGGGCCAGTTGCGTCCCCACTGTCACTTTCGGGGCTTTCTTGGGGCCAACGGACAATGGCCTTTGGCCCGGCGATTACCCTTGGGCTAAACAAGGCCAACTGGGCAGTGAGGCGGGGTCAATGTCAAAGGCAGAGTTTCGCGGAACTTGCCAGGCTGTGTATCCAGCACAAAATGGTACAGATTTGGCAAAATTAAAAAAATTGTGGGTACAGTACAATTCGGTTAAAACGTTCAATGGACAAAGCAGTGCCCAAAGAAAGAATTTTATAAGGTTTGAGATCATGGACGGTGTGCTGGGACACCATCCCGCTGTTAGTGGAGAGACCACTTGGGACACCAGTCAGTGAGTTGTCAACGCTAACTTATCTGGCTAGCTAGCTAATGTTTACAAACTATTTAAACTCAATATTCTAGATAACATGATACCTCAGCTTGAGCCTCCCTCTTGCTTATGAAATGGGTGGGGTGTTTGGCGTTAACACCAAGGCGGCATGTTAAGGGTGGATTTTAGGGCAACACTGTGGGGCTATTGACCCAATGGTGGGAACGCAGATGATTTTGGCCCCGGCTGGCCAGTTGATAGCCCTGGCTCGCACTGGCCTGATAGTGGAAAAGTGGCTAATGAAAACATAAGTGTTTGTGAGAAAGAGAGAAATACACACTTGCAGCAGCAGTATGAACTGCGGGAACCTCTGGATAGGCTTCATCATCAGACCATAGAGGGTCAGGCGGTCTTCACTGGTCTCCTGACGATGCTGTGGACAACAAAAACAGCATCACATTAAAATATAATCTCTCACCTCTGTGACCCTGAACACATACTGAAGTCAGGACTAAAGGAAAGAAATGAGTGTAAATAAATAAGAAGCATAAGACTTAACTAAGAATAAAATAAGTAATGGAAGCATTTAATTGTAGATGTTTTGCTGTTAAAGGCAACAACATCACTTCTCATGGGCGGCTCATGGCAAAAGTGCCACCGAAAGAGACAAAAATGCCCCCGAATTTCAAAATATATGAATGATGATAATAATGAGCTATATATGTGATAAAAAAAAAAAGCCCTGCAAATACTGCCCCTTGGAAAAGTAAATTTCTGACCCGCAAACAATGCTCATATTTCTGGGGTTTTAAGAGATAGTTCACCCAAAAAATTAAAATTCTCGCATCATTTACCCACCCTCATGTCATCCCAGACTTTCTTTCTTCTGCTGAACACAAACAAAGATTTTAAAAAGAATATTTCAGCTCTGTAGGACCATACAATGCAAGTGGATTATGGCCAGAACTTTGAAGGTCCAAAAAGCACATAGTAACAGATCAATATTTCAGTCCCTTTTTATTATAAATTCTCCTCCCAGCCCAGTAGGTGGCAATATGCACAAAGAATGCAAATCAGCAAAAACAAAAGAAGAATTTTTAAGTGAAAGTGGATATTTATAGTAAAAAAAAGGACTTAAATATTTATCTGTTTCTCATACACACATTTCATATTGCTTCTGAAGACATGGTTAACCAGTGGAGTCTTATGGATTACTTCTATGCTGCATTTATGTGCATTTTGGACCTTCAAATTTCTGGCCTCCATACACTTGCATTCTATGTACCTATAGAGCTTTGTTTGTGTGCGGGTAAATGATGAGAGAATTTTCATTTTTGGGTCAACTATCCCTTTAAGACTTGTAATGTGAATGTAGGGGAGACTGGGTCTAGTTGTCACACTTTTTACTCCAGTGAATATTTCTCAGGATAGGTTTATTTTTTTAAAGTCAATATTTGCATAGCCACATACTGTACCTTGAAGTCTTGGCCACAAAAAAGCTATTGAACATGTTCACCACTATTGCACAGCACAAAAACATACAGATCATTGAACACATGTTGACAACTTGCCCCAAAAGCCTCTTTTTAAATCTATGCCTATATTAAGCATACTATGGTTGACCCTTGACTTGGTGTATGTCAGTGTGGTTATATGACGTTAGTGAAAACTTACTTTGGAGGATAGAATTCATAAAACATCATTCTAATTTAAAAGAGTTTTGAAATAGGTGTTTGAAACCAACATACAAAATCTCTGCTACAGAAAACACACATTGGTGAAATTGGACTTGTAACTCCAAATCTTATCTTTACTTAGATCTAGCCCCTGTGTCAACCTCATCATGTGACAACCAGTTCTGGTATCCCTTAAAAAGGTTTGAAATATTTCATAAATGACATTACAGAACAGAGCAGAACTGGTTCACATGTCATTACTGCACCAAAGGAATTTTCTAGACTATATCTATTCTAGAGATATCTAACCTTGAGGAAGTCGAGGAAACAGGGCTTAGCAGCACACGCCTTCCGCACCACTCCCATCGCCAAACTAAAGTTATTCACATATTCACTGTATGCATCCAACACCATGGACTTGGAAAACTGCAGAAGAGAGAGTGACAGAGGTGAGGGCAGTCATGAGATATACAGATTTATACTGTGACAGTGGAAACCCTAATGCTGTTTTTTTGCTTTGTTTCCTTCATGAACTACATAAGTTTTACTGGTGTAGTATGAGAGAAACACTTCACAAACAGCTGCTTATGGGTGGAGAGGGTTTGTGCATGTAGAAACTTAGATGAAAGGGTGTGGTTTGTAATCAGTACATGGAAGTTTTGGAGTTTACAGCCTAAAACAAGGCATGATAAGCAGAAAGATATTTTTATAATGCCTTTAAACTCACTGACCCGTAAGTGCAGTTAATTTAAAAGACACATAGAAATAGAAAGAAATGTATGATTTTAAGGTATGATAATAGAAATGTATGCTGCTTAAGATGATCTGTGTTGTCCACATTCCACATTACATCCACATTTCAGTATCCATTCAGTTGTGAAATGAAATATCTCACAGATGCGACAAACACGTCTCCAATTATCTCCAGCTCATCCCAGTCAGATACACGGCTGGCCAGCGCCATCTGGAACATAGCATGGCACTGCAGGATCTCCCGAATCCGATAAAACACCACCTTACACTTGCGGTCACTCAGTAACTGTGGCTCAATCTCTGACAGTGGTTTTTCATATTGCTGTGAAGTGCAGAAAATGTAGGAAGAATTTACGGTTTTTAAATGAATATGCAGTGAACCAAAACATTCCACAACAAATAATAAAATGTATTGTTTGTTCTCTCATCTGTGTACTGCAAGCAGCATAGAAAAAGTTTTAAATTGAAATGCATTCAATAACAAACTGTCCACTGAATGTTAAAACAGCACAGGTAAAGGGAGACAAAAACAGCACAAACCTCTAAAATTCTCTTCAGAGCTTCCAAATAGTTCTTCTCGCTCTCTAGAATCTTTTCAAGAATACATCTCCTCATCAACTGTTTACATACACATAAAAAGCCCATAATCCAGGTTTGTAAAACTTGCAAAAAGTGAATAAACATTTTGTGTGATCATTTCTGATAAATTTTGGTAAATTTGTTTGTTTGTTTGAGACAGTACCTGGTGCAGAGAGAGTCCGTCAGGTGCAGGCCCCAACACTGGGTCGACATTAAAACACTCTACCTCAATGAAAAGATCTGACTCTTCAAAGCAGCTGGGTTTTTTCTCTGAAGGAAAAAAATAAGGATTAAACAAATGAATTATGTAGAGGCATTTTAAACAAGACAGCAATAATTTTTAAGCTCTTTCACAAGGCTGGAGGTTTTAGAAGTCGGCCTGGCTATTTACCATGACAGAGAGATTTTGTGCGGATGAAAGATCGTCCCCTTCTCACCACCGCTTTGGTTTTCTGCAGACCTTCTTTAGTTCCATCTTTGGCTGCTTTCACAAACCGCTGCATCTGTAGCATATTCATCATGATTCAGCTGTGAGCTCTCTACTACCATAACTTATAACAATAAGACTTCACATTCATTTTGAGAGCCATTAGTCCTGCATTTAAAATAAAATGATCCTCACACCGTGGAGAAGAACTATCAAAGTAGGACATAAGATTTCAACAAATCATGCATTCAAGCTAAATGTTGAGTTGTGAATGAACAAACACACAATGGAAAGATGTTACACTGACACCAGATCACACGACTGATGGTTAAGATGGCGAGGGTGAATGTGGAGAGTGATGAACAAATAAGGGAGACAGCGACTGCAACTGCAGTTCAGCAGTCTGTCAAATTGTCAGTCAAATCATGCCCATTTTGTTGACAGCTTGGTTTTTATTTCTACACCGTTACACAAGGTAGTCCTGACAACAGTGAAATTTCACTAGGTTCAAAATAAAAATTCTAATCCTCATAACTGTATATTAAACATCAAATATTTTGATTGGCTGTGATTGTGTGGTATTGTGCAGCATGTCTGACGTTCAGTCTGGGTAGACAAATTGCTTGTCCCCTGAAACCTGTTGCATTGCTTTTGGTTAGTACACTAGTTCTGCACCAGCAAGTCGACTATTAAAAACACTACTCAAATATCACAAATTGATTTTACTTTGCACATTTTCCTGCCGTAGGCAACACTGAATTATCCTGTACTTTCCCTCTGAATCTCTTACCAAATCTTGCATTTAAAATTGAGTCCACTTGGGGGGTGCTGTGGATGTGTGTCATCGAGGTGTTGGATGAAAGGAGATATCATAGCATCTTTGTGTGCTTTCAAGCAAAGCCAAGTGTGGCAAAACATGAAATATTTTGATTCTTTTTGAATTCTACTGTATTGGCATTCATTTCTTGTTGGATTCATGCAAACCAACAGAGAAGGATCTGTTTTTATGGTAGAAATGAAATGTGAAGCAGTAACGCACATGATAAGATAAGAAGCTTATCATGTGCGTTAAATATCTGAACACGGGCAGAACGCATTTTTATAAAAAGCCAACTTTCACCACTTGTTTTTCTGAATAACATGTGAAATTATAAAATTTGATCGCCTTTTTATGTAGACTCAGAGTTTATATATGTACATTACCCTGATGCCGTCAGTATTGGTTTCTACATAAGATCTGGATGAGTGAAAATGTTTTTTACTGTTGTTTTTAAATATTTTTTTTATGAATATTGTAAAAAAAAAAAAAAAAAAAAAAAAAATCAGTAACGTTTGTGAATAAAACAAAATATAATTTCCACCTATGTGTCATTCTTGATATTTTTAACTAACATTTTAATTTACAAGTAATCGATGTTTTACTCGACTACAAAATTACTCAAAAATCATAATATCATTGTCAGGGTTGTGTGTGTTTTGTTCCATGCCATGTTTGTTCCTGTCATGTGATCTTGTCATGTGGTCCCCTGGTCGTTTCCCTCCATGTTCATGTATCTTGTTTTCATTGGTTTATTGTCTTGTTAACTCGTTATCAGTTCTAGTTTGTCATTGGTTTAGTTTATTAGTCTTGTTATCTTGTTTATAGTTCTGTCTGTTCATTGGTTGTCTTGTTACCCATGTCTGTATATTTAAGCCCTCATGTTTGCCATTGTCTCTTGTCAGGTATTGTTAATGTAACATTGTTTTGTGCAATGAAGTCATTTATGTTTTGGATTCACATTTTTGGTTATCACTTATGTAAATAAATGCACTTGGGTCTTCACATCATCATCGTCCTCGTCTGCCTGTCATTGCTAAGCGTACTTGTTATAGAATACCTGACCGACCAAAATGAACCCAGCAATCCAGCTTCTTCGTTTACGCCAGGGGAATCGTCCCCTGGAGGATTATGTAACGGAGTTTTGTGGTCTTTGCTACCTTGTCGATTTTAATGAGATTGCCCTCAAAGACTGTTTTCGCTTTGGACTTAATGAGCCAATCTCTTCCCTGATGGCAGGCAGTCAGTCAGAGTACACACAGCCTGGCTCAGTATATCGACCTTGCCCTACTAATTTGTAGTTCATCGTTCACTGTGGGGGTGGTGGCCGCCAAGCCAGAGTCCCGCGTCATGGCCACCAAGCCAGAGTCCCATGTCATGGCCGCCAAGCCAGAGTTTCTTGTCATGGTTGCTGAGCTAGCGCCATCTTTCGCCCCGGATCCTGAGTATGCTCCATGCCATGTCACAGCAACTCTTCAGCCTGCTCCATGCCATGTCACACCCACGCCTGAGCCTGCTCCATGCCATGTCACAGTCACGCCTGAGACTGCTCCATGCCATGTCACAGCCACGCCTGAGACTGCTCCATGCCATGTCACAGCCACGCCTGAGACTGCTCCATGCCATGTCACAGCCACGCCTGAGACTGCTCCATGCCATGTCACAGCCAAGCTTCAGTCTGCTCCATGCAATATCTCAGGTTCACCTCTGGTCAACGAGCCAATGCCTAAGCCTGCCATGGTCAACGAGCCAACGCCCACATCTGCCACGTCCAATGAACCAGCGTTGCAAGCCTCGTCCGTCCCAGAGCCAGTGTTGCAAACCTCGTCCGTTCCAGAGCCATCTCTCACTGGGCTGTTTAAGTTTAAATTGGTTCCTGCCCTTGTGCCCACCCTGAGTCCTCCTGATCAGCTGGTTTCCCCCAAGCCACCGGCTCGATCATCGCCCTCTGAGATATCCCAGACACGGAGAACTTTTGAACCTCCGACTCCGCCTAGACCCTCCGAGCCCTGGACTCCGCCTTGGCCTGTCGATCCCTCGACATCACCTTGGCTCTACGTTCCCTCGGCTCCTTCAGCTTGTCGGCTTTACCGGGGTCCCTCATCTCTCCAGCTCCCCCTTGGTCTGTCGGTCACCTGGCAACGCCTCGTCTCTCCAATCCTTCAGCTCCACCAGAGACCTACATCCCTACGGCTCCGCCTTGGTCCTCAGTCCCACTGGCTCCGCCTCAGTCTTCCGATCTCCCAGCTCCACCTTGCTCCTACGAGCCTCCGGTGCCGCCTTGGTCCTCCCTGCCTCTGGCTCCACCCTGGCCCTACTAGCCTTCAGCTACTCTCCTGGTATCCAGTTCTCCATGGTTTTGCCCCTCGAGCCTCTCACAGCTCTGACTTCCATGGCTCCGCCCCTCAAGCCTCTCATGGCTCCGCCCTGTCTCACCAGGCTATGCCCCACACCTTGTTTCACCATGTTTCCATATCATGCCACGTAACCACGTCAAGTCGCCACACCCCCCAGCTCTCTCTTGAGCTATGTGTTTTTGTTTTGGGGCATCGGGAGCCACCCCTGGGGGGGATATGTTAGGGTTGTATGTGTTTTGTTCCATGCCATGTTTGTTCCTGTCATGTGATCTTGTCATGTGGTCCCCTGGTCATGTGATTTCATGTTTCCCTCCATGTTCATGTGTCTTGTTTTCATTGGTTTGTCTTGTTAACTCGTTATCAGTTCTAGTTTGTCATTGATTTAGTTTATTAGTCTTGTTATCTTGTTTATAGTTCTGTCTGTTCATTGGTTGTCTTGTTACCCATGTCTGTGTATTTAAACCCTCATGTTTGCCATTGTCTCTTGTCAGGTATTGTTAATGTAACACTGTTTTGTGCAACGAAGTCAAGTCGTTTATGTTTTGTTATGTTTTGGATTCATGTTTTTGGTTATCACTTATGTAAATAAATGCACTTGGGTTCTTCACATCATCATAGTCTTTATCTGCCTGTCATTGCTAAGCGTACACATTTCAATCATATCATGATCCCATTTTTCAAATATTAAATAGTAGAGGTAGACCGATATATTGGTTTTTACAAATAATCTGTGCCAGTAGTTGCTTTTTTGGAACTATTGGTTACAATATTCATCCATATTTTTTTCCTCACTTCAATGCATATTTTGTTATTTTGATTAGATAATCAAGTGTTTTAAATTGAAGCGAGGGCATGAGAAGAAATATGCGACTAAATGGAAACATAAATAAAAAACCTTACACCTCATTGAACCTCATCTGGTGAAATATATAGGTTATAAAAAGACTAATTTGGTTAATACTTAAATATAGATCATTGTAACAGAGCTATGTCATTTTAAAATTAAGAGTCCTCAGTGTGGTTTGGGCTTGTTTATAGTTAAAAGTCCCACATTATGCACCAAATCTGAATTTGTTTGGTTGAACAATACACTACATCTGGGATTTTATTCATTTTTGGACTATTGTAGCCTCTGTGTCTGTGTCAATATAGTAAGGAAAGGCTAAGAAAATTTTGAGGCAGTCACTGAGGGAAAGAGTCATATATCAACAATGTTTCCACTAAAAAAAAAACAGAATGACATGCAAAGCCACACATCGAGGGAGGATAAATGAGAGGGAAAGATCACTCTCCATAAACGATGACAGCTACGATGGCAAGTTTCACCCACAACACACAAACAGAAGCTTAGTGTGGATGGTGGTGAAGGGATTTGGGTTTGAACAGAGGAAGCCCCATCACCAGCACTAGCAGCACAGAGAGGAAGGGGCACCTCCAGTAAGATAGACAGCTGTCAGTCAGGGCTAACCCACATACTCTTTTCTTTTACCTTCTGTTCATGTTTGTGTTTGAGCTGCTGCAGCTCTACTGTTCCCACTGTGTTTGCCATGAGATCTCGCATCTTTCTCTCATAGTGCTTTTTCAAACGCACCAGATCTTCAGACAGCTGAACAGAGGCAGAGAACGAGTTACTGCACACAGCCTCACCAATTAATTTTAACCCTCACTCACACACACTTTAATAAACTCACACAAATCCCTCTGTATGATCAGTAAGCAAAATATTACAACATGAAGGCTTTGGAATTTTCACCCTAAACGTGTTCTGCTAGTTCAAACAAACTAATACCTTGGCCAGACATTGACATAAAAACTCAAACACCCGGTAACATTCCCTAAAATAAGCACTCACTCTACTCAGCTACTGAATCAGCACCCACACATACAAGCAAAACCACTACCCACATTTTAAAGCTTTTCCAACTGTTTCTAAATATTAATTGGACTAATATAAAAAATGAAAAACCAAGTATTCAGACATATTTGCAACTGGTTACACACACTCAAAGGGCAGGTCAGAAATTTTCATTCATACATGTTGTCAATGTTTTTAGCTGCTCAAGAAACAGTTTTATTTTACAGAAAGAGAGTATACCAGCAGAACGAGAAGAGACAGATAGAGAGAGAAAGAAAGAAAACAGAGGGAAAGATAAAGAAAAAGTAGTAGTATAAATACACACATGTGTTTTCTTGCTGGGTGCACGGCCCCTGACAAATGCATCTGGGAGGCCATTCTCTTTATGTCCATTCTCTGTGTCACTTGCTTCCTCATAGCTCTCAAACTCACTGGAACTCCAGCCGTTATCCAGTGAGCTGCTGCCGCCATCCTCCCCGAACTCAACATCATCATAGATCATCTCATCTGGGTCTGACACACACAATTTTCACATTATACCAAAGCAGTTCCCAATTCAATTCCTCATGTTTGGCACTAGCCAGAGCAGCAGAGCCGGCAGTCACATGACACTTATTACTGTTTACTGCTGACTGGACAAATTTTACTCTCATTTCCATTTCTCTCACATTTCTTAGACTATGGTGTGACACACACTCTGAAAGGTTAAATTGGATTTTGTGGCTTTTATTCCATATCTATTAACTTTGAATCATCTATTACCTTGTCATTAATAAGCAATTGTCCATATCTATTAACTTTGAATTCTATATGGTAGTGTTAGAGGTGTGAATCTTCACTGGCCTTGCAATTTAATTTGATTACGACTCAAAGGGTAATGATTCTATTACAAAACGATTCTCAGTGTATCTTGTTATCCAATTTTGTATCAATAGACACACTCAATATTAAACAGTACTCAATTATTCATTTAGAATTAATCGACCCCTAGCCTACAACTAAAACCACAACTATCAGTTGCTGGTCCAGGATGGCTACATGAGATATCTGCTTCTGAGAGAGAGCAGATGTCAGCTTCTCATTTCCACAACACAGGTGATAGTAAAGTGACACAAATAGCAGGGTTGCTGCTTAAGAAATCAATCAAGCATCTCGTATGTGCACAAGTGAGAGACCGGCAATGAGCAACAGCCAAAGAAAGGGAGCGCAAGAGGAGAGAAAGACAGGAGACAAAAAAAATCACCCACATCTCCCGAATCACCTTCTATTTTCAACAGTTTTGTAGCACGTCTTTCATGTTGTTTGTTGACGTGTTTTTACAAATAAACTCTCCTGTTGCTATGTGTTTTAGTTTGTGAATTAATTTCAGGATCATAGTTTTAGTTGCAGACGATGGTCATGTGGTTGATACTTCCGGTCTGCAATCAGTCCTGTAATGTGTGCTTGGCTTTAGGATATGCATGTCTCACCATTTGTTTCTACCATGTCACTCTGTCTCTGGTGCACACATAAGCACTACTGTGCTGCCGTGGTTTAAATACAGAATTTATTCTGAATTTTTGAGAATCGATTCAGAACCGTTGGAGAAAGTATTGCGATGCATCAGAGAATCGATCAGAGACTCCCACCTCTAGTGTACTCTGACAGGTTGACAAAATTAACTTCTTTTAGATATACACATTTAAAATATATAGTCTCTCTCTCTCAAGAGGACATAAGACAAGGAGACTTAAAAGAGAAAACTGTGCTTGTCAAGCATTTTCATGGGGTCTTTAATAAATACATCACACAGTAAGAGAAGATAAAGAAAAAGACGAGATGAACGCACCTGTGGTGGATCCAGAGTTCTCTCTCGGTACATCATCATAAATAACTTCATCTGGACCTTAAACAAACAGAAACATGCAAACACATGGCTTGAAATCTCAATGTCTAACCAAATCAAAGCAGTGCTCTGTGAGAGTCATAGTGTGAGAGCAGTTCTTCAGTGAAAAGGAAGGAAATGTCTGGGATTCTCTTCAGAAACAGGAAGCACAGCTGAACAAGACTTGCAAGTCTTTATACATATATTTACATGTAAACAGAAAACACTTATGAAAGACTGACCAAAGTGTACACAAAAAGATGTGAATCGTTGTAACCAAATATCTGGCACTGCCGTTGATATTTAAGTGCTGCTAAATGGCTGGGACTACAGCTGAACTCACACAGCTCTAAATGTAAGGGACTTTAGAAAGGAATTTTTAGGATTTGTACTTTTGAGAGGATTTGCTCCCCTGAGCTTTATTTTTTATCAGCCCAACAAAATCCCAAGAACTTACTATCCATCCAGGCCGTGTTAGCAGGGTCTGACACCCACTTAGTCAAGGCATCTTCCTCTCTGATGACTGGACACTCTTCGCTAAAAACACTGCACAAAAATAAGAATTTCAATATCACCCTTAGTTTACATCTTAGTATTCAAATATAAGTACTTTCAATTCAGGCCATAGTGATGTAGGCAGTAAACAGCAAATCACAATAAATTAATTCAAGGACATGCACACACAAAAACAAATACCAAAAACTTAAAGTAAACCAGGTAATATTGAGACATTTAAAAGATTTAGATCTAAAAGACATTTAAATGGATCAAGTATCTCAGACAGAGAAAATAAATACTGACCTTTCTACTGGTGCATGTCCTGCACCCAATATGGTCACTGCAGGACACAAAAAAACAGTTTACATTCAGTCAGGGAAACTAACAGATAAACACATTCAGATATATAACTAAAATACTTTTTAAAAATGTTCTAAAAATGCTTGAAGTGGACTTCAGACTGCGCTGAGGCCAAATCCTTAAAATGTTGCATTCTTAAAACCACCAAAACAGTAATGTGTTTGAAGTTAAAGTGTTAGCCAAAAATGAAATGGAGGGTGGGGGGGTTGTCTGACACACCACAACTCTACCTACAATTAGATACAGGCATACAATTGGTTTAAAAATATTTGAATTTTGTATATTTTAAAAATTCAAAAGTTCCAAGATATCACAAATTGTCCCGAGTCCCGAAACTTTAATGTGGACAAAAGAAAAGCCAACTAAACACTTTGGAATGTTAGTGGCCCCTAAAAACGTTTTGTGAAATATGTATACATTTGAGAATTTGCATATAAAATGTATGAGTCTACACAAAATGAATTTAGTATCCAGGTAACTGTTACACTTTGAAGAAAACAGGAAACCTCATCACAGCCAAAGCCACAGCTAAATTTAACCCCCACTTCCTCATGGCAAAACTTCAGAAGAAGAGGACACAGAACATGACAGAAAAGAGATGAGAAGGGAAGGGAGTACAAGAAAGAGAATAAGTACAGTTATGGTGAATCTCTATTCTAAAAAGACCAGTGAAGAGAGAGAGATACACATTTGTAACTTTTTAAGCTCTTTTTTTTTTTTTTTTTTTTTTTACCATCTTCATCTATTGAGAAGTGTCGGATGAAAACTGGGGTGGTGTAGGCTGGTGATATCACTGGCACATTTGAGGGCGTTGCATAGCCACATGGAACTGGCACTGAATAACCAGAAGGTAACCCGGGGCTACTGGGTACATCCTGAATGTTTCCTTCAATCTCACTGGCTGAGGGAGAGGAGGGAGGGGCATTTTGCTTGGACAGCCGCTGTTGTTGGATAGGTGCAATGTCAATCACAGAGTAGGGGTTGACTTTGGTCTTGGAAGTGGATGCAGGGCTGGGAACCACACTGACCTCTTTTTTTCCTATTTATCAGAAAGTACAGTGACTTTCAGGGAAGCTTAAAACAGTATATCTAGTAGGAAAGTGGGAATTTGCATCTTTGTCCGCAGGAAGTAAAACTTCTGTATTTAGCAACTTTAGCAAAGATTCTCTGTTAACTCACTTTATCTTAAAGGGATAGTTCACCCAAAAATGAAAATGATCTCATCATTTATCCACCCTCATGCCATCCCAGATGTGTATGACTTTCTTTCTTCTGCTGAACACAAACAAAGATTTTTAGAAGAATATCTCAACTCTGTAGGTCCATACAATGCAAGTGAATGATGACCAGACATTTGAAGTTCCAAAAAGCATATAAAGGAAGCATTAGATTAATCCATATGACTCAAGTGGTTAAATCCAGATCTTCAGAACCAATATGATAGGTGTGGGTGAGAAACAGATCAATATTTAAAGTCCTTTTTTTAAACCTCCACTTTCACATTCTTCTTTTGTTTTTGGCAATTCACATTCTTCGTGCATGTCACTACTGGGCAGGGAGGAAAATTTATAGTAAAAAAAGGACTTAAATATCGATCTGTTTCTGACCCACACCTGGAGTCTTATAGATTACTTTTATGCTGCCTTTATATGTTTTTTTTAGACCTTTAACGTTCTGGCCAACATTCACTTGCATTGTATGGACCAACAGAGCTGAAATATTCTTCTAAAAATCTTGGTTTTGTTCAGCAGAAGAAAGTAAGTCATACACATCTGGGATGGCATGAAGGTGAGTAAATAATGAGTGAATTTGAGTGAACTATCATTTTAAGTGAGAGGGATTACTGAGAAGTAACTCACTACATTAACAGGTAGAGAAAAAAAAACTGAGAGAATAAGGAAAGCAAAAAAAAATATATGTCACCTAAGAAAAGGTAAGAATTAGAAAATAAGCTGTAAATGCAGAGAGCTGCCAACAAAATGACTGTAGATTTGTGTGACGAGGAGGAGGGCGTGGCTGGGCCGTGAGGTCATCAGCGGGAGAGCGAGATAAAGGGAGCCAGAGACGGCAGTTCAAGAGAGAGAGAGAGAGAGAGAGAGATGCATGCAGCCGCGCTGCATGTGTGTCTGTGTTCATTTATGTTTTATGTTGTTTTATGTTGACTGTTCAGCCGGTTCCCGCCTCCTCCTTGCCCATCCTTATACTGTTACAATTTGATTTCCAGCTATAATACTACTCTACCTTGACGGGCCCTGTACATTAGCAAAAAGTATACAAATGAAAATCCGGACAACTGTAATACTCATATTCCATCTTCCCCTGTGGGAAGTAAGCTATTCATATGTTGGCTTTCTGAAGAGTTTAAACACAGTGGTGTTATCAAAACAGTTTGGATCCAACATAGCAACACTTGCTCAACCAAATGGCGTGAGTTTTTCCAGGACTAGTTTGTGCGAAGAATGGAAGTTGTAACTTGTTTAGTCATTATTTTTGCTTGCTTTCAGGTGCTGTTAATAGTGCAAAAATGACACACAGCAGCTTTAAACTTTGTTGTCACTCACTGGAGGAAAAAAATAATACATTTGAAAAATTTACTTTAAAGGAACACAAACATAAATATAATATATCAGTGATAAAGCACAAATTGTAACATACAAAGTCCTCATTTATTTTAGTCTCAACTGTGAGTTTACACACCCTCCTGCTCAAAGTGAACAGCTCCTGCAGCGCCCTCTGGTGGTGGAATGGGGTCACTGTTCTGACCTTCTGCTGCATTGTGACAGACCTCTGTAGGAGGAGGGGGCAGATCCCCCAGTGGGAAGGCAGCATGAGCCAGAGGGGTATTATTAGAGGGGCAGTCCTGAGGTGGAGGGGTCAGATCATCCTCAGCGGTGAGCAAGGTCTCCGGGTTTGGACTTGTCCCATTCACAGGTGTGTCCCTGGCTGCTGATAAGCAGGGTGGAGGCATGGAAATTCCCTCTGGTTCAGGAGGTGGCCGATCCGCCTCTGGGGCTTCATCACCACTGTCATCAAACTCAAACCTCTCACCTTCATCTTCGTCATTCAACACTACAGAGAGACAGAGAAAGAGAGAGAGCGAGACAGACAGAGAGAGATAGAGAGAGAGAGAGTGAGTGAGTGAGTGAGTGAGTGAGTGAGAGAGAGAGAGAGAGAGAGAGAGAGACAGATTATTAAAACATTTTTGTCTAAAAATATATTTTCAAACAATAACAATAGATTAACCTTGTCACATATAACATACTTACATTAACAGCAATACATATACAAAAAATTCACATTAAATAAAAAAAAATAAGACAAATTTAGGAATAAAATCTCCTCTTGATCAACTACACACAACACTTCTGCCTGTCTCCAAAACTCACTGAATGCAACCACATTTTTTGTTCACTTAAAAAAAAAACTCTGCTTAAATCCTTGCAGATAGAAAAGCCTTTAAAATAAGTTCAGGTCCAGTCGTTCCACTATCCTTAAGCTTATTCTTCCTTGTAATCCATATGGCAAGCTTTGCTTCACCAATTAAAAAATGTATTAAAGAAATTATTTTTCTATCTGTGGCAACATACTTTGGGCCAAATATAAATATATTTTCATCCATATCATCTCCAAGTGGTTCAAGCCACCTCTTTAAAATCTGAAACAAATCATTCAACCTAAAACAATCTAAAAATAGATGCTTTAAAGTTTCTTCATGACCACAAAATGAACATTCTTTCCCCACAGTGGGGTCAACACGTGCTAAATATCTATTTGTTGCAATTGCCCAATGTACAATCCTCCATTGAAGATCTGCAGTGCGTTTTTCAATGGGTGACTTATACAGGGACCTCCAACATCTCCTAGGAGATGAGTCTTGCCCAAACAGATCCAACCACTTTGATTCTTTACAACTCCTCAGTTCTGATTGATGAGAGACTTTCACTCATGATAAATACAAGGCTTTCTTTGAAACATCTTCAAACACATTCAGTTCAGGTATACAGAAAACAAGAAGTGATCCTTTTTCAGGCTTTTCACCTACTATCATTGAAATCTGAAGTTTAGGAAAACTTTCTTTCATTTCCTCCTCTTGTTTACCACAGATATTTTCTATTATACTTTATCTGCAGATAGAAGGAAGAACAGAAAAAATGTCCTTCATTACTTTTTCCATAAATCTCACAGACTTAATGCCTGTCAAACTACTCAATTCTTGGAGACTTTTCCACTTGTTACCATTCTTTAGATTGGACAAAACTGTGCATTCTGCTCTCACCATTGAAGTTTGCAAACTTCTCATTTTTAACACATTTGCTTGTATTAGAGGGTTGTTAAAGAGTGGTTCAGTTTTTATCCAACCTTCACAGTTTAAATCTCTCTTTACTTGAAAAACAGAATTCCACAATTTCAATATTGATTTATAAAACAGAGAAAAACCCTTCCATTCCATATCTTTCAGGCTAATTAAAAATAAATTAAAATCTTATTTAAAACAATTCATACTGCGTAACAAGGAACAAGCTGTATCAGCCCAACAGATTTTTCCAGAGTACAGCAACTTCTGTGCTGCCTGCAGCTTGAAAGCCTTAATTCTGCTTTTTATATCTATTAAGCCTCGTCCACCTTCACTGACTGGTAAATATAAAATAGCTAATTTTACCCAGTGCTGACCTGACCAAAAGAAGTCATTTATTTTCTTTTGTAGTAAATGAACTACTTCATCAGGTGGATTCAAGACATTTAGTTTATGCCAAAGTGCTGAAGCAGCTAGATTATTTGCGACCAAAACTCTACCCCTAAATGATAAATGAGGCAGCACCCATGTCCACCGTGACAAATGGTCACACATCTTATCATATATTCCTTCCCAGTTCTTCTGAATATATTTATCAGTTCCTAAATAAATACCCAGTATTTTCAGGCATTCTTTACCCCATTTCACACCTCCTGGTAAGACTGGTAGCTCTCCTCAGACCAATTTCCTAAAATAAAACCTTCACTTTTTTTCCCAGTTTACCTTTGCTAAAGAGGCATTTTCGTACTTCTTTAAAACTTATTTTAAAACAAACACATCTCTTTTGCTTTTGATAAACACAGTGAAGTCATCAGCATAGGCAGAAAACTTAGGTTAGCTTTTTGTCCTTCAATTAGAAAGCCATCCAAATTTTTTCCCAATTGACGAAGCAAAGGTTCGATGGCTAAAGAATATAACATTCCTGACAAAGGCCAACCTTGTCTAACACCTCTACGTACTGACACTGGTTGACTTAGCCCTCCTTCAACCTTTAACATTGTAGATACACCAGAATATAAGAGTTTGATCCATGAAATAAAAAGATCACCAAAACCAAAAGCTTTAAGGGATCTAAACAAATAAAAGTGACTGACTCTATCAAATGCCTTTTCTTGATAAATTGCAAATATTCCAATATTGTCACCATCCCTTTTTGCAATATCTATTATATCACGAACAAGAAAGATGTTATCCATTATAGTTCTGTCAGGAATTCAATAAGTTTGATAATCATTTACTATATGTTCTAAATACAATTTCAATCTAATTGAAAGACATTTCGCTAAGATTTTATAGTCAGTACACAAAATTGCCACTGTCTCCAGTTCTTTAAAAGACCAAGATTGCCTTTCTTTGGTAACAAAGACAAAATGGCTCTTCTACAGCTTGTTGGCAGTTCTTTTTTCCTGAAAGATGATTTAAAAACCAAGCAAATCATCTTTTAATAAGTCCCAAAACTGTTTATAAAATTCGGCAGAAAGTCCATCAATTCCAAAAAAGCACGTCCAATGGATAGCTGATTATCAGCCTTTGTTATTTCATCAATATCAATTTCAAATTCCAGCTGTTTCCTCTGTTTATCAGTCAACTTTGGTAAATCTTTAAAAAGGTCATCCATACAGCCAATATCACAAGGACCATCCAAAAAGAGTTCTGTATAAAAATCCATGGCCATTGTTCTCATTTCTTTAGGATTAGTTGTCACAGTTCCATCTGATTTCTTTAGATGTAGCATCAACTTCCGCGCTCCTTCCCTCTTTTCAAAACTAAAAAGAAAGAACTTGATGCATCCATCTCTCTCAGAGAAAGGATGCGAGCTCTTATTAAAGCTCCCTTAGCTCGTTCATGAAAAAGTGAGGCCAAAGCTTTCCTTTTTTCATTCAGTCTTTCAGTTGATTCACCATTTCGGTTAATTAGACTTCTTTCAATTGATTTGATTTCATTTTCCAATTGTTTTTTTTTTAAAAACAATAATTTGCATTGGCTGTATAATTTTGGCAAAAGATCCTGATGTGTGCTTTCTCTACATCCCACCAATGCACAACATCATCAAAATCAGTTTTTCACTCTCTCCATTTTGCCCAAAATAAATGAAATTTTTCACAAAAGCAAGCATCTTGTAGCAATTTTACATCAAAATGCCAATAATAAATATGACATCTTGTCTTTCGTTAATTAAAAACAATCATACATAAATGATGATCTGTAAAACCATTGGGGTAAATACAGGCCTTTAAAATTCTGTTACACCAGTCTTTATTAATGCAAAAACGATCTAACCTTGCAAAGCTGATGTGGTCACTTGAAGACTTACACCAAGTATATTGTTTTTCTACCGGATGTTGTACTCTCCAAACATCACACAAATCAAAATTGCTTATTACATTATTTAAACAAGTAGCAGAAAGAGGACATGGTTCTTCTCCATTCCTATCTAAGGTAAAATCTAATGTACAATTCCAGTCACCACCCAAAACTAGAAAAGCATTTTTATCATATTTCTCTAATTCACTTTGGCAGTTTTTAAAGACCTTTATCCATTCTGCTCCATTATTGGGTGCATAGACATTAACAAACACAAAAGAAAAATCCATTAAATTAACCCGAACAGCCAAAATCCGACCTTTCTCTATTTTATCACTATATACAAAAGTCGTGCTAATTTTCTTTGAGAACAAAATAGCAACACCGCCCTTAGTATTAGAGCCATGACTTATATATGACTTAATATGACCTCCCCACCACTTCTTCCATTCTATCTCATTAGCTATGTCACTATGTGTCTCTTGTAAGAAAATTATGTCCATATCCTTATTTTCAATACATTCTTTCAGCACTGCTCTTCTTTTACCATCCCTTCCTCCATTAATGTTAATTGTTCCTATCTTAATACTCCCCATCGAAAGGAAAGATCAAAAAAGAAAAAAAGAAGGGTTAGCAAAAAGAAAGACAGAGAATACACCCCAAGTGATTTAATCATTAAGGAGTTGTTAAATCTTTTTCAAGGGCCATTTTTCTTCTCAATTTCGTTAAAATTTTTTAAAATCTAAATCTTTTTCTTCTACTTAATTCATCATAGTTTGTGGTCTGTTGGATTTTCACAGCTGATTGCAAAAAATTTTTTGCATCAGGGAAAAATTCTCTAATCTCAATAGTTTATCCAAACATCACATCCAAGAAGTCATTAACCTCTTTTAGAATATCTAATGCTTCTGAAAAGTTATCATTATCCTCCATGTCCTCTTGCTCATCAGTATTAACAGTTAACTAGGACAAAAAAAAAATCTGCCCAGTGTTTTGTGCATCATTTGTCACAACCTTTGGTAACTTAGCACGAAGACTCTCTTCATCTTCATTATCAACATCATCAACACCTACACACAAATTTTCTCTCTTTTCAGTACAATTACCAACTACACTGCCAGTTGAGTTTCTTTTCTTCTGATTGCTCATCCCTTCATTTACATTTTCATCTTTGTTTTTACCATCAATTGTTGTTTTGTTTGGTTCTTTACTAATCTCTAAATTTTCTCGATTCTGTACACTAGAAATGACTTCAATATAATTTGCATTATTTTCTAGGTGCGTTTTGTTGTGTGGGCAAGCGATCTTTCGATGTCCAACGTCTCTGCATTCGAAACATTTCAAATTTCCGGTACTCGCGTAAATCATGTATGATTTACCTTCGTGTTTGATTCGGAAAGGAATATCTAGCGATGGTTGATCAAGAAATGTAAACACCTGACTCCTAAAAGACAACACATGTTTCAATGCTTCATTCATACACCTCAACGGAATCATTTTCACTTCACTGGCCATTTTTCCAAACATCAACAATTCTTTTTCAATGTCACTGTTTAATATGAAGGCGGGGGCACATCAGAAATCATGACTCCAACAGATTGTGACACAAGCGGTGAAACAACAGTAAACGCTCCATTCACCCAAATGCCAGTTTCAATTAGTTTACTCACCAAACTTTCATCTTTAAGGAAAACCACCACGGCTTTGTTCATCCTTGACGCTGAAATTATATTCTCATAACCAATTTGTTTACCAACAGCGACAAGCACGTCTTCTACATTAGAATCCGTGTCAGGTACACACCTGACTCCATGGCAGAGCGAGAGTGAGGCGACACCCCCACTTGGGTGAGCCTCCATCTCAGGCCTCCGCCACGAAGTCTAAAACTCCCCTAAACCGAAATGTATATTACACTCGAAATTAAAATTAATCAATTTATACACAAAGCAAAACAAAACAAAACCGAAAAGAAAAAGTCTAGAAAATTAGTAGAAAAACCCAAATCACTTCTCTCACCCGTTTGTTACTCCCATAACCCAAACTCTCAGCATGCAAAGCAAAAGAGAGAGAGAGAGAGAGAGAGAGAGAGAGAGAGAGAGAGAGAGAGAGAGAGAGAGAGAGAAAGTTTGCAGCCTCATTTTGCTTCATCTTCCAATAATGTTGTGTTTTTTTCTTTTCTTTTCCAGAACTCCATGTGGTTTTCCAAAACGTGAAATATTCAGTGCATTAAGCCCAATATATTACATTAACCCCAATATATATATATAATAAATAAATAAATCTGCACAGGTTAAAATAAATCTTTCCACAAGGCTGCAATGTTAAAGAGGTAACATGTCTACTTGACCAGAGAACAAAAGACAGAGAAACAGACCTAAAATTTAAATACATTCGTCAAATACTGTATGTCTTCCTTCATGTTGCAGTTTGGTTTGTACATCATAGGCTTCTATGGAACAACAGACAGTTATCAAAATATATTTAAAGGGAATTCACCCACCCAAAAATGAAATTCCATCATCATTTAATCACCATTATGTTGTTCCAAATGCATATGACTCTCTTTCTACCATGAAACACAAAAGGAAAAATACTAAAGAATCACACAAAGCTATTATATAACTTCTGAAGACTTGAAATATAGCAAACAATTAATATGGACCACTTTTATGACGCTTTGCATCAAAGGCCCTTTTTACACCTGGTATTATGATGCGTCTCGGGTGATACGATCACATGTGGTAAGGCAAGACACATCGCTATTTACACCTGGTCATTTATCATAAATTCATAGATATTTATTCTTGCAAGGACTGTTTTGTGTTTAATACATGGTAAATTTTGTAGACAGCATTTGAGGCATAATGTTGATTACCACAGAAAATACTTTAGATCGTGTTCAGTAAGGCACATATAATGAAAGTAAACAGGTCCAATTCACAAAACATTAAATACACACGGTTTTAAGTATAGCCACAATACTTTAAGTTTTAACTCGACTCTATAGTGCAGGGGTCGGCAACCTATGGCATGCGTGCCAGCACTGGTACTTGGAGGGTTCATCACTAGGAAGCGATCAATAACAAGAGAGAGGATTGTATTTTATTTACATGAAGTCCCTTGCACCTGCATGTGGCATGCCAATCTACTGCTTGTTGTAATCATTTGTCAAAATCATGCAGCATGTTTATTTAGTTATGAGCTAAATAGGAAGCTAAACACTATTAAAGTGTGACGAAACTGCCCTAGTCAACAACAGAAGAGCACAGCACATGTAAACCATTTGTGCTTCACGAGCCGCTGATATCGCAGCGCTGCGCTTCACTTTTGGTGAGTCATTCCAGGTTTGGAATGACATGAGGGTGAGTAAATGTGATGGAATTGAAATTATTTTTTTTGTGAACTTTTCCTTTAAAGAAACTTTGGGCAGAGTTTGTCTCTCTCCATCTGTCTCTAATGATCATACACAAGCAGAAAAAGGAAAACTTTGGATTACAGATAGTTAGCAAGAAGAGACATAGACAAGGAGGTAGCCCTTGACAGTGTAAGGCCATTATAAAGCAAACACTTGGCAGTTCATAGATTCCCTTGTCCCAGTGACTCACTCTTTAGAAATGTGAGTAATGTAAGAGTTTTTTTTCTCCATTCAGCTCTGGAGCCCACTGTCCAATCCCAGCCTTCCTCATGGAGCTAAAGCACACACAGAGGTCATTATACTACACTACAGTAATTAACCATGTTACAGAGTTTTATAGACAGTTTATTTACAAAATAAATCTGTGTACCAGACAGTAACAACTCCAAACCACTGAAATTCATTACAGAGAATCTTAAATAATGTTTGCTTTCCCTCTCACAGGGGGATAATGACAGAAGTGGCAAAACTGAAAGACCCTGGAACTTTTCCCAGGAAACCATGTTTCCGCTGATGGAAACCGTTATCTCTTCAAGTCGATAAACCCACTGCACCGCACTGGTACATGTTTGCTCACAGGAATACCAGAGATTCCAAACGTAGTGCACACTATATGATTTTTGCCACGATTTTGCCATCTAACACAGATTTTGGGGATTGTGAAAGGTTTCTAAATCTCTCCACCATTAAAATCTAAGTGAGTCTATACAGCCAGCTAGTTATTTTTAAGCAAATTTCATGAACTTAGCACTACCTTGTTAGTAGTTCTTTAAATTAGATATGGAATTGGACACTGATGTTTTTCGTTATCGAAGGCAGAAGGAAGTTTGCGGTCAACTATAATATCTTGTCCACTTTCAAACAAGTTTTTTTTGTTTGTTTTTCTTTTTAACCCATTATTTGATTTGACTGATAAAGATTAATACATTTTGACAGAAAGATGAATACAAAATGCAAATTAACCATATTTTCGAAATGATAACTGGATGGCACTTCCAGAATTAAACATGCAACATAATGAGGTCCTGTGACAACAATGTAGTAAATGAATTATTTTAACTAGGCTTGTTTCCATATTTAGGCCTATTCATTCTTTGTATTTTCTACTTCTTTTATTACTGACATGTTTATTTTCTGGGTGCTTTCAATCCTTTGATTCCACTGATTTTAACTGTCAATGTTCAAATTTTTTGTGAATTACTTTGTATGTTACATTAATGTATTTACACAGCAATTACAATAGCGGGTAACAATGTATCATGTGCTTGAATGTACATATTTGTGTAAAAATGTGGCTGTATTGAGTCTGGTGCACAGCTAACCACGCACTGATTAAGACAACAACATTCCAGTGCTTTTGCTAGATATTCAATCCCAGAATCATTATACATGACTAAGATGTTGTATTTTCATTATCTTGTGTCTACCATCAAACCTTTTGGTTACCACTGCCCATTTTTAAAGTTCCCCAAAAACCACAATCTGCAATGCTATAATTTTAACCCTCAATTGTGTTTTCAACTTAGCCTAATTTGGCATGAAACCTTGGTCACAAGGCTCATGTGCTACAGTTGCTCTGGGGAAGAGAGAGCGAGAGGACAAGTAAGCAGCATGCATCTGCGCTATTCAGAAAAATTATCAGGTTTCTCACCTGATTGACAGGAATTTCTTGCTTTCTGCCTTATTTTGTGACCATTATGAGAGAATTATTCTAAAATTATTCTAAAATTTTTTTATAAAGTATCTGTATCCTGAATACAGGTGCTTAAATGGTGATGGTAAACTCATGGTTGATTCTTTGCTATTCTGATTTTGCGGGCTGGTTCTGAGCGCTCTACAGCGGTGGAGGCAGAAGTCCACCGTGATCTGACTGACACACGCTGCCAGTACAGCATCACTGTGATCCAGACACCTGAATCATCTCTTTAACATGAAACAGTCTCCATCATTTGATACATTTTTGATGATGTGTTCAAAAGAAAAGTTAAGAAAATGAAGGGGAGCTTGTTAGTAAAACAGGTGTGACATCTGGTTCACAAAAGCTGACACAGATTAGAAAAATTTAATCTGCAAACTGTCACGCGACGATAATCACTTGTAGTAATATGAACAATCTGTTTTAACACTTTAAAATGAAGCACACTAAAGAATATTATGAAAGCCGAAAGATGCGCTCTGCATTAATTCCGTCGTTTTCATTTCTTTACTTTTTTTTTGCAAGAAGTGTTTATAAATACATTTAACATTTATTTTCTTCAAGACATGTTATTTTCGTTGTGTATTTTTTACTAAAATTATATAATATTTTGTTACTTTGCTTTGAAAAGATCTTCAGTTTCTTGAGGAATGTTTATAGTAATACTGGTCAACAACATATCAGACTGAAATGTGGCATAATGTGAAGTTGAGTATTATAGTAAGGTTGATTTGTTTATTTTATTTTTAACTTTGTCAAGTTATAAATAAAAATAAAATTATATAAGAGGAAGTATTTTTCATTTAAAAAGTATTTATTTCACTGACTAGATTTTCCAAAAATAGGCATTATAATATGGTTAACTGATTTTTATTGGTTTTCCAGAAAAAGAAATTACTATATCGCGATATATAGCCTATCGTTATCGTGATATAAAATTTCTCATATCGTGATAAAAGATTTTGGTCATATCGCCCACCCCTAGTTACAGCTACATTTTTGTGTTCTGAACACGTAATGCCATTACATGTATTCCGTAACAGCCCAACCCTGAATCAGCCTGACCATAATGCAAAATTTCAAATGATGCCATATCTCAGTCTATGTCGTTGACCAACAGTATAATTTTTATAAACTTTCCTAAAGAAACTCAAGATCTTCTCAAAGCAATGCAACAAAGACAATACATAAGTAAAAAAAAAAAAAAAATAATAAATTAAATTAAATTAAATCTAAATTAAAATGAACACACCATGTTTAAAAAGATTGCTTGTACTACCACGAGTGATTATTGTCATATGACAGATACAGATGACATTTTTCTGCTCTGTGTCGGCTTTTTGTGAACCCACACCAAAGATATTGCAACTGTTTTAATAACAAGCTCCTCTACTTTTCTTGACATGTTTGGGAGTCATCCCATTCTGTGGACATTTTATGTAGTTGCGTATCATGTGTACAATGGATGTAAAAGTTCTTTTTGATCATCTAAGTGTCTGGAACATTGTATTTGACAGTTTTTGTTTTACTTCGAGATTCCATGAATACAGCATCTTACTGAGGTAAGACTGTGAAAATGTTTGTTCTAACTCCTTAACAAATATTTATCATTTTATTCATTGGCTCATAATGATTTAAACCATCTCTACAGAGAATATATGAATATCTAAAGATATTTAATATATATATTATATATATATTCCTAAACAGTCAAAATAGTCTCTTCATAACTGGGCAGGGATGAGGACATTGGGGGCCCAGAGACTGCCGAAGTAGTGGGGTCTGAGAGATCTTTTCTACCAAAAGATTAAACTAATTCATCAAGACTTCATCAGCCGAGGGAACCTGGATATGAATATTAAATGATAAGATCAACAGTTTGTTTTGACGCTGAATGACAGCAGTTGTGTTTAAATATTTATATATATGTATGGGACACAGGAGGCCTTTTGACAGATAAACAACAATGTATGGGGGTTCAGGGTTATCCCCTGAGAGAACATTTAAAAAAATGTAAAAGTCTGAATGGACCATTTTTATATTTTCCTTAAAGTGAGAATCTATTAACAACAAACAAACAATTTATATAACAACAGTGAAGCATTAAAATACTGTTTGCATAATAAGTATAAATAGGCTTTCCCTGCCATCCATGATGACATCTAATTTTCACAAAATTCCTCATGTCTATAGCGGGGAGAGAGGCAACGCGCGTTATTCCCGCTTGAGAGGAATATTTCTCTCTAGCGCTGAACGCACTTTATTCCCGCTCCAGAGAGAAAGATTTCTCTCCAGCGCTGAACGCGCTTTATTCCCACTCCACACACGTATGCTTACACAATCACTTAGCCAGGTGTCAGATAACAAGCACAAACATTTAGAGCTCGGTCCAGATTGAAATGTCCTTCGGTCCGAATCCAGACCAGAGTCCACCTATTGAGTACCCCTGGTCTAGCCGTTTGACATCTTCCATAGTGGTTTAAGATAAAAAAAAACTTCTCAATAGAATTCAAATGGGTTATGTAAGTTTTGTGGTCTGCACTGTGATATCGAGAGAAGCCAGACTGAGTAGCACAAGTGATCCCACTCTGTGCTCTCCTATCTTTGGAGCACAAATAAAAGGAAGCCTGCAAGTCCAGCAGGCTTCCCGATATTTGTGCTCCAGAGACAGGACAGCGAAACGAGAAACACAGATGCGTGTGTCAGATGAGAAGCATAATAAGCACGTATGAAGTGCAGAACGAGAGATGAATGTCATTGAATTTGCTTCAGCGGCCCTCTGTAAAGTACCGGTACTATAGAGCCACATGCTTTTTTGAACATTTTTACAAGTTTAATGTGATAAATGCGAGTGAAAACACTGGAGATTGGAAAATGAAAACAGGCTGGAAACTTCCATGTTCAGGGAAAAGGTGGATAGCGTAAAATCTGACATAAGTGACAGTTGATGTCGCAAAGTCTGCTTTGGATTTTACCCATGATCACGCTGGGATAATACGGTACAACATTTGACAAGCAACAATTGTACAAGAATCAGGGGAAAAAAAACAGAACAAAAATGCACACAGTGCTTAAATTAGTTTGTAACAACTCCAACTTTTTGCTGTTGACGCATGAGATGTCTTCATTATTCAGTGCAATCTGCACCACATTTCAGCTACAAATGACAGCCCGAGTGCAAACAAAACAACGAACACATTTATCCATCAACAAGACATCTGATAACGTGTAATTACAGCATCATCGGATGAGTCTATGAATTATGGCTATGATTATACTTCAAATGAATAATTTACAACAAAAATCAAACAACTGATTGCATGCTAAAACATCATCAAAGCCAGAGTCTGTTCTGAGGTCAAACTATGACCTTTGCCCAAAGTATCACCCATTACAGTACGATGCTTAGCACCTGGCGAGAGAGTACAGGGTAGAAGAGGTAATAAACGGAGAGGGGGAGAGGCTTAGGTAGAGCTAGTTTCCATCATTTTCTATGGAATGGGAAAAAAACTCTAGTCTGAAGGAGTCACTGAGGCACAAAGAGAGATTTAAAAGTGGCTTTATCAGCCGTCTGCGTTAATGAATGGAGAGTAAGAGAGAGATAAAGCACGAGGGAGTTGCCATAGCTTTGCAAAGATGACTGACGCTGAATATTCATGCTGTAAGACCTTTAAAATGTGGGGAGTAGGCAGTTTTGGTTTAAACTTTAACATCAGTTGACCCTCATTTCTTACACTGTGTTCAACCCAATCACGATGCAACAAAATTCCAGCAGCAAGCTATGTGTCTGTCCACAATGAACATTAAACTGTCACAATCACAGCCAATAAGATGGTATTTGATGTTTAATGTGCAGTTATGAGGAGCAGGATTTTGGACCAATGAGATACACAGTGGGCAGGGCAACCCAGCACTATGTCACAGATATAGATCCAAGCGATCAACAAAATTCCTGTCACTTATTGTGGCTTGTTAGGATAAAAAAAATTTTACATGTAAGAGATGAGCTTTCGCGTCTGGTTAGGACAAAGTGTTAAGGCCGTTTAACACCAAACTCGAATTTTCACCACAATTTCTCAATGCAAATAATATTTTGAATAGAAACAATGGATTCCTATGAAGCTTTTCACCTCATATAGAGGTAAATGTCTAGATTTTTTCCCTCGGAAACTCATCTTTCTCTCTCATCTGTCATTCTGTCTCTATCTGCAGTAAGACAGAGCCTCTGTTTTCTGTCTGCTGTGCTGTTTTGTTTTCTCCTCCCCAGCATTCGTTCTGGCGTTCCTTCGCTTTGCAACCTACACGCCTTTAGTGGCTGAGCCATGGAATGTGTTTAGAATTTTTCATTCTCTTCTTTCTATCCTTCAGTCTCCTGTAAGCATGATAATCCTGTGCATTCAATGCAGTATGAGTGAATATGATTGTGATACATGTTCTTAAACTTCTCTGTTTGTAGGAAATGAACAGGAATTCTGGGAGTTTCCTTTTTGCCATGACATCTGCGTTTACACAATGTCAACTTGTCAGTGTAAACATAGTGTACATGTGCTGAGAGCTTTTTAAAGACTGAGCTCCTTACAGTCAGGTGGAGGAGGAGGAAAGTCATCCAGGTCCATGCTGAACACGCTCTTCTGAGACACACACTCACACCGGCTCTGCTGATCGAGTTGAGATCCTTCACCAACACATCAAACCTACAGGAGCAGAGACACATCAGTTAGCCAAAGATATAGACAAAATAAGTATGCACCCACACAAACATATTAATGTATACTAGATTGCATTTTCCTGAAGGAAAAACCAATGCAATACCAAAAATAACAAGGTTTTTTCCTCAAATACCACAGATGAAATGTGGAAATACTTGACAATTATCTTTGAAATAGCTGTCATGAGAAATCACACCTGTCTCTGTGACAGCCCTAAGCTGTTTAAGCAGAGAATCAAAAAACTTGGAGGCAACTGTTTCAAAACTTTGCTCTATTTGTTTCATTGGTCTGACGTGCCAAATTCTAGTTCAACCAATGGCGTGAGTTTGGGGTGGGTCAATCTGTTTGTAGGAAAAATGGTGGCGGGGTGGTGGGCTTGGAAACTTGTGGGAAAAGTCATTAACAGAAAGTCATTATTTCTGTTGGTGCAGAAATTGCTGCTTTAAACATGTAATGTTTAGATAAACCACAATTAGCACAGACAAGGCTGAAATAATATAAAACAAATATATATTTCAAACTGTATGACTTCCTTTCTTACATGAAACACAAAAAGAGATGTTTGGGGTCACGTGACACCATGCAAGAAGCAGATGTGTGAGCAAAGAGCTCTGCACACTTTGCTAAATGTTTTATTATTTTCATGTTATAATCTGGTGAAATTTGATACACCCAGTTACACATTTGCTCTTTGAGGTAAAACATGGCAAAGAAGTCAAAATCCTCGGGCTCTGGAGACATTAAAAGACACTTACGTGTTCAGGATGAAAGCTCCGACAGGCCTACAGACCGGGGACTCAACTTGGATGGCGCAGTGTCAGTTATCCAACATGTCGGTGATGTTGACGAAGGTTCTTGCTGACTTGGAGGATCTCGCTGTAATATGTCAATCGATTACAGCGATGGAAATAAAATTCTCTGAGATAGTTACAAGAGTGACTGATGTTGAGAGACGAATCGATTTTCTGGAATCTTCGGAGAGGGAATTAACCGCTAATCCGCCCGCGACCAAAGTTGATTTGGAACATCTTGAAAAGCTTGAAGATCTTGAGAATAGAAGCCGCAGGAATAACGTTCGAATTGTTGGAATTCCTGAGCATGAGGAGGGCAGAGATATGGTGAAATTCCTAGATGAGCTTTTCCCGAGTCTGCTCGAAATAACAGGCCACAAGCTGGAAATCGAGCGAGCTCACAGAGTCCCGGCTCACAGATTTGCTGAGGGAGATAGGCTCCGATCGATTCTGGCCAGATTTCTGAGATCATCCGATAAAGATCTTGTGTTGCGCCAGGCGAGGAGCAAAGGGAAGCTTTCTTGGAAGAACCATAATATTTTCTTGTTCCCGGACTTTCCGAGTTCGACAAGAGAGAAACGTGATCGGTTCAAGGAATGTAAGAAACTCTTCCATCAGCGAAAGATCACTTTTGCTCTGATGTTTCCGGCCAAACTGAGAATAGAAACGAAGGTTGGTCGCAAAGTATTTACATGTCCCAATCAGGCATTGTCTTTTATTGAATCAATGGGTGAGTAAACCATTGGGTGTTTTATGTGAGTGTGTCGACTCATTATACTTACTCTGGCTTTTGAGAAAGCTGGGCGTCATTTTGGTTTCTTTTTTCTTTTTGCGTTGGCTCCGCCGAGTGGTTGGAGCTTGTTTTGTGAATAACACTTTTCCTTAAATAAACTTTTGCATTGACGAAAGATTACTTTGCATTGAAGTTCCCGGCCAGTTTGAGAGTGGACACTACGTTTGACCTCAAAATATCTACATGCTCACACAAAGGATGTCTTTTATAAAGTTGATGGATTGTGTAAGTCATGGTATATACTTTTATGCGGCCTCCGAGTGAACTGACTCGACCATCCGGGGAACCGGGATGCCGGTTTTGTTTCTTTTTGTATTGTGTCCGCCTAGCGGCTGAAGCTTGTTCTATTGAATAACACTCCTTTGGAACAGCTGTGGAGTAATCTGTTCGTTCTTCGTGCTTATTCCTCCTGCTGGCTGGAGTGTTTTGTTGAGTATTTTTACGGGACATTGGAATGATTACGTCATCCGTTGAACTCATATCAGCTGGCTCACTGAACATATCTAAATGGTTTTATATCAGCTGGAATTTGTTTTGTGGAAGATCACCTATTGGCTGGGGTTTATTTTACAAAGTATTTTCTGTTATGCAATTTTTGCCTCACAAATTTGTGAGGCAAAATTGAGCAATTCGATGGCAAAGCTGTCGTGGGGGCTCATGGGCATTCATGGACCTTTTGAGTTTAGAGGGACTGTCGCCGGTTGGTGCTTTTTTTTTTCTTTTTTCTGTTTGTTTTGTTCGGGGGGACGTTCGGGGTTTGATTGTTTCACTAATGGGGAATGTGGTCTGTATAATTTTGTTTTTGACAATTTATATTTTCTACTATATCAAAATGTCAAATGTTAATATGAATGTACTATCTCTCTTCACATGGAATGTAAATGGGTTGGGGCACCCCATAAAAAGAAGGAAGGTTATTACTTTTCTTAAACGTAAGAAATATTATATAGTGTTTCTTCAAGAAACACATCTTTCCCCGCAGGAAGCTGAAACATTTGGGAAGATATGGGGTGGACATGTTTTTTTTAGTGCTGGCTCAAGTAAGAGCAAGGGAGTCATTATATTGATTAATAAACATCTACAATTCAAATGTCTCAAACAGATTAAAGATAAATTAGGGAGAGTCATTATTGTTTTTGCTGAAATTCAGGGGCAAAGGTTGATTTTGGCTAATATTTATGCACCTAACACTGATGATCAGGGCTTTTTTATAGATCTTGAAGGGATGCTGCAAACTGCTGGCACCCCTCATGATATAATATTGGGAGGAGACTTTAATCTTTTGATGGACTCGGTCCTTGATCACAGTGAAGCAAAAGTGTGTAAGCCCCCTAGAGCAACATTGACGCTTCACAGGATGTGTAAAAATCTTGGTCTTGCAGATATTTGGAGACTTTTGAACCCATCTGGTAGGGACTATACATTTTTTTCATCAGTCCATAAGATTTATTCTAGAATAGATTTTTTTTTTTTATATCCAAATCCCTCATTTCATCTGTTGTTGATTGTTCAATTGGAAACATCTTAGTCTCAGATGCCCTGGTGAGTTTAGAGGTGATGCCACATATAGAGAAAAAGAAATCATATAGTTGGCGCCTTAATGTGTCCCTTTTGCAAAATCCTTATTTCCAACAAATGTTAAAGACTGAAATCAATGTTTATATGGAGACCAACTGGTCCTCAGTATCCTCTGTGGGCGTGGCTTGGGAGGCACTTAAGGTGGTTCTTAGGGACCAGATCATACAGTATGCCTCATTCATCAAAAAATCCAAAGCACGAGAACTCGTGGAGTTGGAAGGAAATATTAAAAGTGCAGAGGCAGAGCTGAAGCGCCGTATGTCAGCTGATGGCCTCAGAGATTTGACCCAATTGAAATATAGATATAATACTATTTTGTCGCGGAAAGTGGAGTTTTGGTTATTCAGGGCAAGACAGTTATACTTTGAGTCGGGTGACAAAGCAGGGAAGCTTTTGGCTAGATATATAAAGCAGAGAGAGTCTCCTATCATTCCCTCAGTGAAATCTGCTGGTGGTGAAATTTTTACCTCAGCCATTGATATCAATAATGCCTTTAAAGAATTCTATATTGATCTTTATAGTTCTACATCTTCGTCTACTGATGAAGATATTAGAAACTTTGTGGAACCATTAGATCTTCCTAAACTGACAATTGAGCAAAAAAACTCTCTTGATTCTGAGATAACCTTGGAGGAGCTTGATGAGGTAATTAAGTCCCTACCTACTGGCAAGGCTCCGGGGATAGATGGTTTTGATTTTTTAGATCCTATGCTACAGAACTGGCTCCACTTTTGTTAGAAATTTATACTGAATCGTTAAAGAATGGAAAGCTTCCTCCAACCATGACCGGATCAGTCTGATTCTTAAAAAGGACAAAGATCCAAGCGAGTGTAAAAGTTACCGTCCAATCTCCCTGATCCAACTAGATGTAAAAATATTGTCAAAAATTGTAAGGTTATGACATCTCTTATACATATAGATCAGGTGGGATTTATTCAGGGCCATAACTCTTCTGATAACATCAGGCGTCTCATCAATATCATGTGGTCAGTAGCGAATGATCAATCTCCGGTCGCTGCCAACTCACTTGACGCCGAAAAGGCGTTTGATATGGTAGAATGGGATTATCTTTTTAAGATTTTGGAAATGTATGGGTTCGGGAGTACATTTATTGGTTGGATTAAGTTACTTTATAGACACCCTGTAGCAGCGGTACAAACAAATGGATTAATTTCAGATTATTTTACTCTGGATAGGGGCACTCGGCAGGGCTGCCCTCTTTCCCCTTTATTGTTCTGTCTTGCTCTGGAACCATTAGCAGCTGCGATAAAGGAGGGAGGATGATTTTCCAGGGGTGATGGCGGGAGGTATGGCACATAAGCTTTTGCTTTACGCAGATGATATTTTATTATTTGTCTCTGAACCTACTAGATCTATGCCTTGCCACCACAGAATTATTAATTCCTTTTCCAAGTTCTCAGGATACAAAGTGAATTGGTCTAAATCCGAAGCTTTGGCTCTGACAGCGTACTGTCCAGTGACGGCTTTCCAGCCGGGCGCCTTCAAATGGCCCAAACAGGGCATTAAGTATTTGGGGATTTTATTCCCAGCAAATTTGTCTGATTTAGTTAGTGTTAATTTTGACCCTTTAAAAAAAGATTTTTGAGCGATGTGGGCAGGTGGGCTTCATTACATTTATCGATCATTGGGAAGGTTAATGTTATTAAAATGAACTGTATTCCAAAATTTAACTACCTGCTACAATCTCTCCCGGTAGATGTCCCCCTCTCTTATTTCAAGCAATTTGATAGCATAGCGAAGTCCTTCATTTGGAATGGTAAACGTCCCAGATTACACTTCAGTAAGTTACATAGGCTGATTGACAAAGGTGGGCTAGGCTTCCTCAAGATTTTGTTTTATTATTATGCATTCGGTCTCAGACATTTGGCTCATTGGTCGCTTCCACCTGAAAGAGCCCCTCCCTGGTTCTGCATTGAACAAGAACTGCTTGCCCCTATTTTGCCATTGCAAAGCCTTTCCGTCAAAATAACCAGAGAAGTTAAATCATACCCCGTTATTTCACATTTTAATTCAGATAATTATCTAAATGTTGCCTCGAGCCTATGCAAACTATGCATTAATAAGTCCCCTTTTTGTTGGTCAGAGTGGATTGTGAGGGGGGTTAATACACTCGGTGATCTTTATGAGAGTGGTGTGATGAGATCCTTTGAAAATTTGGTTCAATATTTTGGGATCCCCAGATCTCAGTTCAGGGGAAGAGACATACAATTTTATAAATTGATTCAGTGTGTGTATGCTCTGTTTGTGTAATCCTGTTTGTTCAAATCAATAAATTAAAAAAAAATAAAGAATTAAAATTAAAAAAAGAGATGTTTGACAGAATGTTAAGGACTGACAGCCTCAGTCACCATTCACTTTCGTTGTATTGTTTGAAATATATCTTTAACTGACACAGCTGTGCTGAAAGCTAAAAGAAAATACCAAAAAATAAAATCTTAAAAAAAAAAAAAAAAAAAAATCACCATTATCTGTGTAATTTTGTCTACAAACTAATAGTCAGGGTTTTATTCTCTCATTTGCCTTGACAAACTGACCCAGCTCTCTTTGCCCACCCCAATCTGTCGATGGATCACCAGCTTTCTGACAGATAGGTAGCAGCTAATGAGACTGGGTAAACTCACATCCGGGACCATCACTGTTAGCACTGGTGCTGCTCAGGGATATGTTCTCTCTCCACTGCTCTTCTCCCTGAACACGAATGACTGCACTGCTCGACCTCACTGTCAAGCTCCTGAAGTTTGCAGGTGACACCACGACCACGGTCATCGGCCTCACCCGCAACAGTGACGAGTCTGCATACAGATGGGAGGTTGAAAAGCTGGCAGTTCATCCTGAACAGCACTGTGGCAGCAGTGGAGTCATTCAGGTTCCTGGGCTCTACCATCTCTCAGGATCTGACGTGGGACACCCACATAGACATCCATTGTGAAGAAGGCTCAGCAGAGGTTCTACTTCCTTCACCAGCTGAGAAAGTTCAACCTGACACAGGAGCTGCTGACAGTTATATTCGGCCGTCATTGAGTCTGTCCTGTGTACATCTATAACTGTCTGGTTTGGTTCAGCCACCAAATCAGACAGAAGGAAATTACAACAAACAGTCAGGACTGCTGAGTGGCTTATTGGTGCCCCCCTGCCCACCCTCCAAGACCTGTACATCTCCAGAGTGAGGAAACGTGCAGGTAGAATCACTATGGACCCCACACACTCTGCCCACTCCCTCTTTGAACTGTTGCCCTCTGGCCGGCACTATAGAGCACTGAGCGCCAGGACATCCAGACACAAGAATAGTTTTTACCCTCAGGCCATTTTCCACATGAACAATTAAACTTCCTCAGGACTCCCCCATAGTGCAATAATGTAAATACATATCTCATGTACATATGTAAATTCACATATTTAATTCATTAATTGTACATACCCCTACCTTTCACTACATTGCCACTTGCACATGTACATAAACTATTCTGTTATATGTCCTATATTTGTATGTCTATTTATACTCTTTCCTTGTTTTATATTCTGTTTCTCACTGTAATGTTCTGCGTGCACTTGTTTTTCCTATCACCAAAAAAAATAAAATAAAATTCCTTGTGTACGTGTGAACACTTGACAATAAAACTAATTCTGATTCTGACATGATTGTTCTCACTACAGAAGACAACAAAAGACAACAAGAATATGAGTGCACTAAACAAATCCTGCGGCATTCCACTATTTTCAGCAAGCAACAGTTTACCTGAATATCAGATATCTAATCAAGAGTCATGTGACAGTATGCAGTGGCAGTGTGTCACTATTGGCCCACTTATCTTGACCGAACTGGAAACAAATTTACATGCACAGACATGAGTGACCTGCCTATCTTGAAGAATAGAACAACCCTTTATCTCTTTCTGTATCTTTCTCTCACATAAACAGACAAAACAGTGCTTTCCTCTCAGCTGTGTTTCCAGTGGAACAATTAGGTCATTCTGTAGAATAGAAGGTTTCTCATGAGGGATCTGTGTGTGTGAGCTCACAGGGTGAGCGAGAGTAGAGGTGGACTGACTCACCATGCATGACTGTATAATATCACACAATAAGTTTCTGGCACAGACACGCAAGCTGTTATCTTACCTTTGCTGTGCAAAATGAGTACGTTATAGGCACATGCGAAATTTAATAGTCCAAACACCACCAGACTGATCTCACAAAAAATCTAATAAAATCTGTGCTAAAATCGATGTATGCTTTCTGAATGTATGAACTGGCCGATGCTGGAAATACAGTTGAGAATCACCATGTAAGAACTTACTTCTTTGAATGGATGTGGTGTGAAAGACACAGCGGGTCTGTTCCAAAACCTAGTGTGCTGCCTCCAAAGGCACCACTACAGATGCTTTCACACTTAGTTTTATTACTTGGACTGAACCAAAATTTGATTCCTCCCCCACCCCCTGCCCCCGTTGGTCTCTATTCACATCATATTATTTGGGTCCAAACCGTGGTCCGATTACATCATCGGCATGAGTACATGCAGCAGCTGTTTACCACTGTAACTAGGTAACAAGTCGAGAAGAATTAAAGTTTGTCCAAAGGCTGTCCAAAAGGAAGGTATCTTAATTATGCTGCCTCATTAAGATTTCTCGTTTTGGCCAGATTCTAAGGTATTATCATACGTATCCTTCACCAGTAGGCGATCCCAGAATTCACCATGATGAGCTCGGTATAAAAATAAATCCAAGATGGCAGAAGAAGTGAGATAAATTTTGATTATGTATATACTTAATTCATTCAATACTGAAAAGTATTGATACATTTCCAGTGATTTCCAATGTGATCATGTGGCTAACACAGACATGATGAAAAGGAAATCAGTTTTGCTGACGCTTGTTCGAACCGTTTTGATCTAACAGCAAAACAGCCCAACAAAATTCTTCTATGAGCCAACAAAAATGTGAATGTGATGATAACACACTGATTTGTGGTTAAAGTTATGTTTTTGTTTGCTTCCCCAAATATGGCTATTAAAGGACAAGGTTTAAATATTACCCCCAGAGCCTTACTAATAGTTTCAAAAACCAATAACCAATAATTGTCAAGATGGGAACAAGACCAAAACATATGTGTTAGAGTGGTTTGAGAAAAGGAACATCTGTCACAGGCAGAGTCTGACCCAGGGTATATGGCAGCAGTCTTCAATCTTGAAGATGAAGATGATAAGTTGACCTTTTTTAATGCATTGTTCCAACAAACTTCAGATAACTCTACCCAATTCACCCTCCCATATGATTTTAATTAATATGTTATGATTTCTTAAAGACGTCAGCTAGGAATATAATGCAGAGATTAATCCTTTGTCAATAAACTTAGAGGTAATCTTATCCAACGCTGTGACAGGTGGAAGAACAGGGATAGAGGGAAAATTGACATTGACAAATTGGCAGATCTGACAATCAACAGGATTAAATGTAAATCGAGAGGTTTTCAAAAGCAAAGAAGAATACACTAAAGCAGAAAGAGATGAAGAGTGACATGTATTTGACTCAATTACACACCAATTTGTGTCAGGGTGGTGGAGCCAAAATAGTATCTTTTGAATATTAGATGCCCAATAATATTTAATAAAGCTAGGAAAGCCCAACCCACCCAGCTCACGACTTATCTGAAGAGCATGCTTATTAACTCTAGGAGTCTTGTTTTCCCAGATAAAAGGGGTTATAGATTGATTGGCTGAATGGAAAAATGACTCGAGCAAAAAAACTGGTAAAGACTGGAACCAATAAAGGAATCTAGGATGTACTGTCATTTTCACAGATTGAATTCTTCCAGCTCATGTAAGGGGAAGGCTGTGCCATCCCTCAAATTCTGCCTTCATTTCATTAAACCGTAGTATATACAGTAGTTAGCTTTGAACAAAGAAGTGAATGACCGTGTCATATGTAATCCAAAGTATGTGAAACCCTAACGAGAATAGTGAAAAGGTAATAGTTCTTGTTGGATCTGTAAGGCCAGATTATTTATGGGAAAGCATTCACTTTTTTGAAGAATTAATTTATAACCCGAAAATACTCCAAATTGACCTAATAGTGATAACATTGTAGGACAGCTGGGGATTGCTATAATAAAGCAAAAGATCGTCAGCATATAGAGATGCTTGATTCCTCGAAAAACAGTCATCGATTTCAGTGCTATAGAAATAGGCTCGATTACGATCGCGAAAAGAAGTGGGGACAGCGGATATCCTTGACGAGTGCCACGCATTAATAGAAAATAATCAGATCGAGAATAATTTGTCTGAATGGATGCTAGTGGTGAGTGGTATAATAGTTTAATCCAAGATACAAATACACTACCGAAAACAAACTTCTCTAAAACAACAAATAAGAATGGCCACACTATTCGATCGAAGCCTTCTCTGCAACCAAGGAAACAACAATCTCCGGACTCGGAGAAAGAACCAACGAGTACATTATGTTAGCTAATTATAGATAAAGAATATAATATTATATAAATATAAATATTAGAGAAAGAATGATGATTCTTTATAAAAACCTGTTTGGTCATCTGAAATTTTTGCAGGGAGGGTACGCTCTAAACGACAAGCTAACGCCTTAGCCAGGATTTTCACATCGGCATTTAGAAAGGAAATAGGACGATATGATCCGCATTGGGTAAGATCTTTATTTTTTTTAAGAAGAAGGGAAATAGAAGATTGTGAAAGAGTTGGTGGTAGGGAGCCAGATTTCCAGGACTCTTTATCTCCCTCTCTTTCTCTCGCTCTATTAATATGAGATATGGACCCTTTTCACACTTCCAGGTTCGTGAAGCGGAAGCCGTCATAGTTGGCTAAACTTGAATGGCGGTGAATGGGGGACCACAGCAAATAAAATTTTGCTTAACCGTTTGCTCCAACAGCAAAAAAAAATAGTAAATAAATAAATAAATAATTAAATAAAAAATCTACGATTATGCTTTCACAGCTTTGCAAAAGAAGATAAAAATATACAGCGCTGGGTAAATGCATTAAGAAGAGAGAAACACAGCAAATATTTTGTCACTCCCTCAGCAGCTGTGTTAGAAGCCTCATCGCAGCTGTGGTAACTGATTTTTTAAACTTATTCCAGGGTAATATAATACAAAGTACAACGTTATAATTTTACACAAAATATTTTTTAAATTGGAAATATAAAAAAGTTTGCTACATTTATGTTGTTAAAGGCAGCGTAAATGCATCATAACAGATCTGTGAAAAGGGGTCAATTATGGGACAGATTACAATATATTTCTCCCTATAGTTGGGTGGGTAAGACAAAAGGGAAGAGGAAACATCAAGGTGAGGGTGCTTTCCTGTCCCCTGGGTGGGAAATGATGTGTTGCTCCAAGTGTACAGTGTCATAGCTGAGATTTTAATACTATAAGTAGTTATATTTGATTGTGATTGGTCAATGGCATTCAAATACATTTGTCCTGCATAAAGACCACAAAACTGCTAGTTTTCCCTTGTAACCAATTTCTTGCATAGCCGTGCAAGTTTCATGTCTCATATCACTGATCTCTTTCTTGTCACATAATAAAATAATTTAAACTCAAATTAACATTTCAAGTGCATTTATAATTTTTTTACTATTAATTTGGTAAGAAGCCATGTCAGAAGTGGGATAATGTACAGTCATTAATGCAAAATAGTGCTGCAACAACTAATCAATAAAATCGATAATAATCCATAAAGATAAATGCAAGCAGTGATGACGGGCCCAAGCACAACTGGTCCATTTCCACCCGGTGGCTTTCAGAGAACAATGCAAGGTGGACACATGCATTTTACATTATTCTAAACAATTTTGAAGAAATTTGAGTAAATACAAGAGGACTCATTTAAAGTTGTAAGAGCCACACTTCCTGCTGCCAGGTGGTGGAGCTATGACCATGACCCAAAAGTCACATCAATGTGATTAGCCCCCAAGACTAAACATACAGCTGAATTGTCATCAAAATCACACAATGCACACAGAAGATATAAGGCACTTCCTGTTTCACATTTGTGCCCTTAATTTATTGTGTCACCATGGCAACACAGTTCAATATATCAAAAATCTGTTAGCAATTTAGCATCGTCAATGTCTTGGCATGAAGTCGCCCACATTTGGTATCTGTAACATGAAATCCCTAGGAAGAGTATTTAAAATTCCAGAGCATGCATTTTTCAAACAATCCAAAATGGCTGACTTCCTATTGGGCAGAGCTTATGACCGTCAGCATGAAAGTTGTCCGGCTTGATGATATCTATGTGTACAAAGTTTGGAGATGGTAGCTCAAAAGGGATGTGCTACAGAGCCCCCCGAACATGCCCATCTTCTAGGTGGTGCTACAGAGCCCCCTCTGCACGCCCCCACCTGCAACTTTGCCGAGCCCAAATGGCCGAGGACTCTGATGTGTGTGAAAACTTTCAAGAGTTTTCACGCATGTTAAGTACCCCAAAAGTACTGAAAACCTTGAAAAGAAGAAGAATCCTTAGAAGAACAATAGGGCCTCTGCACTTTCAGTGCTTGGGCCTAATGAAAATCCCTGACAACAAATTTAATTATCGATTAGTTGGATATGTTCAGAATGCACAGAGAAGCTCTGTCAGTGACGTCACTTTACAATTAGTGAAAGATGTGTTTGCAAGATAACTAGTTTGTAAAATGACAGAGAGATGAAGTGAAAAAAATAAACACAACCCAAGTTGTCCAGCACACAGGAGCACTTAACACTTCAAAGAAAATAATGAGTATACAGTTAATGTGGACCAGTTGCTGCATCAGATGTGCTGACAGAGTGCTTGTGCTGTTTGAAGTGCTTGAAAGTGGTTTCTCTCCAGCCATCAATTACATTTTACTGTTATTTTCTATGTTATATAATGTATAAGTGTTATGGATTCAAGATGCACATTTTCATTTCGCAAAACTGCGTTGAAAGCACGAGAGTGAATCTGGACTGCGGGAGAGAAAATGAAAATTTACAGATGATTGCAGTGCATTAAACTGCTGTATGTAATGCTGAATATAATTTAAAATTAACGCTATGGAGGAAAATTTGATGGTCCTGATAATGGAAAATGCAATAACAGAATTTTACTGGATAAGCATAAACTGCCATTAAAAAAAGTTTTTTTTTAGTTTTTTTTTTTAAGAAATGCAATCAGTGACAATACTATTTTAAAACTTACAAATTACAATATTCATCTAAAATATATGTATGTAAACAATGTCAGTGTACAAGCATAAGTATCTAACATAATTCTGTATTTTCAGCTGGGCAGAATTATTAATATTTCTATTCTGGTGTCACCATTGCCCTATGCTGGGCTGATTTCTAGTCCCACTCCATCCCTGATGGATCATTTTGCAATTTTATGTACATTACTTTTTAATAGGTTTTACCAGTACATCAAAGATTTTGCATTTGTATTAAAATAAATTAAAACAAACAATCAGAAAAAAAAAACCTTTCTTGATTCAGGCATTGTTTAAAATATCATGAGGGTATCAAATCAGGAATTCAGTATCGTGAATTGAACTGAATCGTGAGATGAACTGTTACAGCCTTAATCATTTATATTTTAATAAATACATTTTAATATAATACAGGAAGTAAAATTTCACTTTTTATCTGATTAATCAAAGAAATAAATCAAAGATTAATCGATTATCAAAATAATTGTTAGTTGCAGCCCTAGCGCAAAATTAACCAACCAGGGGGTTTCAAGACTGGACATTATTCAACACAGAAACAGTGTTAGAAAAATATCAGTGTGAAATGAGTTCCCTATGTGCTCACAAAACACAGCTGTGGGATTCTCAGTGTGTGTATGTGTGTGTTAGGGGTGTATTCTTGAAAGATCAGCTTTGCTCTGAGGGAAAAGAGTGTTCAGAGGAAACAGAGCTATGACAGAGCTTGTGAAGCCGGTAATAACAACTTAGTGCAGAATACCACAAGCATCGGAGCAGCTTCAGGAGAAACACTAACTTACAGATCTACACTAACACAGCACATTTGCCTTAAGAGTGCTGTAACACCACCGAATATATCACTCAGATGACAGGTATTTAACAAGAGGGAGCTTTAAATGACATATTTCAGAGGTCTGTGGTTGTAGAAAGGCCACAATGGGAGAAATTCATTCCACCATGACAGACACAATCTCTTATTATTTGTACTGATGAAAAAACAGAACTGTAAATCCTGCAGACCACAATCCTTAAAACAAACTTACGCAACTGCACTGCTGGTGTAAGACAATTACTACTTAACCCTTTAAGCTCTGAGGATGTTTATAAAGATTTCCTGTTTCAGTGGCATACCCAAAATTATGGGCTTATAACTTGACAAAAAACAAAAACAAGGATGGTGAAGTTTTATATCATTTTAAAGAAAACTTTTCACATTTTGTAATGATAAATATTATGATTAATTCTGAGACTCTCAGCCTAAGAAACTGCTGAGAAAAAAATAAAATAAATAAATAAATAATATCACAAAAAACTTGAGCCAGAAATCAAATTTAAAAAAAATCTTATTTGACATATATCTCAGGGTGTAAATAAGGTAGCTCCAAAAAACTGCTTTTGTTTCATTCTCAATCATGTCACAAGTTACTGAGTAAAATTTTGTGTTGATACAAAGCAATCAAAAGTTACAGCATTACAAATATAATTTATCCTAGTGTCCAAAAACATCTCCAAGTGTCCAAAAGCCTCTCCAAACAAATGAAATATAATAATTGTACATAAGACCTAATTACACATGCAAATAAACAATCATTAAAGGTGATTCTCTCTCTCTCTCTCTCTCTCTCTTTACAAAGCATGCAAGCATGAGCAACGAGATCTCTTTCAGTTCCATTCTGTATCATTTTAGCCATCACTGAGTCTGTGTCACATACTTGCACCATCTCCTGGTGGCCATATGTAATTAGAGTGAATGATCCTCTCTGCCCATATTTGGATGACTTCCACCTCTGGTTGCAGCGATCTGAATCCTAATATGAATGGTTTATTAATTCATGTTGTTGTATGTTGTCCAGCATCATTTCCGATGAAGTCACCTAAACCAGGAAAGCTAATGTATTTTTAGCCAGATAGCACATTGTGTTATGATAATCACCTCCTCTAAGTAACGGTATGTGATATTTTATGTTACATTTATATTTCATGAATTTATAAGCGAAAATGCGGCATACAAGCAACACCTGTTTACATGTAACATAGCAATTACTTGCTATATTTTTGTCTGCGAGTAAAAAAATAGGTTGTATTCTACTCTTTAAGAGCTTTCCAACGACATATGATACATGGCTATTTGATCAGTTTTAATGTTTTTACACATTACAATAATATGTTCAGTGCAAAATTATCACTTCTGATTTGTCTGCAAATTTCAAAGCACTTACTTAGTTTTGGACACAATGCTTACATGCATTGTAAAATACAGCTTCTAAGCTTTAAAACTGTACCTATTTTGTGTTGGTCAAGACTGTAGTTATTAAAATTTTTATAATTATTTTTTTCTCGGCCCCATCCAAGCTTAAAGTCGGTTCAATTTGGTGTTTTTGACGTATTTCCTACTGAAACAGGAAGTGGTAGCGGGACATGTCGAATTATTTGTCTAATTTTTAAAAACAGGCAATAGGCTTTAGTTTACAGCCACTCACACACATACCCCTTTCCACCATGCTGCTCATGTCAGAGCCGCTTCCCGGGTGAACTTGAGAAGTAATCTCAATACCGGCCAGCTTTTCCAATGACTTTTACAACCAAACGATGATCTGAAAACATAAATCCATAACCAGTCCACAAAAACACACAGCACATCTCAGTCTCTTATGACGAGGCTGGATTCCTTTTGCAAGATGAATGACAAGCAAGCAAGTAAAAGATAATAAATCCATGTTTTGAATCACAGTACACTAAGAATAAAGAATAAAGTTACTGGTGCTGTACATCCCTCTAGCTGCACAAAAAAATAAAAAAATAAATAAACTCCAGTAACTTTTCTCGTGTCCAGCTCCCGCATTACCGCATCCCATTCACAAGTGATCATCCCTATGCCCTATTCCCTTCGAAGACAATAACCCTCCACTGTGATTGCTTCATATGTCTGAAAGGTGATAACTGTAAGTCAGAACACCAATTTTAAGCGATTCATATTGGAAAGACCTTACAGCATTGATTGTGTTCCCTTAGAGCATCAGCTGGTGTACTGTTCTTAGCTGTTTAACAATTATCTTAGTCGGTTTAAGCTGGTCAATCTCCCAGCCTGAAAAGCGCCCCAAAACCTCACTAAAACCAACCAACAGACCAGCCTGTCCAGGCTGAAAGGCAGTTTAGACTGATTTTAGCTGTTGTTGTTTTTTGTTTTTCTTCAGCAGGGGATATTGTAAATGTATGAAATTCAATTTGAAACTTCAAAATTCTTTATTTTTACTGTAAATATTATACTGACAATTGACTGTCCATAGAAAAATTATGGTTATTTTTTCACAGAACGCGTGAGAAGATACATAAAAAAAAGTTTGTACATATAACACCCAGCGAGTTGGGTGCAGATTTGTTGGTACTAGTGTGCATCAGCATCGACCATGACAAGCTGATCAATGCTTAGTTTGAGCTTGACTGCTGGGTGTGTAATTATACAGGGTGAGAAAAATAACCTGCTGTTGAAATGTGGCCGCAGGGCCCCTGCCAATCAGAAACAACCTTCTGGGAGCTGTGGTTTCCTGTATCAATCTAGACATGTCTGAGAGGACTATGTCAGTTCAGTTAGTGTAACACATTATGCACTTTTGTCTTCAGTTTTTTTTTTTTTTTTTCAGCCCACAAAGATATATGCATATTTAGGCTGCTGTTTAGGGTAAAAAATAAAAAATAAAAAAAATAATCTGTTGTCTGCATAGAGATTTAATGACAAAGGTACCCTTTCAAACTCTACTAAGTAATGACCCAGAAGTGTAAAAACCACATGCCATCTTATTTTTCCCTATAAACCAGCTTGAAAACAGTTTAATGCTGAACTTAACCAGACTCTTTGCCCTCAAGTAACACACCCAATAGGAACACACACAGGCAGGAAAATCCAGGTCAAAGCCATCCTAAAACCTGCTGGTTTAAACAGCTACGACAGAGAGCAAGAAGACAAGAAATTAAATTTAATGGTGTTTTGAGCACAACAGCCATGGTATCCTGTGTCACCATGGTAAATGCAGTGGCCTATATCACAAAGCAGGATTAAGTGGCTACCTAGTTAAGTTTAAACCTAGTTTGAACAAACTCTGAATTTGCGGTACCAACAGGTTTTCATCTGGGTTCATCCCATAGTAACATGAGCTTAAAGGGATAGTTCACCCAAAATGAAGATTCTCTCATCATTTTCTCACCCTCATAACATCCCAGAAGTGTATGACTTTCTTTCTTCTAAAGAATTCAGCTCTGTAGGTTCATATAATGCAAGTGAATAGTGTTCAGAAATGTGAAGGTCTTAAAAGCACATAAAGGCAGCATAAAAGTAATCAATATGACTCCAGTGGTTAAATCCATATCTTCAGAAGCAATATAATAGGTGTGGGTGAGAAACAGATCAATATTTAAAGGGGTCATGAACTGAGAAATCAAAATTCCCTTGATCTTTTGACATATAAGAGGTCATTGTACTATAAAAACATCCTGTAAGTTTCAGAAATCAAAACTTTCTCATTAGTGTAAAAACAGCTTATATTGAAGCCAATCTGCCAAAACAACAGGATGTGGAATGTGCCACCTTATTACGTAATAGTGTGGCTAAACACCGCCTCCGCAGAAGAAGACCTAGATGCTTCTACATCACTGCCTGTTTAGCCCCGCCCACCAATTCACGCATGTAGAAGGTAAATAACGAGAGAGGCAAACGCAGGTCTACGCAGAAACCAAACGATAAAGATGGCTCCAAAGACAACAAGACGCTGTGCATTGCCAAGTTGTGGAAAAACACAGCCTTTGCATTGCCTTCCTTCTGATCCCAACATTAGGAAAGAGTGGATGAACTTTATTTTTAATGAAGTTCCAGACCACGTCAGTAAGAACTTGGTCCTTTGTTCACTTCATTTTACCACGGATTCGTTTACAAACAAGGCACAATTCGATGCAGGATTTTCAGAAAGATTGAAACTAAAAGACGATGCTGTGCTGACTATATTGGATCCGACAGTAATGTCGCACCACACAAGTGTGAGTAACTGTTTTTATTACGTGGTCACTATTGCTTTGTCTGTTATTATAGATCGTTTGATATGTACTGAGTATTTATGCATTTTTAACCTAAATCACAGCAGCATCCATCTATGAAGGATATAGGATTTTTAAATATGCAAAACTGTTAGCCAATCATACCAGTGGGCGTTTACTTCAGAGTCTACAATCCGCCACGCCTATTCAAACGGTATGTTACAATGAGGGGGGTCAAAACAGGACAGAAAATAGCCTATTACTTCTAAATGATGATGTTTTTTGATGTAAAAATTTTGATAACATTATAAGTGGACCTCAGAACAGTACAAACTAATAAAAAAAAGTAGTTCATGATCCCTTTAAATCATTTTTTACTATAAATTCTCCTCCCTGCCCAGTAGGTGGTGATATGTCCAAATCAAATTGATTGTATCACATCAAAAGAAGAATGTGAAGGTGAAATTGGAGATTTAGTGAGTGTGTTTGTTTTTGCTGTGTAAATGTGTTTATCTTCATGATTTTCATAATGATTTTCAGTGAAGAAGTAAATTACTCTCTCACAAGAAGTGAATTGCACTGTTCCTCTTCACGTTGCAAGCGACTGGCTGTTCGGTGCAAACGTCATTCATTCATGTGAATGCGCTCGGGAACTAATCATAAACTCAAGATTAAACTAGGGTTTGATCAAGAACGTTGATAACCAGCATTTTAATCCACTTGACCATAATGAATCCTGAGTTTGTTAAGCTTTCTTTGTGATACATGGCACAGGATTGCAAAATGTATGAAGAGCTAAATATTGTGTGTTCATCCATCTTAAAGGAATATTCTGGGTTCAATACAAGTTAAACTCAATTGACAGCATTTGTGGCAAAATGTTGATTACCAGAACAAATACTTATCCAGTGACTTCTCCATGACCTAATCAGTCATTAATGATTAGGCCTACTGCATAAGGATAAAAAAAAAAAATAATTAAAAAAATCATTTTATAAAGATTTCACTCACAAAGAGCAATTTCTAGCTGATTAAAAGATGTACAGCTGTGCATAAGTAGAAATCTTTCATGATTTTTGGTAGATTATTGATTTCCATGACTTTTCCAGCCATGTAAATCCTTATTTTAAAGTTCTGTGATATTTCCAGGTTTTCAATGACTGTTTGGGGGGGACCCTGGAAGCAGCATTAACAGTCTTAAAAGTTATATCAAATTTGGCAGAATGAAGTCTCTGCTCATATTAAATTCTCAGTGGATTTCAGTAATCCTTCATGGTACACACAGACTCATGAATAAACACTGTAGCTATGACAAATAATAAATACGGATCACCAAACAAAAACTCCATATACCAGACCACAGTAGAGCCTTGCACATAACTCTGTTAGCACAACAAAACAGCACAATATCACCCAAACAATGAGATTTTTCTCCCACTTCGTAAAAGTCCCCCTGTCATAAATTCCATTTTCCCTGCAGATTCCTTTAGGAAAGCCATGTCACTCCACATTAAACCACACAGGTTTGACGTCATTTGTCCCCTGTAAAGAGCTCTATTGTATCAGCCTCTGCTCAGTGGTACTTTGAGAACTGCTAGAAAAGAACTAAAAATGTTGATTGGCTGCAAAGAAATGTAAACAATTCAGTAAGACATCAGTCATTAAATCAGCTTAAGATTTAAGAAAACTACGAAGATTGTAGGTTTTAAAATTGAGCTAACAAAAAAATATTACTAAAGGGATAGTTCTCCTAAAAATAAAAATAGTGTCACTCTTTCCTCACCCTCATGTCGTTTCAAACCCATATAACTATTTTCCTCCGTGGAGCATAAAAGTAAATGTAGGCTAAGGCAGACTGTCAGCCTTAGTCCACTTCAATGGCCAAATCAGGCCACGTCCACACTAATATGTTTTTGTTTGAAAACACATCTTTTCTTTACATTTTGGCCTTCCGTCCACACTGAGATGGTGTTTTTGACAGCAAAAACAGAGCTTTCCGAAAATGCTCTCTCAAGTTGATAAATTTGAAACCGCTGTTTGTGCGTTGTAGAGTGGACTGGGAAAATGGAGATATCTGAAAAAATGATATATTTGTTGTCATATGACAGTCATGTAATCCATTTTACCCAAAACAATCAAGATGGCGGCCCATGTTGTAGCGACGTTGTTGTACCTGTTATTGACTTTGATAGCATTGTTAAAGATAAATGTTACTTTGTACAACATTCACATTGCATTCCTTCAATGGCGACGAGACGTTTACTCAAAATTGCTTTCCGGCAATGAAACACATGGTCAATTGCATTTGGAATAGCAATTTTTCCACATGCACAGTAAGGGAATTTTTTTTTTCTTTTTCTCCCAATTTGGAATGCCCAATTCCCAATGTGCTTTTTTAAGTCCTCATGGTCGTGTAGTGATTCGCCTCAATCCGGGTCGCGGAGGATGAATCCCAGTTGCCTCCACGTCTGAGACCATCAACCCGCACATCTTATCACGTGGCTTGTTGAGCGCGTTGCCACGGAGACATAGCACGTGCGGAGAATTCACGCCATCCACCGCGGCATCCACACTCAACTCACCACGCGGAGGTTACCCCATGTGACTCTACCCTCCCTAGCAACCGGGCCAATTTGGTTGCTTAGGAGACCTGGCTGGAGTCACTCAACACACCCTGGGATTCGAACTAGCAAACTCCAGGGGTGGTAGCCAGCGTCTTTTACCACTGAGCTACCCAGGCCCCCGCAGTACGGGAATTTAAGAGATTTCATACATTTCAGTGTGGACGAGCAACTTTTGGAAAACGCTTGAAAATGGCAGAGTGGACGGAAAGCATTTTAAAAATGAATTTGGATTAATGTGGATGTAGCCTCACTTTCATTGTATCGAGAGAAAAAAATTCAGTGAAAGTGAATGGTGACTGAGGCTAACATTCTGCCTTCTCCTTTAGTGTTCTACGGGAGAGAAAGTCACACAAGTTTTTAACATGAAAATGAGTAAATAATGAAAGAATTTTCATTTTTGGGTGAAAAATCCCTCTAAAGACCATTCTAATCAAAAACTAAATATTTTTGGTGGTTTTTCATCCTGTTTTTCTCCCATCTGTTAATCGGATGTGGATTGAGCCAATCTGCTTCCGGCTATGTAATCCAGAGCCTTTATTTACAGATCTGATCACTGTAGGTGGAGAACTCCTTGCTCCAGTGGTGTGGCTATTTGCTAAGCAAATTACCAGCAAGCTGAGTAAACCTAGCCAGTTCCATCCTCTCCTGCACTCTCTGATGCAAAGTGAGTCAGACAAGCATGGAGCTTAACAATACAGTCGCACACGAGAGAGCTCTTCTCCTGTATCACACACTCATCAGAGGAAAAAGCCCTTGGGCCCCAGTCAGATTCCTGAAAGCACTGCTATGTGCAAACCTCTCCTGCTCCCGGGGAAGGAAATGATGCAGTAAAACTGAAGGGAAGTGGGAAAGGTTCACTAAGGACATTCCTTAAATGTTTCCAACCATTTGATCCATCTCTAACTGGGAGATATGAAGTTCAGAAATGAATGAGACGGAGTGTGTGCATGTTTTTTCAGATTTTTAGTGCCAGAAAGACTCTTAACAGGGAACTTTTCTGCAACCTTCTGAGAGTAACCTTCAGCCCTAGTACAAACAGTGAATAGTGTGAAAGACATAAACAATTCATTACAAGAATGAGGAGTCAATGTGAATTTGTGTTTTCATTCTGAAAGACATTATAAGTAACAGGGGCAGTAGAAATAGCATGCAGTTCCATTAGACTCCTTATTTTGCATTACTTTATATTGATTATTGCAGTCTATTATCTAAATAAATAATAATATTTTTAATTAGATGAAAGACATTCTTTTGAGGACAGCAGCATATTTCATCCCACTTTGCAGATATTATTACAAAATGCACGAACGCCTGTGCATCAGGTGGTGGTTATTATTAAAACTAGATATTTAATAAAACCTAAATTGACTGTCCGCAGTTGTCACTTGCCACGTAAAGCGGAATCCAACAGGAAAAAGCGCATCCGCCCCATCAGGCGCAGATTTTGAGAACTTTTAAATAAGTAATTTAAAATATATATAGGCCTATATATAACACTGCGACAAGTTAGTTAATAAACTCTGCGAGGGTGTAATCTGCACCAAACGCATACAAATTATTCTACACATACGCGCGTTACAAATTACAAACTTGTGTCAGAGACATCCAGTGTATAGTTCCTCAGGAATTTCATAAACGTTTTTGAGCGACTTACCATCTTGCTGGATCCTTGAAGTAAATAAAGATGTAGTTTAAATCCTGTCTGTGGTGACACAAAAACAGTTAGGTCCAGAACAAACGCAACAGTATAAGTTTTCTCTATATCATTTTTAGGGACTACAACTTTTTAATGATTCTTTTCCCACAAGCAAGAAAGCCAATCTCTCCACAGACCCCGCCTTGCGCTGTAGCCTCATTGGCGAAGCTTTGGGACATCGATCACTGATTGGTTTAAAATCACGTCAATAAAATTTCTTACGTTTCTCAGTGTGGATGAACACACTCGTTCTAATATGCATCACGTGGTGTGTGTGAACTGAACTGCACCGCTGCACGTTCAGACAGCTTCACTCACTTTCACATCAACGTTAGTGAGAGTTCTCCCAAAAATCATAATTCTCTCATCATTTACACACCCTCATGCCATCCCAGATGTGTATAACTTTCTTTCTTCTGCTAAACACAAATATTTTTTAGAAGAATATCTCAGCTCTGTACAGTAGACCCCCAGCAAACACAATTAGGTTGTAAAATGTTTTTTTCATGTTGTGAAAGGGTCGAGATAAAATGTATATCCGACGTACTTAATACCACAAATGTCGGTTTTTTTCCACATTATAAATACGTTTTTTTTCCACAACATTGCAGTAACGTTGTTACGACGTTTTTATGACGTTCGCAAATCTCCTTGTGAGGTTTAGGAACTTACCACGTCCAACCTAGTAGTACTTCTGAAATGTTTTTTTTTTCTTTCTTTTTTTTTTCTACTGTTGTCTTCCAAATTAAAGGGAATGAACAACATCCTAGTAAACTACGCTGTTAAAACGTTAGCTTGAAGAAGTGTCTTTTTATATTACTTATTATATTACAAATTGTCAAAGGCTACATCAGCTTAAAAAAATATATATATTGTTTTTTTTTACTCATTGTATTTATTCACAATATATAGAAAGGAAACTTTGCCCACTGACAACTATATGTAGGAGAGACCATGGCTAGTTGTACAACGGGGAAGTTGTCACAAGGGGTAGATCTCAATACTATAAGATACTATAAGTAACTATAAGATTTGGAGTCAAAATTCCAACCCTCTTGCCATCCCAGATGTGTGACTTTCTTTCTTCTGCAGAACACAAACGAAGATTTTAGGAAAAATATTTCAGCTCTGTACTTCCATACAATGCAAGTAAATGGTGGCCAGAACTTTGAAGCTCCAAAAAGCACATAAAGGCCACATAAAAGTAATCCATATGACTTGAGTGGTTAAAACAATGTCTTCAGAAGTGATCTAATTGCTTTGTAACTCCTTTTTCACTGTACATCAGTCTCCTTGGCCATCATGATTTCAAGCTCGATTACACTTCCTATTGCGCCATCTAGGGCTCTGCAGATGCGTTAAGTGCTAGGAAGGAAAATTTAGCTTGAAATCATGATCATGCCTAGAAACTGCAATGACAAGATGTACAGTGGAAAAAGTCGTTATATTTTGGTCTGCTTTCACCCAAAACCAACATTGATTAAACCACTGGAGTCTTATGGATTATGTTTATGATGACTTTTTTCTCTTTATTGGACCTTCAAAGGCCTGGCCACCATTCACTTATTTTGTATAGACCAACAGAGCTGAGATATTCTTCTAAAAATCTTAATTTGTGTTCTGCAGAAGAAAGAAAGTCATACACATCAGGGATGGCATGAAGGTGAGTAAATGATGAGAGAATTTCATTTTGTTTGAATTATCCCTTTAACATTTGATTGAACTATCCCTTTAACATTTAGGTCTGAGGATAACAAAACATGCAAGTAGACAGCCATCCATTTAAAGGAAGAGAGAAGTCTGGTGTGGTGTACGTGGAACTGGAAGAGGCTACTGTCCAGGTTGACACAGCATCTATTGTGTTTTCTATGTCCTTGCAAACTGGAGATAGCGTTCGTGAAATACAGACAATGAAAATCAAACATCAATAACGATTATTGTGAATTTATCACGAGGCTTTAATATTTATAAAATGCTCATTTTAGCCACTGTGGTGAACATTAGTGCAGAAAATTAAAATTCAAACAATCGTTGAGAGTGTAATGAGTTTTAAAGTCTATTCATCTCTCTAGCCACGTTCACACAGCAGCAGACTCATAACTCATGGAGACAGCTGCTTGTCATCCGAAGATTCAGCCGATGTCTTCCACCGGTTGCTCGTGCATGAGCCACGCGACACAAAAGCTGCACTTTGCACTCAGTTTAAAAGCATTCAAAGCCGCTGTTGGTTAATTATGATCTGATGGATGAACTCGCACCTCGCATAGCGTGTTTGCGTCTTTTTAAAGATGTCGTTCCGTAAGTGTTCCTTATGCGAGGGACAAATCCCGCTGTCAGATCAGCATGATAGCTGTATTCGCTCTCTGGGCCATGCCCAAGCAGAGACAGCTCCCATAGATACAGACTACCCTCACTGTGAGGGCATGAGTCTCAAGATGCTTCGCTCACGAATCGCCCTTGTTCTGAGGGACGATTCAGCCCCCCATACCCTCCCATCCGCCTCTTCTGTGACTCCCGAGGGATCACATGAGGAGGAACGGTGGGGCCATGAGGTAGAGCAGGATGAATTTGAGGTGGACCTCGTGCCAGCACAAGTACCCCGTAAATCTCCATATACTGCGTCCATGCCAATACAGTGCATCCGGAATGTATTCGTGTAATGTATGCTGGAACTGCTGACAATGATGACAATGACGAGGACGTGAAGATGAAGAACCCAAGTGCAGTTTATTTACAGAACGTGAACTCCAATAACCCTGACTACAAAACAAAACATGAACATGGACTTGACTTTGACTTGACTTGACAAATACATACCATCACATACAATACTCGACAAATAGACAATGCAAACATGAGGGCTTAAATACAAGACATGGGAAAACATAAACCAATGAACAAACAGAACTGATAACAAGATAATTAAACAATAAACCAATGAAAACATGACACATGAACATGGAGGGAAAACAGAAATCACATGACTAGGGAAACAGGAACACATGACATGAAACAGGAACTAGAATTTCAAAATAAAAGACATGAATCAACAGAATACACCTGACATATCCCCCCCACTAAGGGGTGGCTCCTGACACCCCAACACATAAACAAAACACGTAATACATGACATAATTCAAAGTTCTGTGGGGAGCGGGGGGGGGGGGGGGTGTGTGTGTCTTGAGGCATGGGGCGTGGCGTGGCGAGAAAGGGTGAGGGGCATGGGACCAGGGCAAAGTCCGTGGGAGGTGAAGCCATGAGAGGCTCGAGGGGCGGAGCCATGGAAGGTGGAGCCGTGAGAGGCTCAAGGGGCGGAGCCTTGGAACGTGGTGCCCGGAGAGTAGCCGAAGACTCGAAAGGCCAGGGTGGAGCCGATGGCAGGGAGGACCAAGGCGATGCTAGAGGCTCGGAGAGCCAAAGCGGAGCCAGGTGACCGACAGACCAAGGAGGAGCCAGAGGGACGAGGAACCCCGGCACAGCGACAGGCTGAAGGACCGTAGTGGAGCCGAGGGAACGCCGAGCTGAGGCAATGTCGAGGGACCTACAGGTCAAAGCGAAGTCCAGGGCTCAGAGGGTCCAGGCGGGATCGGAGGGCCGAAAGTCCCATTTGCCTGCTCAGGAGAACTAAAGGTGGGTATAAGGGTTGGAACCATCTCCAGGTCCCACTGCTCAGGTGTGGCTGTGACATGGCATGGAGCAGGCTGAGGCATCGCTGTGACGTGGCATGGAGCAGGCTGAGGCGTCGCTGTGACGTGGGACTCTGGCTCGGCGGCGGCCGTGTCGTGGGACTCTGGCTCGGGATCCGCCTCCCCCACAGTGAACGGGGAACCGATGAATCGAAGGGCGAGGTCGATATATTGAGCCAGGCTGAGGGAACTGCGATCGTCAGGCATCAAAAAAGAAATGGACTCATTTAGTCCAAATCTAAAACAACCCTTGAGGGCAACCTCATTGAAGTCTACCTGGCTGGCTAGACCGCAGAAGTCCTCAACATAGTCCTCCAGAGGACGATTCCCCTGACGTAAGCGCAGAAGTAAAACTGCTGGGTCGATGGGTGGTGGAGTATTCTGTAACGTTGTTGGCTGGAACTGCTGACAATGATGACGATGACGAGGACGTGAAGATGAAGAACCCAAGTGCAGTTTATTTACAGAACGTGAACTCCAATAACCCTGACTACAAAACAAAACATGAACATGTACTTGACTTTGACTTGACTTGACTTGACTTGACAAACACATACAAACACATACAAACACATACAAACACATACCATCACATACCATACTCGACAAACAGAAAATGCAAACATGAGGGCTTAAATACAAGACATGGGAGAACATAAACCAATGAACAACAGAACTGATAACAAGATAATTAAACAATAAACCAATGAAAACATGACACATGAACATGGAGGGAAAACAGAAATCACATGACTAGGGAAACAGGAACACATGACATGAAACAGGAACTAGAATTTCAAAATAAAGACATGAATCAACAGAATACACCTGACAATTCACAGCTGTGGCAGCGGGGGCGTGGTCAAGCATCTCTCCGGAGAGAGAGAAAGTGGTAAGGGCGCTTACACCTGAGCTAAATTATGTCTAACACCTGTCTCTAATTTCAGTGAGCACGGGGAGAGCGGCATAAATAGAGCCAGACCGCAAGTAGACGAGAGAGAGAGCCTGGGCACCAGAGACCCTATTGTGAAGTCAGGAGTTTATTATTGCGTAGCTGAGAGTTTATTTTTGTAAAGTAGTTTGTTTACTTTGAGAGTGAATTAATGAACATTGGGAAAGCCCTGAAAGAGTGTATTTGCTGCAGTAAGGAGTATAAACACTTACCTGAACCAGGAAAGCTGCTTCTTGCCTCCTCTTTACAACAGCGCTTCACTTTTTCCATATTTTGTTATGTTACAGCCTTATTCCAAAATAGATTAAATTCATTATTTTCCTCAAAATTCTACAAACAATACCCCATAATGACAACGTGAAAGAAGTTTGTTTGAAATCTTTGCAAATTTATTAAAAATAAAAAATGAAAAAAATCACATGTACATAAGTATTCACAGCCTTTGCTCAATACTTTGTTGATGCACCTTTGGCACCAATTACAGCCTCAAGTCTTTTTGAGTATGATGCTACAAGCTTGGCACACCTATTTTTGGGCAGTTTCTCCCATTCTTCTTTGCAGGACCTCTCAAGCTCCATCAGGTTGGATGGGGATGCACAGCCATTTTCAGATCTCTCCAGAGATGTTCAATCGGGTTCAAGTCTGGGCTCTGGCTGGGCCACTCAAGGACATTCACAGAGTTGTCCCGGAACCACTCCTTTGTTATCTTGGCTATGTGCTTAGGGTTGTTGTCCTGTTGGAAGATGAACCTTCGCCCCAGTCTGAGGTCCAGAGCGCTCTGGAGCAGGTTTTAATCAAGGATGTCTCTGTACATTGCTGCATTCATCTTTCCCTCAATCCTGACTAGTATCCCAATTCCTGTCGCTGAAAAACATCCCCACAGCATGATGCTGCCACCACCATGCTTCACTTTAGGGATGGTATTGGCCAGGTGATGAGCGGTGCCTGGTTTCCTCCAGACATGACGCTTGCCATTCAGGCCAGAGAGTTCAATCTTTGTTTCTCATAGTCTGAGAGTCCTTCAGGTGCCTTTTGGCAAACTCCAGGTGGGCTGTCATGTGCCTTTAACTGAGGAGTGGCTTCTGTCTGGCCACTCTACCATACAGGCCTGATTGGTAGAGTGCTGCAGAGATGGCTGTTCTTCTGGAAGGTTCTCCTCTCTCCACAGAGAAAGGCTGGAGCTCTGTCAGAGTGACCATCGGGTTCTTGGTCACCTCCCTGACTAAGGCCCTTCTCCCCCGATCGCTCAGTTTGGCCAGGCGGCCAGCTCTAGGAAGAGACCTGGTGGTTCCAAACTTCTTCCATTTATGGATGATGGAGGCCACTGTGCTCACTGGGACCTTCAATGCTGCAGAAATTTTTCTGTACCCTTCCCCAGATCTAAGCCTCGATACAATCCTGTCTCGGAGGTCAACAGACAATTCCTTGGACTTCATGGCTTGGTTTGTGCTCTGACATGCACTGGTAACTTTGGGAGCTTACATAGACAGGTGTGTGCCTTTCCAAATCATGTCCAATCAACTGAATTTACCACAGGTGGACTCCAATCAAGTTGTAGAAACATCTCAAGGATGATCAGTGGAAACAGGATGCACCTGAGCTCAATTTTGAGTGTCATGGCAAAGGCTGTGAATACTTATGTACAGGTGATTTTTTTAATTTTTTATTTTTAATAAATTTGCAAAGATTTCAAACAAACTTCTTTCACGTTGTCATTATGGGGTATTGTTTGTAGAATTTTGAGGAAAATAATGAATTTAATCCATTTTGGAATAAGGCTGTAACATAACAAAATGTGGAAAAAGTGAAGCGCTGTGAATACTTTCCGGATGCACTGTACAGTATGTGCATGATGAGCTTCGGCCCTCTTGCAAGAGCGCATGACCTTGTCACGTTCAGCGTTGCTGATGCTTGGGATGATGATGGTATGTCTCTCACTGCATCTGGCGAGTGGTCAATGGAGGACATTGCCGCCCCTTCCCCCTAGCGAGGGCGAGGAGCATGCACATGCCACTGACAAGGAGATGCTTTGCGTCCTTTCAAGGGCAGTCGAAGAGCTTGGTCTCGAGTGGTCTCTTCCAGAGGAACCTGAAAAATCTTGCCTTGATGAATGGTTCCTGCAGTCTGGACGCCATCAAGCGACCGCATTCCGCAGATCGGCCCACAAATGGCCTGTAAATACGCATTTCCCCCAGTGTGCCTTCTTCACTCTGTCATATGCAAAGTCTGAGAGGACAAGGAACATTTCTATTGGTTGCGCCGAATTGGCCCAACCAGTCCTGGTTTCCAGAAATGATAGAGATTTTGGACGGCCCTCCATGGGAAATACCGCTGATGAGGGATCTACTCTCTCAAGAGCAGGGCACAATCTGGCATCCCCAGTCCCAGCTGTGGAACCTGCATGTGTGGCCCCTGAACGGGGCGTGCTAAACGTAACAGAACTGACTCAGTCGGTTATGAACACCATTTTACAGGCTAGACGCTGTCTACAAGACGCCTCTACACACTGAAATGGAATGTGTTCACTAATTGGTGCTTTTCACAAGGCAAAGACCCAGTGAACTGCCCCATACATAAAATTCTCACATTTCTTCAAGAGCGATTGGATACAGGGCTCACTCTGTCAACGCTCAAACTTTATGTGGCGACTATATCAGCATATCACGAACCCGGCACCTCTATAGGCAAACATGATTTTATCATAAAGTTCCTTAGGGGAGCGAGGCGGCTGAATCCCCCTCGCCCGGCTACAGTTCCGACTTGGGACCTAGCTTTGGTCCTAAAAGTGCTCACGGGGCCCCCCTTCGAGCCTCTGGACTCTGTTGAATTGCGTGTGCTTTCTATTAAGACGGCATTACTGCTGGCTCTAGCCTCTGTAAAATGGGTCAATGATTTGCAAGCACTGTCAGTCGACAATTCATGTCTGGAGTTTGGTCCGGATCTTTCAAAAGCCACAGTCAAACTCAGAAAAGGCTATGTGCCTAAGGTTCTGACCACGCCCTTCAGAGCGCAGGTGGTTCACCTTCAAGCCTTTTTCCCTCCTCCATTTAATTCGGATGAGGAACAGTCCTTGCATTTGTTATGCCCTGTGCGAGTGCTACACACATACGTTGAGCGCACTCGCCAGTTCAGACAGTCTGACCAGCTCTTTGTGTGCTATGGAGGATGCACGAAAGGAATGTCCATCTCCAAGCAAAGACTTTCTCACTGGATTGTTGATGCAATCGTCCTTTCTTACGAGTCATAGGGTGCAAATTCCCAATTGGTGTTAAAGCACACTCAATTAGAGGCATGGCCTCTTCATGGGCATGGACGAATGGTGTGTCCTTATAAGACATATGTTTTGCAGCAGGATGGTCTTGTCAAAACACATTCACTAGGTTTTTCAACCTAGATGTGACATCTCTCTCATCGCAAGTCCTCTCTGTCTAGAGCGCTTGCTATTTTGTTGTAGAAACATACATTTTTGCCCCTCTTTTCAAGTTCGGTCTCTCTGTCATTTTACACAACCACCTGCATTCAGGCCGTCACAAGCACTTTCATTATAAATAAAACTTCCTTCCCGACTGAGTTCGTGAAGGGGTTAATTGATACTATATGACCATAGTTCATATATATATATATATATATATATATATTTTGAGTGTTTCCCTCATACTCATGTCGGTCGTCATCCCGCGGGACTGCAGCATCATGTTTTTGAACTGCTACTGTAAACTCTTGTATGAACAGGACATTTCAAGACTCACACCTGTAAGTACATACGGTTGTCAATCCCAAACACTGACTGTGTGAACGTAGCCTCTGTGATGACGAAACATTATGATCATCAGTCAGGCATGTGTGACCGTCATGAGTCTTGCGTGAGCAGCATATAAAATGAACAGACACTTTACTAAAGTTAACATTTAGAAAATATGTTAATGATTATGGTGAAGTTAATTGTTTTGAAGTGTCTATTTTAAAACAACTAAAAGTGAATTATATAAATGTACCTCAGATTTTACCTCAGGCCACCTCATGGAAAACTGCCAGTGCAAAAATGAACAAACAGATATCACAGTCTGGCCATAACTGTGCCCTCTTTCTGTGTGTCATATCTGTGTTTGCCAGTGTTTTCCCTCATGTGTTTCAGGTGCCACCAGTAGGCAAGAACTGATTAAGAACTGAGAGGCCCATGGTCGTTACACCATGGAGGCCCCCCATGCATGACTACATTCACCTTTATGTGCTACAGACGCTTGGCAGATTTGGTTGGATTTTTCAAATAGACAGAAGAAAATTTGGGAGCAATGTCTTGCACGGCCAATAATCTGTACTTTTTTAATTATGAACCGATCCAAAATCATGTGTTATTAATAGGGATGTGCATGACGCCTGTATTCAACTACACAACCACTGCAAATGTATAGTTTCTGACAGTACCCGAAAAACCTACAGGTTTTGGGCCAGGTTCGGGTCAGTTTTTCAAGTAGGCTATAGAGCATTTAACGGACTGTTCACACATAAGTCTGTGCTGTTTTTCAATTGTTTTTCTGTGTAAACACGCTCTGGACAGACGTCTTTGATCGTTGCACCACAACTGCTTTTTTCAGCTTACTGCGCAGAACCGTTGCATTTTTTAAGACACTGTGTTAAGTTTAAAAGAACTTCAATATTTATAAATGTATCTCGAGACACCTGTGTACTGTTTCACCATTTGTTGCGCTGCATCAAGCTTTTTCAGCGCTGGTGTCACAAATCGACATTCTGATGAAGTTCAGGTTGTAAAGAGGACTTAATGTGACTATTACAAATTATTCCAGATTGTTTTTCACCTGGCAAAGTTTCAGAGCTTGATAAACGGTAAGCCAGCATTCTTTATTCCCGACATATAACAGAATAACCATTTGTGAACTCTCACGGTTAACCAAATATTACAAAAAGTTACCGTGCACATATTTAGGGTATTAATGCACCTTTCACTTTATCATTAAACATTAAATGCATGCAGGACTTAAACATTTTAAAGTCCTCTATGCTGTTGCACAAATTCTGTCGCTTATATGATTTAAACCATCAGCTTTGTACACAGTTAGGGTAAACTGCACCTTTTTGTGTTTGAAAGCATTGAATGTATCAAAGACTGTTCTCTGTAGTCCTTCAAATAAACGCACTGCACCTGTGAGACACAGATTCCCTGAGTGCGCACCCGAGTGCCTGTGATTGTGCTATTGTAGTCCAGCACGCATTCGGCCGAACAAATGGTTTTCACATAAGGCTGACATTTATGTGGATTTATAATAGATGTCTCAAAATAAATATATAAATAATTGGTTTAGATCTTGAGGTCGCTTGGGTTTAGAGGCCCCTGGGCAACGGCCCAATCGTCCCGGTGGTTAGTCTGTCCCTGCCGGTGGGTGGTTGGCGTTTCTGTGGGAACGCTGATTGCTCAGCTCATCAGCAGACCAACAGCACCTGTCCCTCGTTATATACCTCCTTATTTAAACCCACCTCATGTTTCTTGTCCTTTGCTGAATTCTTTAGTTTGTTTGAGTGTGTCGTTTCTAAGGCTTTAATAGCTTCCAGAATACTAGCTGGATACTAGTTCTTTTTGGATTGGTTTTTCTCCATTGTGAGTTTTTGTTTGTATTTTTGCATTTGGGTCCTTCATCTCTGCAACACTACTGTGACAACAGAGCTTTGTTTTTGTTTTTAAAACAACGTTAAAACACAACACATTACTCTAACATAGCCCCGAAGTGATATTTAAAGTCAGATGGACGAAAAATCGATAATTACCTAGTTCACCTTTCTCTTCAGCATACGTTGACTGGACGACTGTTAAAGATTCAAATTCAAAACAGGCGCATGCGCAGTACTCGGATTCTATGTGTGGGAAAGATTTATCTAACTGGCAAACTAAAGTTAAACACAATATCCCCCGAGAAATATTCGGTTCAATAAAGCGTGTCAACAACCTTAACATAAAACATGTCAAAGCAGTTAGCAAGTAAACTCCTCTGTTGGTCACCTCACTGATATAAATCAGTTGTTCACCTATGATGTCAACTCTAGCTCCGCCTCAAATTCCGCCTGAGGCAGCTGACCTTCCTAGACATGACCAATGGAAACGCTCCTGGTCGTTTATTTATGCCAATAATAACAGCAAACAACAACATTTTCGCAATGTCACAAGCTAGGATGAAGGAGGGGAAATTATACATTTTATACATACATTTTCAATGCACTTAGTCTGTGCCCATCATAATATTATTATTTTTTATTAGACTCAAAGTACATTTTTGTGTCATGTTTGAAGATCAAAAAGAGAGGTTTGCTTATGATACTTTAAGGCCTTTTTAGGCCTATGGTATTTACCTTATAAAAAAACTACATTTATATTCAAAAAGCACCATTTGTTGTTGTTGTTATTTTTTATATATATTCAGGAGTACCAAAATGTACATTTCTGTAAGTAAAAAAAAATAATAATAATAATAATAATAATAATAATAATTGGGATTCACATAGGCCTACCTGTGAAATGAATATAAGAATGTCAGACCAGAATTTCACTGGATTGGCGCAATTCAAAAACTCTCCTGAATGACGTACGGCACTGTAGATAGACGTGCCTCGTGCGCGCTACTCTGGACAAATGTGGACAATGTCTCGTGCGGAGCACCTATTCAAAAACTCTCTTAATGTCCCACAAACTTTGTAATTAGGCCTTGTTGTCTTTTAGTATTTTCATGACATATTTTAAAAGTCTTTTTCAAACGAACAAATGACGTTATTTTAACGCCAAAATATAACATCCCACAAACGTTATTTGGTCTGGTTGTATTTTGGTATTTTCATGACATATTTTAAACGTCTTATTTAAATGTACAAATAACGTTATTTTAACACCTAAATAAAACGTCCCACAAACGTTGCAGTTTGGTCTGGTTTTAAAGGGGTCATGAATTGGAAAATAAAACTTACCATGATATCTTGACATATAAGAGTTCATAGGACTATAAAAACATACTGTAAATTTCAGAACCGAAAACTTCTTCGTTAGTCAAAAAAAAAAAAAAAAAAAAAAAAAAAAAAAAAAAAGAAAGGCTTTATTGAACCCAAGGTGCCAAAACGACTCATTCTCTACTTCCTCCTCACTAATACGTCATAGTGAGGTATTACATCAGTACAGGCCAGCCTTTGCATAAACAGATCAATGCCTACTTTAATCATCGACACTGCTTAGGCCCGCCCACCGGTCTTGAGGTTAGAGTATTTTTGGAGCAACAGGAGGTGTCACAATAGCCACGAAGATGTCAAGACGTTGTGCAGTGTCAGGTTGTGGGAAACTAGATTTCTTGCATTTGCTTCCCAAGGATCCTAACATTAAGAAAGAGTGGCTGACGTTTATTTTTAATGAAGTCAGTAAGAACGTGTTTGTTTGCTCACTTCATTTTACCAATGATTCTTTTACAAACAAGACACAGTTTGACAGTTAAAACATGCTATATTTACGTTTTGTAGCTACTTAAAGAAAACATACCAGGTTGGTACTTTCACAACATTTAAAAAAAATTATTTTGGTAATGCTATTCAGGTGTCGTTTCTAGGATGTTTTTTAAATGCTGTCCTGCATCATTGCTTAACTGCAACCAAAATGCAATGTTGTAAAAAAACGTTTTGTGTTTGCTGGGTCCTCACAGTGCAAGTGAATGGGTACCAACATTTTGAAGCTCCAAAAAGCACATAAAGGCAGCATAAAAGTAATCCATAAGGCTACAGTGGTTATATCTATATCTTCAGAAGTGATATGATAGGTGTGGGTAAGAAACAGAATAGTTAAGTCCTTTTTTACTATAAATTCTCCTCCCAGCCAAGTAGATGGCGATATGCATGAAGAATGTGAATCGCCAAAAACAAAAGAAGAAAGTGAAAGTGGAGACTGATAGTAAATAACGACTTAAATATTGATCTGTTTTACCAGCACTGATCATACCGCCTCTGAAGACATGGATTTAACCACTGGAGTCTTATGGATTACTTTTATGCCCTTTTGGAGCTTCAAAATTTTTGTACCCATTAACTTGCATTGTTTAAAGAGCTGATATATTCTTCTAAAAAACTTTGAGTTCAGCAGAAGAAAGTCATACACATCTGGGATGGCATGAGGTGAGTAAATGATGAGCGAATTTTCATTTTTGGGTGAACTATCCTTTTAAAGCAAAACTTTAAATTAAATTAATTTAATTTAATTAAATTAGTTTTGTATATTGACTATTGCTGGAAAATTAAAATTGTAAAGGTTTCTTTGAAAGCAGGCTGTGAATGATATAGCAGCTGCTTTCAAATAACGTCACTAAAGACAGAACACAACTGCTTTGTAATGCCTGTTGTTTTGTACAGGTCAAAAGTTTTGGTTTCTAAATTGGATAAAATGTATGTATTAAATGTAAATTGTAGTATCCTCTCTGGATCTACATATTACCAGCGGCATTTCTCAATACCAAGTACGCCAAGTTCGGACTTGCATACTTTGTAGTTCGGACTTGGCAAGTTCGACTCGGGAGTACATTGCAGAGTGACGCAGTACCGTCACTCTGCAATTGGGGCAGCGGCGTACTTGATGACGTCACCATCTCACCTGGCCTTGGCAATCGTGCCTGCTCTGGTTATCTTCACTGTAATGTATATTTACAATAAAACGAAATATGCTATAAAACACAACCCTGCTTCTTTTCGTTTTCATTTTAAAAATATGAATATGTATATTTTTGAGTGTTACTAGATCTGTGGCCTACATATAAAAAGCCAGCGGCGGAAATTTTGTTGTTGTGGATGTTGGTGAATAAATGAAAGAGAAACAAAATTAGACATCAGAAAATAGGGGGGAAAAAAGCATCAAAATGGATCAGACCCGGATTGCCATTGCCGCTGTTACGCATTATAAAGAAGCTGAAGAGGAGGCTGCCCAACTGATGAGGTGAATCAATCAAAGAGCCAAGATGCGGTGGAGAGGAGACGTGCCATATTAGCATATCTCTCTAGCTTTGTACATTTGTCTAATCATTATGCTTTTTTGTTAACCCGTCTAAGCATTTATATGTACACTTGAAAGTACTTGGTACACCTAGATAAAAAAATAAAATAAAAAACTCAGCAATGTTATAATGTTAACATTTATTACAGGGCTGTTGTATTAGACTACATTAGATTTATAATAAACTGGCAAGTACAGGGGAAGTTTGACAGTTAAACATATTAAAATGGATTAGCCTACATTCCACATACATACCTGCCGTTTGTATTCTTGGTACTCAAACACCAAGAGGTTGATACTCATTCTGACAGGCTTTGTACAGTTAAGTGCACAAACATCACTATACATTAATGCAATAAGTACCTGTACCTCATCTGTGCCACGTACATCATTAGTCATTAACCAGGACAGACTTCAACACAAACAGGACATTTCATGTCTATGATACAGTAATCATGTAGGCTACAGTAACCTTTTGACTCAGAACCTGAGAAGACAGGTGTGCTCTTATACTGCCTATCAAGCAATGAAAGAAATAGAAACCTTCTCAAGCATAAGCAAGTACCTGACCAAACAGGTCAGATGTTAGAGGGAAATTTAATTCTGGTAGATTTCAACTATTCATATCAATGTATTTTTAATACAGTTGAATAAATATTAAATAGTAAAAACACATAAGCAATAAATACATAAAAAATATAACAAATTAAAAACAATATTGAACAATTCTAAAAACTGATTTCTTTTTTAACAGGAACAAAATCCCTTACAAATATGCACAAATGAATGAGCATGTTTGCCTATCTTTGCCATGCTCTTTTCTGGAGAATTTCGCCTGCTGGTAAAAAGGCTCTCGTTGGCTGTCCGCAAGTCAATGAGGGCCCTGGTTTCCTCAGTTATCCCTTGATTAAAATATTGATTAAATGTTAGTTTTAATGCACAATAATAACCATTATAACAAGTTTGTGCAATAGGGAATAAAAACAATTTGGTCAAAAGTACAAAGGCAATGCTCTAGTACAATGTTAAAGTTAAATAAAACTATAAAGTTATGAACCTTAACTTTGTCCTCAGCCAAACCGATTTGCCCAGGAACAAATAATAGATTTTGTCTCTGAGACCAAAGTTTGCCCGTTAAATATACCCAAAACGAATAATATCTCACGCTTAACCGCAACTGTTTTGGGGCAGTGGTGGCAGTGGTGGCTCTGGGTTACTGATCAGAAGGTCAGGGGTTCAAGCCCCAGCACTGCCAAGTTGCCACTGTTGGGCCCTTGAGCAAGGCCCTTGGCCCTATCTGCTCCAGGGGTGCTGTATCATGGCTGACCCTGCACTCTGACCCCAGCTTATAATTATAAATTAATTATAAAGACTACAAAGACATCAGAGCCAGCAGCAAATTTCAAAAGGTCTTGCAGAGACAAGACACCCAAGTCATCTTGATAGATAGTGGGACTTCACATCTCCGATAACGTCGGAGCAAATTTTCAGATTTTAAGTTTAAACAACTAAATTATCTTCTAAAATCTTAAAACTACATTCTGTGACACAACAACATTAGTGCGCTTTCTCCTCCGCCATTGCAGCTGGTTGGTGTGAAATGCATTCTGGGATACTTGGCTCTCCAAAGTCCACACACACAAGTCACCTCCTGATGCATTCTTGATAAAACAGGAGGAGCTGTACTTGGCTAGATGCAGACTTTGAATTGGACAGTACTTGGGCTGCGACTGATGACGTTTCACAAGTCCACAAGAACACAAGTACAGACAAGAACGCATATTGTGAAACGCCTCAGAACTCCGAAAATACAGTTGGTCAAATGAAAGTTTGTACACGGGTTTGTACTGCCATCTAGTGGCCACTACATCACAAACTTACTGGGCCTAATTCGTGCAATACAAGCAGAACAAATTTGTGCGAATTGTAGCATTATACTTATGTAAATTGTCCCATTCAATTCAATAGGACAATTTACATAATAATGCATTTACACACAAATTTGTTCTGCTCATGTTTCATGAATAAGGCCCACTGCATGCAACAAATCGTACAAATGCTAACCGTGCTGCCCTGGGTGTTTGCCATTCATGACCTAATCAATAGGTTATATTGGCATAGCATGGCTGAGAAAGAATTAGTTAATTTATTTTGTAAATGTGATATGTCCTCAAAATTTTGGCTCAACATTAGCGCCTACTTATCTGATCCACAGAAAATAAACCACAATTTATCCATGAAAGATGTCTTATGTACCTATACAAATGTGGTAAACTTCTATATTCTACATGGCAAATATTATATCCACAAACAAAAATGTGCTGACATCCAAAATTTCACTTATTTTTATTAGAAATGAAACTTTTGAAAGAATCTTTAAAATATAATGTTATAAGAAGAATGACACATTACAAAATTGAGAAATTCTTTGTACTGTAAAGCCCATAATTTTGCATCCTACTGTATTTTATATTTGCCCTTTTATGGTTTATATTTATTGAAGAAAAATCTCTCTCTCTTCCTTTTTTCTTTATATGTAAGCCAGTGCATTCTTTTTGTCACAGTACTGACTCTTATCTAAAATACTGTGAACATGTCAGATATTATATCGCTGTCACTTTGTGGAAAGTTCTTCAATTAGGCTGATCTAAAGTTAGCCTTGAGTACACATTTGTTTCTAGTGAGAAAACAAACACAAAAATATTCTTTGGGTAATACTCTTTATTACTTCTCTCTTCCAGTTATGCACAAAAATACCTAATAACATCACAATAGTTTAATTTCAAGTCAAAATCTTTTCAAACAAAAGCATTTTCTTGCAAGTGTAATAACTTATATTGAATTGTGTATCCAATAATCACTGCTGTTGGTTACTATTTAAATATACAGTTCAACAGATTGCCAGACAATACAATGTGAAAACACAAGCAGTTTTTTTTTTGTTATGGCTTAACGGTATTAAAGCCCAGAGGTTCAAATCAAATATGAATTGTAACAGAAATTCATATAAATAATCACTGACTTTAACTGAATAAATACTTGTTAACTTAAAAGAGAGACATTTTCACATCATATTTTGTTCTCATTCAGAGTGTAGTCATACTTAAATAGCTCACAGACCCCGATGGCTTCCACACATTTGGCTAACTTTTTCCTGACACAAACATTGAATTCATACAAGTCAGCTGTTTTGACTCACTCTGTGAAAGTACAGGCTAAAAAAAGCTGAAAGGTCCCTTTTAAGCCTGAAATTGTGCTGCAAGAGTGAAAACACACAAGAGAAACCAAAGTCTATGTATTTTAGCAGCAGATGATATCAGTAGATTTAACACTAGCACTGCAATAAATAATAGATTCAAGTGATTACAAACTTTTAAAAAGCAGTTCTGTTATAACTAAATTCCTTCATAATTATGTTTTGTCGATTGACAAAATTCATATCAATACCTTCGGCTGAATAAACAGTTACACTGTAGCGGAGAGACCGGAGCAGGCTTAACATTTGAGGAAGCTCAGGTCTTTCAACATGTGCCCAGATTGTTGTTGATTTTTGAGATATGCTACTAAATCAGTAGCCAAGACAAATTCAAGCATCTGATCAAACAGATTAAGATGGCAAACTCCATTACCATATTGAACCTGGCAGGGACAGGCAATAGGATGATCGTAAAACTGAGGCAATGATGAACAATTCTCCATTCCCTTCTGTGTTAGAGCCCTTTCAGCCACTGGCTTTATTCCACCTGTTGCTATCAGGCAATACCACCTCCTCATTCTCACATTAACTCAGACTATTGCTAAGATCAAGCATAAAGATGCTGCACATGTAGTTTTTATCATTCCTTCATACCTAGTAGTTGTATATTCAGTACTGTATGTATATATATATATATATATATATATATATATATATATGCTTGTGTTTATGTATTTATACATGTACAATAGTATGGCACCATGCCATGTAGTGCATCGATTGGATCTGCTGTATATTTATATATGCTATATGTCATTAATGTTTGATGTTGCTTTTGCTCATAAACATAAACCAAATAAATCAAAATCTCTAGATATTAGTACTACTCAAAATGAATCAAAACAATGTAAAAAAGCTTCTTCGTCATCCCTTCTCCCTCCCTGGCATGCACACACGCGCATACACACACATTCCATTTTACATAGATAAATCACTTTCAATCAGAAGAAATCATGTTTATGCAGTAGACAAAGAGTCCAGTCAAGCATCCACAAAGTTAAGAGAAAGTCAATGCCTCACCAAATACAGAGCCTTCAGCTATTAAACACCTGTACACAGTATTTGTAAAAGAAAAACCTTTAGTAAAAGGAAACCAAAATCAAGGTCTGATGGTTTCAAACTGATGTTTCCAAAGCATGATTTTTAGTAAAGTAGAGAGATCATGTTCGGTCATGATGCAGTCAGGGCTTTATCACGCTACACTGAAGGACTGGGAGTAACAATTATGAGCCAACTAAGATTAGATCAAAGCTTGCAGTGAACTGAATACACAGACAAGGATCTCATAGCCTGAGAAACTGAGAAACATTGTGCAGCACAGACTGTTAATGTTTAAGAGAGAAGAGACTCAAGCTACTCAAAGCCCAAACAAAAAGCTTTTCAGGATGCCCAACGCAACATAAACAGGAAATTTAAATAAAACAGAACTTATGGTATTTAAAGGCCCTATCACATTGGCTACGTTTACATGTACACAATACTCTGATTACTGCAATAATTAGAGTATAAGGAATAATTAGATTAAGATGTTTACATGATTTGAGCCAACCACTTCAATCCCGTTTACATGATACTGAGAAATTATTTACTGAGAAATGTGATGTTTTAATGCTTTTTTATAAATGAATATTTATTACAAAAAACAACTTGTTGCAAATATGTCTCTTTAAATACAGCTTGGCATAAGGAATATTATTCAGTAAGTTTGTGAGTCTTTTTGAACTGTTTATTAAAAGAACCACTTCAGAGTTATTTTCTACTACACTGGATGCGCTGTCTGTTTTGATTCACTAAAACGAATCGGTTCATAAGAGTCATTTGTTTGTGAATCGGAATACACGATGGATGTTGTTGTGTTTCGCTCTCGAGCACAAATTCATTTCAAAGACGGGTTTCCTTCCCATTATTTTGCGGCATATGGTCTTTTTATCTCCCTAACATTCAATTCAGACTGCAAACAGACATTCACAACTCGGCAAAATACTGTATGTTTTCTTTTGCCGTGGAGCTGTAGATGGGGGACCACCAGTGCTGAAAAATGGTGCATGGAACTGCCGTTTTACATAATGAAGAAAAGTGCAGCTTCTTCTTTTTCACAATGTTTTTGAACTTGTGCTTCGAATTATCATTAATTCGAAGCACAATGATAATACTGCATTATAAGCATAATCGCAATATCACAATTGCAATATTCTGTTAACATTAGCTACAGTTTAATCGCAGTATTGCCTTAATTGCATTATCGCATTATGAGGGTGCATGTAAACGTAGCCATTGTCACATGCAGCAACGAGAAGTTAAAAACTAGGGCTGAACGATTAACCGAAATAAAATCGAAATATGACCCAGTGCGATTTTCAAACTGTGAGGGCTATGATTAATTAAATAAATAAATGGTCTCATTGCGCTGCCCGCTGTGCCTATATGCACGGCTGATTTGTATGTAGTGCTTTCTTAAATACATGTCAACAGGATCATTGTATTACACATGTGGTTTCAGAGTGGCTCTGTGCTCCATACACACGAACTCTATCTATCTGGTGCCCTGAGTGACAGATGTGCTCTGAGTTCAGTTAGGTGTGCTAACGTGCACTGAGCACATTATTTAACGCGCCCCAGATTTACTTTAATTGCACATTTGCGTAATTTCACATACCTCTATGTTTGGCAGCTACAATTTAGTATAGACATTTAAAATAACCCCATGAGAGCTGTTTTTTGTTGACAGCAAGGCAGATGAGAGCATTTCACTGCATTAAAAGGTTGTCGTCAACTCAACTTCAAACGACATAAACTTCCGTCCCTTCAGTTTAAAAAAAAAAAAAAAAAGGCTTGAGGGTTTACCGGGACTGCATAGTAAGTTAAGAAATAAATTACTATTAAATAATAATAATAATAATAAATTATTATAGTAATAATGATAATTATTATTATACTAGATTTCTATAACAATTTCTTAACATTAATATTATTGCAATAATATAAAATTCAAGTTGACTGGGTTTCAAAACATTAATGATTAAAAGTGATTGTGATGCTTGCTTTATTTATTTATTTATTTATTTATTTTGTTTTTTTTTAGAGGACTCAAGTGTGAACACCCTTTCTAGAACAGTATTTCCGGTTGGCAGTAAAGCATGGGCAAAACATGGTTTAATTTTGACTATAAGGAATCACATGTTTTTGTTTTATCATACCACAGTTCAAATCGCAATTATTTTCAATTCGATTTTTTGTCCAAATCATTCAGCCCTATTAAAAGCACAGCCTCCTTCAAGCATTTATCAGTGTGCCAGTCATCACTGTTTTAAAGGCCAAAAACTAGGGTTGGGTATTGCAAGCCACCTCACGATACGTTACGTATTGTGATGCACGTCACAATTCGATATATCGCGATACATCACAATACATATATCACACAATTTGATATACAGTATCACAATATCATGATTCGATTCCGACTTACAAGCTTTCAATTCTAATTCATTTGGGTATTTGTCAGTAATAATGTCATAACATACAGTATGAAAGAAATTTGATTTCAGGTAATGCTGTTATTAATTATACAGGGGAATTTGGCACAACAAAAATATTAGTTTTACAAATTTTAGTTAGAATTATTTCTTTAGCATTTTAGTCACATTTTAGCTTTTTAAAAATATACAAAGTCCATGTATTCCAACAAAAAAATAAATAAATAAATAAAATGATATAGTATTTACATTGATATGTAGAACAAGTGCTAAAATGGTACTGTCTCTTTAAGACCAGCGACAGTGACGTTGAGGGTGTTACACCATCTGTGCTATGTGTGATTAGAATTACATGTTTCTTTTTTTGTTTTTGATCAACAACTGACTGTAAAGAACAGAAAGTGTATTAAAAGTGGCATTATTCATGTCTTTATTATTATTATTCATTATTTGTTAATCATTATTCATAATTAACATGCATTATAGAGGGTTGCGCATAGAATGAAAGAGTATTTTAACAATTGACATCGGAATCGTTCAAATGAAGATTGCGATTAAGGCGGAAAAATCAATATTTTTGCCCGGTCCTTGTGCCAAACGCGTGAAAGATTCCCAGCGTGTCCACGAGAGAAACGGGCTTAGTTTCAGTCTCTCTTACGCCTCATAGAAGCATCTCTGAATGCACGGATGAACGTCTCTGGGTTTGCACTTATTTAGACAACCTGCTCGTCTTTATTGAAGTACTGGAAATTATGTGAATGCATGACTTGTTGAATACAAATATCGATACATGGACAAAGTATCGATACAATATCATGAGGAAAAGTATCGCGATATATCGATATTTGATTGTATCGATGCAGCCCTATCAAAAACTAAGCGCTATAGCTACTTGAAATACAAAAACCAAACTGAAATAAATGCGCTTTTACATATCTGTGCGGTCGCAAATAAATAAAATAACTAGAAAACCTAAAACTTTTCAACCTTCAAACGATGCTCATTAAAACCAACTCAACTGCACTAAATAGTCCATAACTGTGACCCCATCACCCTTGTATAGCCACGTCTCTTCTCTAGCCTGCATTCCCCATGAGGTCTTGCCCTTTCAACTGATTAGCTGGCATGGGGCTTGCATCGTGCCTGATCTCGGATTGGTCCATTTTCTGGTGCAAGTTTGTTACCAAAGTTCCAGTCCACAGGATTGAGAAGCTGCAGGGTTTTCTTGTGCGTCCAAATGGGGTTGAGAAAGAAGGTGAGCAGGAAGAGACCCGTAAAGAATAGTAGTCTCTGAGCCAATGGAATGTGGATATTCATCTCCTCCCAATGATTCCAACTCACCCACCACATATAGTAGGTTAGAACCATCCGGCAGTGAAACATATGGATCATAATCCACTGGTTAGCTTTCCAAAACAGAGTCTTTGACCAGCCCACCTTAGAGAGGGAAAAAAGAAACAAAATAAGGAGCCTGAGTTTAATTAAAATCAAGTTCAAAACAGGGTCTAATTAATTTAACTGTAGTTCACTCACAGTCAACTACACAGAGAGAATATTTGAATTACAATCTGAATCTACACTGATATACACTGGCCGCCAAAAGTTTGGAATAATGTACAGATTTTGCTCTTATGGAAAGAAATTGGTACTTTTATTCACCAAAGTGGCATTCAACTGATCACAATGTATAGTCAGGATATCAATAATGTGAAAAATTACTATTTCAATTTGAATTTTTTTTTCAGAACTTGCCATAGATGTGGCTGTCTGGTCGGGCACTTCTCACGCACCTTACAATCTAGCTGATCCCACAAAAGTTCAATGGGTTTAAGATCCATAACACTCTTTTCCAATGATCTGTTGTCCAGTGTCTGTGTTTCTTTAACCACTCTAACCTTTTTCTTTTTGTTTTTCAAAAGTGGCTTTTTCTTTGCAATTCTTCCCATAAGGCCTGCACCCCTGAGTCTTCTCTTTAATGTTGTACAAGAAACTGGTGTTGAGCGGGTAGAATTCAATGAAGCTGTCAGCTGAGGACATGTGAGGTGTCTATTTCTCAAACTAGAGACTCTGATGTACTTATCCTCTTGTTTAGTTGTACATCTGGCCATCCACATCTCTTTCCGTCCTTGTTAGAGCCAGTTGTCCTTTGTCTTTGAAGACTGTAGTGTACACCTTTGAATGAAATCTTCAGGTTTTTTTGGCAATTTCAAACATTGTTTGGCCTTCATTCCTCAAAACAATGATTGACTGACGAGTTTCTAGAGAAAACAATTTCTTTTTTGCCATTTTTGACCTAATATTGACCTTAAGACATGCCAGTCTATTGCATACTGTGGCAACTCAAAAACAAACACAAAGACAATGTTAAGCTTCATTTAACGAACCAAACAGCTTTCAACTGTTTTTGATATAATGGCAAGTGATTTTCTAGTTCCAAATTAGCAATTTAGCATGATTACTCAAGGATAAGGTGTTGGAGTGATGGCTGCTGGAAATGGGGCCAATTGATCAAAAATTACTTTTTTCAAATAGTGATGGTGCTGTTTTTTTACATCAGTAATGTCCTGACTATACTTTGTGATCAGCTGAATGCCACTTTGGTGAATTAAAGTACCAATTTCCTTCCGGAACAGGAAAATCTGTACATTATTCCAAACTTTTGGCCGCCAGTGTATCTCTAATCAGACTGAAATCTAAAGCAAATTAGAGGATTTTATTGTCCTTTACATTTTTCCTGTAGGCAAACTACACTCATTGAGCACTTTATTAGGAACACCTGTACACCTACTTATTCATGTGATTATCTAATCAGTCATTCGTGTGGCAGCAGTGCAATGCATAAAATCATGCAGATACGGGTCAGGAGCTTCAGTTAATGTTCACATCAACCATCAGAATGGGTAAAAAATGTGATCTAAATGATTATGACCGTGGCATGATTGTTTGTGCCAGATGGGCTGGTTTGAGTATTTATGTACTGCTGATCTCCTGGGATTTTCACGCACAACAGTGTCCAGAGTTTACTCAGAATGGTGCCAAAAACAAAAAAAAACGCCTTGTGGATGAAAGAGGTCAACAGAGAATGGCCATACTGGTTCGAGCTGACAGAAAGGCTATGGTAACTCAGAAAACCACTCTGTACAACTGTAATGAGTACATCATGTCGAACCTTGAGGAAGATGGGCTACAGCAGCAGAAGACCAACACTTTATTAGGACCATAGTGTTCCTAAAGTGCTAATTGGGTGTATATGCAAGGACGCAAATGCAGAAAGTCTGCTGAATGCATTACAAGCACATGGTCCCATTGCAGATGCTTAATGTGCATTCATGTGATACTGTGGCGGTAACAAACCTCAGTATTCCAGGGGTGCGACTGAGTTCAAATGACTGTGCCATTCAGCTGAATTAATTCAGGTTGCTAGCAACAGTTTAAGTAACTTTACTAACTTTGTGACTAAATGAAGTTGACCTAAAAGAGAAAACTGACTAAATAGGACAGTTTATGCTTTTGCCATCTATAGCAACCATTGTTGCAATGCTGAGAATGTATTGCATACTTGAAATGTGTTAGGAATTGCTTTCTGACAAATTATGGAAAGCAGCAAGACAAGAAATCAAGCCTATGTAGCTAAAATAGTTTTTGTTGATGCACTTGCATAGAGTATGGTTTCAAGCCTTACCAGGTTAAAATAAAAATAAAAAGTTCCTCTTTCTAATAAACAAAGAAAAATGTGTATAGATATAACTAAACTATGACAGTTCAGAGTGCTTTCAGCTTTGAGGTAAGATAACGTCTCCGGTTACTCATGTAACCTCGGGTTCCCTGAGATGAAGGGAACGAGATATTGCGGTAAACACTTTTAGGGAATTCCTTCTCCGACGACCTAGTTGAAGCCCTTGAATAATAACGCCAATCTTTGATTGGCAATGGTGTTTGAGCCCCGCCCCTTTAGGCACGCAGTTGACCTATATAAGCGGGTGCACAAACACCATTTCTTCAGAATTTTCGGACTGATGGACAAGAACGCATTGCTCATACCTCAAACCTCTGTAGTAGTAGTGCGGCCAGGTTTCGTAATGTCTCGTTCCCTTCATCTCATTCAGTTTACTTAACATTGCGGTAAACGCTTTTGGGGAGTCCCATCATGCCGCACTACATGACATCATACCCCGAGAGATACACCAGGGTATAAACACTTGTAAAAGAATATGCATATGAGGTCACTGGCCGCCGGAAGGTGAGATATTACAACATATTTCAGGTTTATAGAATAATGAATAACCCCACATGGTGACAACCAGATGGGAAGTTAATCTTATGCTGGGGATATATACACCGATCAGCCACAACATTAAAACCACCTTCCTAATATTTTGTAGGTCTCCCTCGTGCTGCCAACACAGCGCCAACTCGCATCTCAGAATAGCATTCTGAGATGCTATTCTTCTCACTACAATTGTAAAACTGTTGTGCGTGAAAATCCCAGGAGATCAACAGTTACAGAAACACTCAAACCAGCCCATCTGGCACCAACAATCATGCCATGGTCCAAATCACTGAGATCACTGATTCCCCATTCTGATGGTTGATGTGAATATTAACTGAAGCTCATGACCCATATCTGAATGATTTTATGCACTGCACTGCTGCCACACGATTGGCTGATAAGATAATCGCATGGATGACTGTTGGTGCCAGACGAGCTGGTTTGAGTATTTCTGTAACTGCTGATCTCCTGAGATTTTCACACACAACAGTCTCTAGAATTTACTCAGAATGGTGCTAAAAACAAAAAACATCCAGTGAGCGACAGTTCTGCAGATGGAGACACCTTGTTGATGAGAGAGGTCAACAGAGAATGGCCAGACTGGTTCGAACTGACAAAGTCTACGTAACTCAGATAACCACTCTGTACATTTGTGGTGAGAAGAATAGCATCTCAGAATGCTATTCTGAGATGCGGGTTAGCGCTGTTTAGGCGGCATGAGGGGGACCTACACAATATTAGGCAGGTGGTTTTAACGTTGTGGCTGATGGGTGTATATGAGTTATAATACACACAGTATAAATTTAAGCCCTTCGTAACCAGCGGTAGGGAGGAATGTTTATTCTTATTGGAAATGCTTGTGACTTCTAGTGGGAGTAAATTGGATAACAGCCCACACAGGTGGTTGAATTAAAATTATAACAGGTAGCCTGCCTGTAATAAGGAGCTTGGGCTCACCCCCTGGTGTTGGAAAAGCAAGCTCTCAAGACAGAGAGGACTCACAAAGCGACGGACACCATATCTAGGTTATAAAACCTCACGAATGTGTTCTGTGAAGACCATCCTGCTGCAAGGCAAATATCCTGTAGGGATACACCTTTTGTCCATGCCCATAAAGACGCCATGCCTCTGGTTGAATGCGGTTTCACACCAATAGGGCATCTCATGCCCTGTGATTCATAAGCAAGGGAGGACACAACAATCACTTTCTCTATTGTGTGAGAAGATTGTTTACGTGAAAATCATCACACAGAAATTACACACATGCAATCTCCAAGTGAACTCTGGTGAGGAAGGGAAGTGAACAGCATGTAAATGTGGGTGCGTGTCGAGCACGTGCAGCACACGCATATGCAATCAGCACTTTCTCTATTGTGTGATAAAATTGTTTATGTGAACAAAACACATTTGTCTATCATCCTGGCATACCCAGCGAGGATGAGCAGTGTATGAATGTGGCGTATCGCAGCGTTTCTTGTGAGAACATTCTCTATTTGAACACAACACAGAAACTATTCAATGGCTCGGCTGTCTTTGGTGGAGCCGGAGCAGCAGGGGCGGGTTTTTCCGCTGGGCGCTGATCAGAAATAGAGTGGCGAGTCATCAGACTGAGTCACCGGTGACTTTTTGTGAACCGCAGCACCATCTTGAGCCAACCACGAAATTTCGTGTCACATCCATGACTCTGTCATGACATGTATCAGCTTGAGTCGATGGCTGATTCTGAACCGCAGTCCTCTGATTCTAAGGCCAGCACTTAGTGAGGCAGGTTAACAAGCAAGCCGGATCTCCAGGAAGAATGGTGCTGCCCTTTGAGACGCAGTCTTTTGACGGTGACCGGACTGCAGGACCATTCATCCAGGCGAGATATTTACGGCTTGACTGGAGGGGACCACTGTAAACCGAGCTCCTCAACCACCTGCGAGGGGACACGAATCAGCTCTTATCAGTGGCATGTGCACGCTCCTCACCCTCACTGGGGGAAGGGACGGCGACATCATTCGTGGACCACTCACTCATATTTGATGCTGCGAGGGACATGACGTCATCCCCATTGTCAGAACCACCAATGTGAGAAAGGCCGTCAGAAAGGCTGTGTGCTCCAAAAGAGGGCCGGAGTTTTATCGAGTGTTTTATGTCATGTGGACGGAGTATTATTATATATATATATATATATATATTTCAAAGGATACAGCTCCTGCCGGAATGCTGCGGGAAGTGGGTAGGTGTTTCGCTGAGGCGACGAACCTGATGCCAGCGGCAAGGCGGAGAGACTCTTTCCTGGAACACCAGAGGTGGCGGGTGAATCTGTCGCTGCTGGCGCTGAGAGTCAGGTGACGAATGTCCTGATGCATCTGCAGGGAAGTCCCGTCCACTGGAGGGTGTCCATCGACGGCGAAGAGAGGACTGTTCAAGATGAGATGGCTGTCGTAGTCAAGACGAGACAGTGTCGGTCTTGAAGGAATACAATTCTGAAGAAATGGTGTTTGTGCACTCGCTTATATAGGCCAACTGTGCCTAAAGGGGCAGGGCTCAAACACCATTGCCAATCATAAGATTGGCGTTATTATACAAGGGCTTCAACTAGGTCGTCGGAGAAGGAATTCCCCAAAAGCATTTACTGCAATGTCGCGTGAACTGAATCGATAAGGAACTTGTGGAATAGAGGAAGAAAAACATGCACTTTTGCCACATGAAAACAGAAGTGAAATAGTCCTGCAGAGTAGAACACGTGTTTAAGCAGCTCACTAACGGCTTTCGTTTATTTGCTAGTTTGACACTTCAAGAAGCTTTTCCCACACATTCCATTTGAGGCATTTCATCAGTAACAATATCATTGACAAACTGATTAAGTTGGCAAGGATAACAAATATAAAAAAATGTTTTTATACTTTTGCCCCTCACCTTAAGCAACATCCAGGAGATGCAGGTGAAGGGGGTGCTCATCTCGAGCAGCAGGGTCACCATTGGGAGAAAATGACCCAGCCAGTCCCACATGACTGCCCCAACAAACCCTAACAGGGCAAAGAAGTGGTGCACAGCTAACGGCAGGTCGAAGGACCGGAACGCCACATTGGATGCATGTAGGGCCACATTTTCAAACAGGAAGAACCCAGTAGCGGTCAGCACGTTAAACCAAGACCAGTTCTCCTGCCCAAGAATCTTATCTGAAAAGACAGCAGAGTCCTCCATGAGCGCTCGAAGTCCCGCCACCATGCTTTGGATGCCAAACACTGCCCGTGTTGCAGCTAAATCCCAGAAGACCTTCAAAGAAAAAGATAAAGATCTTTATGCCAACAAAACACATAACTGTTAATTAAGATTCATAATCAGAGCACAAATCAGCTTTGATCTTGATTATCACAATCAATTTTATTTCCAAATGTCAAAAACATTTTACAAGGCATGTCTGTATCCTGTTTGGATTTTAGTAGAAAAAGTGCATCTATACATCCATACTGATATTATAACAGTCTGTACTTCACCAGAATATCAACTAAACAATGTAAACCCCTGATATAATATTATCAAATAAATAAGCACCTTTTCTTTGGCAGACAGCGACCGGTATGTAAGAAATAGCAGTTTAGATATGACGTGGAAGAAGAGAAAGATGAAGGTGTAGAAGATGAAGCCCAGGCCGATGATCTTCAGACGAATGTTCTGAGAAGAGTAGTCCATGCTTAAGTTGTGACCCAGGTCTGGTGGTGTTAAATTATCTGGCAAAGAGGACATCATTCTGTTCTTTGCATGAAAGAATGTTACAGCAGCATTCTTCAGTTAAATGCCACTACCAGGTCTCATATGAAACCAATTACAAGCCTGGAAAATGGAAGCCACTTCATTATTACATTATACAGACACAACCTACATCTGCCCTCTATAAACGTACATTACTCATTAATACAATAGTCTGCCCTTAACCGCTATATGAAACAAATGTCTGACCTAAAACACCATTTAGTGAAACAGCAGTTAAAAATCTTAATCTAATAACAGTAGCACTGATGGTGCAGATAAGAAAACCCAGCTGCTTGTACACCATCTGTCTGTTAAGTTTCAGTGAATTTAAGAGTACAAAAAAAGCTGGACTCTAAACACCAAAACATTAACACCTTGAATCTATAATCTTTTGTTATATACACAAGTATAAATAAAAATAATTATTTTCATTCCAAACAGTCTCTGCTGTGTTGTGAAATCTTTGATGTGTTTTTGAAAAGTTATAATGTGATTTCTTTGTTCTTACCTTTAGTAGACTCAGACCCAAGGATTCCGTTTTCGCTTTGTGTCCACGAAACACATTGTATCCACCCTTTCAAGATCTAAAGATCTCGTAGAGCTATCAAGCGTGTGTTGTATATTGTGTTGGACACTCCTTTCCCATCATCAACACAGCGACATTTGCAAGACAGGCAACCGTCATATGACCTCACTCAATCACATGACCAGGCTCACTGATAAACTCTCCTTTGTCGACCTCTGCTGGCAGTAATGAGAATCATATCCAAAAGTGTCAACGATTTTTTTTATGGCCAAAATAATAAATAAATACACGAATAAATAAATACACATATTTGTGCAACAAATGCATTTAGAAATAATTAAATGTGCGAGGATATATGCAAATTATTAAACAAATACATATATGCACCCATTAATGCAAAAATAATAGAGTTTAAAATATAAAAAAATGTTTGGGGAAATGCAAAAATGTTAACGGAAATGCAGAATTAAAAAGTTGATTTTTAAATCTATATTTCTATATTTCTTTAATCGTTAATTTTTTTCTGTATGTAGTACCGTATTTATATTTCCTTCGCACAACATGCTAAATAGAGGATGTCAATCAAACATCAGTAGGCAGAATTTATGACACTGTGGTGATGGGGACCTGGTCGTGTGTCTGTTTGCAGACAGAGGGAGTGGTGTGGCTCGTCAAACTGGTTGACATGATTTCTAAAAGCTGTTCTTGTTACAGTGTTACCGAGGAGAGACCTCAAAAGCAGCCAAAACACGCCAGAGAGGAGAGAGAGAACGAGTGTTCAGCGTTGACATCTGTTTATACTGAGTGTTTGATCCATTGAGTATTGTGAAGAAGTTTATGTTTATTTTGAGAGTGAATTATTGACTGAGTGAAAAGCCACCAAAAAGTACATACGCTGTACACCAAAGGAAGAAGAGAATAAAAATCTGACCTGAAGTGTGTCACTTCTTCCCGTCTCCTCATTTCCACACATGAACCCTGATGTGGTTTCACAGACATTATGGGCTGATAGTGCACTTGGGTATCTACCTGGTGACTCAATAGTTTGACTGTGATGCATGAACAGTTGTTGACGTCCTTTCATTAGCATGTTGCACAAAGGAAAAATAAATACAAAACTCCATAAAGAAATAAATGAATGATTAAAGAAATATAGAAATTTAGGATTAAAAATCAACATTTACATTTCCTTCCCCAACAATTTATTTGTTTTATATTGCATTATTTTTGCATTGATCAAATCATTTATTTGTTTATTTAATTATTTGTATATCTCCTTGCACGTGTAATTATTTATTCATTTAGCATTTATTTATTTGTATATCTCCTCACACATTTATTTATTTATGCACAAATATATGGATTTATTTAATTATTTATTGATGTATTTGTGTATTTATTTATTTATTATTTTGCAGGTGTTGTGTGGATGATGAAACCTGCAAAAATATTAAATAAATACACAAATAAATCTATAAATAAGTAAATAAATCCAAATATTTGTGCATAAATAAATGAATAAATAATTACACGTGCAAGGAGATATACAAATAATTAAATAAACAAATAAATAAATGCACCCATTAATGAAAAATAATACAATATAAAATGGTTGGGGAAATGCAAAAAAAGGAAATGTAAAACTGAAAGTTGATTTTTAATTTTATATTTCTTTAAGTATGTAGTTTCATATTTATTTTTCCTTCATGCAACATGCTACTGATGTCAATCAAACATCAGTAGGCTGACTTTATGCCACCATTGGCTGATTATTGTTAAAGTGGTTCGCTTGACTATGACATTAATAAAGACAACACCCAGTTTTAACAATCAATCAATAAATAAAAGTTTAGCAAAGGATCTCCCTTTTATGATTCTCCAAACTATTCGCTGCACTCATGGAGCAACTCTGCTATCTACCTTCTCTTCACCATGGTGCATCTGCAAACTCCAGCCAAGAACTGATGCACCTGGTATCCATAGTTTAACTGTGATGCATGAACAGCTGATGACATCCTCTCCTTAACATGTAGTGTGAAGGAAAAATAAACAACATACAGAAATAAATGATTGATTAAAGAAATTTAGAAGTGTGAAATAAAAATCAACTTTCAATTTTGCATTTCCCCAACCATTTATTTGTGTTTTATATTGTATTATTTTTGCATTCACTGGTGCATTTATTTATTTATATATTTATATATCTCCTCACACATTTAATTATTTATATATTTATTTATGCATGAATATGCAGATTTATTTATTTATTTGTGTATGAATTTATTTATTATTTTTGCAGGCGTCGTCCTCCATAGTTTTGTCCTCCATACATACTGTACCCCTCAATGGGTGCAATAAAAAATAAAATAAAAAAATAAATAAATAAATAAAAAAACCCTATTAATGTTGTTCATGTGTTTAGAGAACACCGTCAAACGATTCAAGACAATCTACATAAATTGTTTCATTCAAAAAATTTAATGACTAAATTATTTACAATGTATGATCATAGCAATAATCAAGTTGTGAAAAGAAACACAAATAATCCAGATGACCAAAAAAAAAAAAAAAATAAGGTAAAATTTGTGTAAATAACACAATTTAAACATTGAATGAATACGTAAAAAATTAAATATACTGGATTTAACAATAAACAACATTCAAAAAGTGATTTGGAAAAGCAACAAAGCAAGAAATCCCACAGTCAGCATCATAAATGGTGCATGCCACCCCCCCCCCCCCCAAAAAAAAAAAAAAAAAAAAAAAATTCAAATAAACCAATAAGGAAGAGAAGAAAAAGAGTTTTGCGTCAACAAAGATCAATAATGTTTTTATGTATTTATTTATATATATAACTATTTATATAATTCTGTACAAATAATGAATATTTGGTTTTATATTCACCCTTCATATAGATATGATATACAGTATAATAATTGAAAATATTCTCAGCTAAACAACTACCTTTCTCATTTTATAATTTCACTACGTTTTTGTAATCTTTTCACATTCTGAGATCCAGGATCAATCCAGTCCCAAGCTGAAGCTTTTCTACAGTAAGAAACAGAGTCATCTCAGTCCATACCAGACCGGTACTGAAAGCCCACAGTTTTGAAAATACTGTGGTACGGAGGGTAAATCATTTTGAATGGATCCTTTCTTTTCTTTTTCAATACTCGCATATTATCTATTTTGATGAAAATATGATGTGAGTAAATGTACATATGAATTGAATAAATGTATGTGTGTTTCATGAAAGCTTATTTAAACTAGACGATCACCCAGTTTAACCCTGTTAAAGTAAATATGGCCATCATACAACAAATAAAGATTTGATAACTGATTCAACTGTTTTTAATTGTCTCTAAGAAGGGAGTGAGCATTTGTTCTTTCAGACATCGGTATACATCAGCTCACTGTAGCGCTTTTAGACTATCATGTTAAAATGATGATGATGTTGATGATGATAAAGCATGGGGAAGACACCTTGTGTGAGGATCTGTTAACAGCTGAAACTGTTCAAAGATGTGGCACATGAACATATTTGGCACATAAACACTGCCTGCATCATAGCAGCCTGGCATGTTTGCATATTAAAATTATATTTCCTTCGTATATGGGAAAAAACATTACATTAACAAAACATTAAAAAAAAAAAGAATAAAACTTTGCCAAAATGAAAAATTATATGTTGTATATGAATGGGAGCAGTCTGACCATGAGTGGTTTGTCAGTGCCTGTTATTTTTTAGATGGATTCAAGTATATTCCAACAGTCTGACTAATTTGTAAGGTTCAGGAGAGCATCACAAATGATATGTGGATTTCTGCAACCCCTGATGCATGTTGTCTCAAGATCTGAGGGCTATGATTCAATCCGTAAATTGCTAGGAGCTTGATCCAAGTGATTCACAAAATAATAAATCAAAGCTTCTGTTAGTGTAAAATGCAAGCTGGCACATTGTGGCTTTGTATAAAATGTTATGTTTAACATTTGTGTTTTGAGAAAATGCTCAAAACATGAATTAAAACTAACATTATCTGACCTGAAGTCAGTTTCATTGATTAAAAGCCCCTCTTGGAGGAAATAGTGTAATTGTGTTTGAACAAAGACTTTAAACAGAACAGTATTACTGCAGAGAAATTAAAAGAAAATATCTGCTTCTAACTACAAACTCCCCTCAAGACCACGTACTAGTAAAGGAAATTGAGACAATTCAGCTACAGTGCAAGTAAGTTGAGTGGAAATGATAAAACTTATCTCTGGGCTCTCCTCCTTCTATCACGTACTGAAGCAGAGTGCATAAAAAAATGCAGGTCTTTCAAAGAGGGAGGAAATATTTGTACTGTTGTCATTTGAAATGAGATGAGATTGTGAGTTAAAGGTTCAATTTGCTGTACAGTGAATGCCTATAATTGTATATAATAGAATAGTTAATTACAGTAATTAAAAAAAAAATAAAAAAAAGATCTTTCTGAAATGCCATTGGTCTGGGTGAAATACTTAGTTGTGTTGCAGTGGCTTGGTAAATCCTGACCATACTCGTTGGGTTTTTTAGGCTGTCGGCAGTGACACTTCCTCACTCACAACAGTTCTGGTTATGCCAGAGAGACACAAACCCAAAACGTTTAATGCATTGAAACTTAATGTTAACCCTCATGTTGTGTTCCGGTCATTTTGACCCGAAGAGGATTTTCTTTTGCCTGAAAATGCTAGTTAATGTTATCCTATTGGACTAAAACTTACTGCTCACACAGGGTATCACAACTCCCTCCCCCCCCAAAACAAAATGTGTTAATTTTTAACCCCTACTCTTTTGGTGTTCCCAGTCAAAAATGACCGGCCTAAAAAAATTGCTTATACATCTCTCATTATGCTATATTATCATCAAATACTGGATTAGATCTTTTTGCCATCTTGTTTTCTTTCACTTAGCACAGGTTTTGTGTTTCTTTTGGGAATTTATTGATTGTAGGCCTCACTGACCTGACCTTATGCACCTCCATTTTTAAGCATTATTTGTGGATAATCTTGGCAATATTAAATAAAATATTCTGTACTATTAATCACACTTGTGTGCTTTAATGTTTAACCAGGAAGTTTGTTTTGAAATGCTTTTATTTTTTACAAAATGGCACAAAGTCACACTTGTGGTGTTCCTGGCCATTGAAAATGAATGGGGGAGAAAATAAGAGAAAAAATTAGTGTTCAGGAGCATGTACATGTTCACATATGTGCATGTGTGCTTGCAGACATAAAGGCCACGTACCTGTGCACGCGCACATATACAAACACGTGCGCATGCACACACAAACATGCTCACGTACACGCACAAACTCTTTTGCCTATTACATGCTTTCTTTTTCACAGAGATGAACTTTATCCTACCCTGAACTGCATCCAACATCCATTCATCAATCCAACATTACCACACACACACACACACACGCGCACGCACAAACACACACATGCTCACGTACACACACAGACAACATCTTTGAGTATTACATGCTTTCTTACATGCTCGTGTTCACATATGTGCATGTGTGCTTGCATACACAAAGGCCTCGGATCTGTGCACGCGCGCACACACACACACACGCGCGCGTACACACATGAACACACTCATACTCACATATACGCACAAACTCTTTGAGTATTACTAGCTTTCTTACATGTTCGGGTTCAAATATGTGCATGTGTGCTTGCAAACACAAAGGCCTCGGATCTGTGCACGTACGCACACACACATGCTCACGTACACACACAAACTCTTTGAGTATTATATGCTTTCTTACACGTTGGTGTTCACATATGTGCATGTGTGCTTGCAAACATAAAGGCCTCGGATCGGTGCACGTGCACGTACACACACACACACACACACATGCATATTTCACATGCATACTAACACACACGTACTCACATACACGCAAAAACTCTGAGTATTACATGCTTTCTTTTTCACAGAGATTAACTTTATCCTACCCTGAACTGCATCCAACATCCATCCAATATTATCACACACACACACACACACACCAAAATTGTTTTTGCCTTACAGTTACCCCTCTCCAATAGAACTGTGGTGTTCCCAGTAAAAGATGACCAGCCATTGAAAATGAATGGGGAAGATCACAAAAAGCAGGACTTTTATTTTGAAATGCTTTTATTATGAAATGCTTTTATATTCTGAAAAGGGGCACAAAGTAACACTTGTGGTGTTCCCTGTCAAATCTGACCATTGTGACAAAGAAAACTGGCCTCAGCCTATTTAAACATTAACATTGTCATATAAAGAACATTTCATGGGAGAAAAATACCAACACTGTTCATATTTCTGTTATATTTTCTAATCAACAACAAACCAAATCAACGAACACCTGGTGGTTTTGTGTCCTCATGCACATGACTGACAATAGCTTTTTGCATGTGCCTTGCAAATGTGCGCTCTGCATTTGAAACACACAATGCTTAATGAAAAAAAGATCATCAAAGAAAGATTCTATTGGAGAGGGGTCACTGTGGGGCAAAGACAGTTCTGATGTTTGTGTGTGGGGTAATGTTAGATGGATGAATGGATGTTGAATGCAGTTCAGGGTAGGATAAAGTTAATCTCAGTGAAAAAGAAAGCATGTAATCCTCAAAAGAGTTTGTGTGTGTTAGTGTGCGTGTGTGTGTGCACAGGTCTGTGGTCTTTATGTTTGCAAGCACACATGCACATGTGTGAACATGAACATGATGAACATGCTCCTGAACACTCAATTTTTCTCAATCATTCATTTTCAATGACCAGTCATTTTTTTTACCGGGAAGTGACTTTCAAAACAAACTTCCTGGTTAAACATTAAAATACACTAGTGTGATAAATAGTACAAAATGTACTTTTTTTCACTCAAAAATGGAGGTGCATAAGCTTAGGTCAATGAAGCCTATGATCAATAAGTTCCAAAAACAAATACAAAACCTGTGCTAAGTGAAAGAAAACAAGATGGCAAAAAGATCTAATCCAGTATTTGGGGATAATATAGCATAACGAGAGATTTATAAGCAATTTTTAATAGGCCGGTCATTTTTGACCGGGAACACCAAATTAGGTAAAACATTTCAACACAACACAAGGGTTAATAGAACTTCAAACTCTTTTCAAAACTCAGCCTGTTAGAGCCGAATCACTGGATGTTAGTGCCAAGAATGGACTTTCTCTCTGGACTATTAAGCAGGTATATTGAGTGATAATTTAAAAAAGACACCTACATTTTAAAATAAATTAAACGATTGCATAACAATTCAAAGCAACATTGATCTTTTCTGTTTTGATAATCTGGTATAATCAACCATCATGTGTTTTGCAGTCGCCTGTTTTGACTGACTCAAAATAATTCAGATAAATTTAACTTATCATATCGATAAGTTATGGCCTTAAATATAATCCTGCAAGTTCTCTCAGATCTGTGTGGTATGTTGACTGCAGTCTTACATACTAATACATTAAGTGAGAAAAACACACATTATATAATCTGTAAATCTTCAAAATAACACATAGCCTACAACAGAGGCATCTTACTGTCTGTCAGCCCTAGCTAAAGACAATGACGGTGCGGTTTTTCATTCATCAACCAATTGTAGGAGATAAAGATATTCTCTGAACTTTTTCAGGTGACTAAAATTTAAACTAAGAAATCACATCTAAGAAAACCATTGTCAATATCCAAGTCATCCCATGATGGGAAAACCTCTGTCTCTCTCCTTCAGCTGAGACAAAATCATTGATTCTCTTTGTCAAGACCACAGATAATACACAAAAAGCTGTTTTTTGTGGAGAACAGAAGCCAGACCAATGATAACAGTAGATGGAGAGAAAAATGGTGTGATAAAATAAATAAATAAATAAATAAATAAATAAATAAAATAAAAAGGTTTGACTGGTGTATGACCAGGTAAAACATTCAGAGAGACAAAATGATAAATCGATAGTTACATAAACCCTTGCAATTCAACTGCAACAATATCTGTGAGAACTTCAGTTAATTCATTTCCCTTGGAAATACATACAGACATAACATTTAGAAGAAAGTGCAAAAATGCATTTTTGAATCTTTACATGGATGAATTTAGGTTTTCAGCAAATGCATCCAAAAACCTCTAGAAAGTATGCAGTGGTGTGATAGCTGTATATTTTATATCAATTCATACAAGAATAATAAAAACTGGCTTTTCTAACCAGTTCTGATCTCTAATTCTGTCTAGATCTCTAATAAACCCTCAGGCTGAGGTTTCAATTTTCTCATAACAGTGTATGACCAACGTAGATCCTCTGTTTTTAAAGGCTTTGACTGCCAGCACTGGCCTACAACTTCAGTCCAAAATGTACAGTATGATTGATTTATTTTAGCACTAGCACTTCATGAGAAAAATACTCTGAAAAAAGCATAGAGAAAGACAGAGGGAGAGCGAGACAGACAGAGCAAGTCAAGATTAAATGTATGAATGGAGGGACATAGCTACAAAACCTGAAAAAATGGAATAGATTTTAAGTACATTTTCATAACTCAAAAATATATTTTTTTCTTCAGTTTCAGTCAAGTTTCCTAATTTTATGAAAACAAGTGAACTGTTAAAATTTGAGGCCTCGAAATATAGATTGTTTCCAATTTGAAAAGTGCTAAATGGATGTCATAAAGACTCATAGAGGGATTCAGATTGAACAAGTGTTATTCAGGTGTAATTAAAGCTGTCAGGCAACTTCATTGTCATGTGCATCTACAATGTGCAAAATGTGTATTTTGTGTGTGTATGACTCCCAAAACAAAGGGGAAATTTGTATGAAACTGGTATGAATGGAACATGCTGCAGGCAGTTCCAAAAAATGGTTCAAAACCTTTGACACAGTTAAAGCAGTTTTAGAAGATTAAAACACTGAATTTGTAGCATGTTTGGAATAGACCATTTCCAATGGTTTCCTTGATGAATGAAGTGTGGTATTTCTAACTGGCTCGGAGAATGATGATGATTGCATGATAAAGATGTGCAGATCACTTTCTGTTTCCTGTGTCTCTCAGAGCCGTGTTTGGGCCTCAGGAATATAGATCTCGATGCTGTCGGCCCGCTCTGATACTGAGTTTTGGCGGAAAGAAGCTGCACGTTTGGCCGCCATAAGGCGCCGTCTTGCCTCTTGTCTCTGACGGTCAGGGAGGTCCAGAGATTTCTCCCTCGTCATGCCTTTACGCAATGTCTTCTTTGGTACAGGTGGCGGGAGCTGGAACAATGACAAATGCAAACAGTTTTCCAAAAAGATTTTTTTTAATGTTTTTGGTACATAAGGGTTCTATTGGGTTCTCTCACCAAAACCTAGTGAGCTGAGAATTTGAAGGCATTATAGACATTTATGGTTATTATGTTTTTTAAGCCAACATACTATTCTATACTTTAGGATTATTAGGGATTTCCGAAATCCCTAAACAAAGACCGAAAATTATTAAATGTAATTCCTACAGCATTCAAGCTCCATCTACCAGACTTGGTACAGACCTTCAGACTGTTCTGACTTAGTATGTTTTTTCCAGCTGATCAGACTTATGGTTTTCCCCTGGTGGTCAATCAAATATTCCATAGACTTACATTAATGGAATGTACAGGTCAAAACTCTTCAAACTCCAGCTGTCAAAAAATTGAGAGAGCTTAGCAACTCTAACTGTAAAAAATGTCAGCTTAGCAACATGCTAACATCAAATTCAACTGAAATCAATTTTGAGTCGAGTCTCCCTTCACATGAGGAGCGCCATCTGTATGACACACTGAGCTGCTGTGTATATGAGGCATTTCAAATTGGTCACTTATGAGGATCTATTTCAGTTTGGATTCTGCCTTAGAAGGCAGCTGCCTATGTAGAAGATAAGAAACAAGGCAGCTCTCTAGGTTTTAGAACAGATTTGTTTGATCATTTTTCCATTTTAAACGTGTCAAGTCATATCTGCAGGACATCTGACTAGGGAGGGAGATATGTTACATTATGTATTTAATTACCTAATAAAAATTAATGTTAATAAAATAAGGTCATCTAGTTGTCACATTTTTTTTTTAATGAATACAGCCTGTGGAGCATGTTTTGAATAGTGAAACTGGCTACATTGTTAAATCATTGTTCAGTGCAAACCAATCAGCTCTAACCTTCTTCACAGGACTCTCAATGAGCCTCCAGTCATTGGACTTGATCTTCTGGAGCTCGTTGAATTTGGAGGTAACATCATCGACAGAGAGCTGCAGCAGGTCCCAGAACCCGGCCAGGTCTTGAGAGGTTGGTCGAGGCATGGCACTGGGGTCCTATGGCACAAACAAAAATATGAAACACCATACTGCATACTTCATGCTTTTGTGGTGTAAAAATAAGGTAAACAGATTTTGGAAAATAATTTTTATTATTTTTAGATTTGGTTCCACATCAGCTTTAGACATTTGTCTCTTATCATCTCAGGGGTGCATTTATGTATAATAAGACTACACTGTATGAAATGTTCTTCATTGTGCTTCATGTGATGACATCTATTGTAGATAAACTGGTTTCAATCAAGTCAAAAATATTATTCAATATTAATTAATTAACCTGACTACATCAAGTTACACAAGCAGAACAAATAGTTAAAGGGATTGTTCACCCAAAAATTTCTCTCTTCTGCTGAACACAAATGAAGATTTTTAGAAGAATATCTCAGCTCTGTAGGTCCTCACAATGCAAGTGAAGAGGTACCAACATTTTGAAGTTAAAAAAGCACATTAAGGGAGAATAAAAGTAATCCATAAGACTCCAGTGGTTATATCCATGTCTTTAGAAGTGATATGATGGGTGTGGGTGAGAAACAGATCAATATTTAAAACCTTTTTTATTATAAATTCTCCTCCCTACCCACTAAGTGGCGATATACATGAAGAATGCAAATTGCCAAAGACTTAACTATTGATCTGTTTCTCACCCATACCTATCATATCACTTCTGAAGATATTTATTTAACTTCTGGAGTTGTATGGATTCATTTTATGTTGCCTTTATATGCTTTTTGGACCTTCAAATTTTGGTACCCATTCACTTGCATTGCGAAGACCTACAGAGCTGATATATTCTTCTAAAATTCTTCGTTTGTGTTCAGAATAAGAAACAGAGTCATACACATCTGGGATAGCATGAGGGTGAGTAAATGATAAGAGAATTTTAATTTTTTTGGTGAACTTTACCTTTAAGGGTCAGATCAGGTAGGAATAGATTTTCACAGTGTATAAAGGCTTAAGACTGACAGTTTAAATTCTGACAGTTTTTTGTTTATTATTATATGTTATAACATCAGTAAATCTGTGTTTAGTCAAATCAAACAATGTAAGTTTTTGCCACTGAGCAGAACAGGTGTTTCATTCATGAGGATTTTCTGTTTTCTACATATTTTGCATCCCAAAGTTGTTGTCATTTATGTTCTCATCATGACCAGCTCAGATCAGCTGATGTGCTTTGTGCATCACAGTTTCTGAATAGACAACAATGTGAGGAAAGGGAAGGAACTGCCATGAGTACAAAACATAACAACTAACAACAACACATATGCTTGCACAAACTGGCATATATGCACACTGATGTTACTTACTAGGTTCTGTTGGCAAAGCCAGTAAAATTGCTGAAATTTCTGGGACATCAGGAGCTGTGCGCTTCCTACAGCACTCCGGATCTTCCCTAGGACTAACACACAAACATGGAAAATATTAAATTCATAACAAATGCATAAATATTTAACAACCATGAGAGTTCAACAACTCACATGTTTACATAGTATGCAGCCTGTATACTGATATAAGTACTTGTAAACTCGTGATATACATACTCTCACACTCTCTTACATTTCTTCATTTAGCAGCCGATTATATATATATATATATATATATATATATATATATATATATATATATATATATATATATATATATATATATATATAAAAATTACAACTGAATTACGACTTAAAGCTGCTGTAAGCTATTTTTTATGGAATGATATGCAGAAACCAGGGGCGGACTGGCCATCTGGAGAACCGGGACTTTTCCCGATGGGCCGGCCGCGAAACAGGGCCGAATGGGCCACGATAAACTGAAATGGGCCACCGCGTTATGCAGAACGGGCCACAAAACGGCACCGCGATATGCTGAAGTGGGCAGCAATATGCAGAAAAGGACAGCGAGCCAGTTTCTATGTAAAATCCCAGGCCGATTTCTCTTCCCAGTCCGCCCCTGGCAGAAACTTTTCTTCTCCCTGAAATATATCACTGAAATAAGTGTCCTGAGATATCTCACCGGTCTCTGTGACAGCACTAGACTTTGATGTGCTTTCAGCCTGTCAATCATTTTGCACGTTCTCATAATTCAAGAAGGATATAGCTGCAGGAGTAACCGGTCCTGCTCGACCCGCTCCGAGCGGTATTCAAAATGGGGTCAAACGGGGTCTCTGGCATGGGAGGCGGGCATGCTAATGAGGAGGCTGAAGGTTTTAGCCTCTAGCATGCCTCTTGTGGCCAGGGGAGTGAGGTTTACACACTGCACAGCGACCTACCAGCTGGCTACCTTTACACTTACCCCTCTAAACCTCACTCCCATCCGGGTGACGGCACCACTGTAACCGGTCCTGCTTGACCCGCTCCAAGCAGGATTCCATCCGGAGTCCCTGGCATGGGAGGTGGGCACACTAACAAGGAGGTTAAAGGCTTGAGCCTCTAGCATCAGTCGCTAGTGTGCCTCTTGAGGCCAGGGGAATGATGTTTACACACTGCACAGCTACCTACCAGCTGGCTGCTGTTACACTGGCAGAAATCCAAAAAGGGGTTGGAACTCCAAACCGCCAGCAAAGAGAAACTAGCACGCAGCCATCTTGAAAATGTTGCCTCAGAACTTCCGTTCTAGCTATGACATCTAGGTGTTGATGTCAAAGTGTAATAAACTAGCAAAGTAGATTTACAGGTTATAGAGTTGTCAAAAGCTATGGTGAGTATTTTAAAGTGTTCAGGGGATGTAATAACAACTGGAAGCAGAGCAGGGAGGTTTTAAAACAAGAGTACTTAATTCATAAATACACAAGATCCTACCTTCAAGCTGTGGATGTACTGATATGCCTCTGTGCTCATGAAACTCCAAGAGACAACACAAAGTCATTAAAAATATCTTTGTATGACACCTCTTACTATCTTCTCATATCATTCACCCATTGTGTTATAGATAAGGTAAGCAGATTTTTTTGTTTTTAATCGGGACAGGGGAAGGGGTGCAACTATATTTATACACACACACATGTGAAGATGTATGTTTTGTTTTATATTCTATTTACAACAATTTTAATCACTGTGGCGAGGAGGAGGGAGGGCCCTAATCAGGCTAATCAAGCCGACGAGAGGGACAAAGGCCGCCGGAGGCAGCACATCGAGAGAGAGAGAGCTATTGGCAGCTGCCCTGTATGTGTTTATGTTTGTGTGTTTTTGTTCAAGTTTATCATTAAACATTATTTTTATTTTCAAGCCGGTTCTCGCCTCCTCCTTGCCCTGTTACCCTGGTACATTGGTGCTGAAGCCCGGGAAGGAGGAGGAATGCGCTGTAGTAGAGTCCTCGCCACTCTCATCCACCCCAAATGAGCAACCGCGGCCATTGGGGACGGAGGAGCCCGGCCGCCTGAAAGCAGAGGAATGACTGCCGACCGCGAAGGGAGGAGGGGCTCCTCACCGACCGCCTGCAGCAGTCGGGCCGCTGCCGGGGCGGAGGAGACCCCTGCTGGCTGCTAAAACGTGGCGGGGTCAAAGGGAAGACAGCCGTCTGCGAGCGGGGAGGGGCTCACTACTGACCGCCTGGAGTGGGAGAACCGCTGCCAGGGGTGGAGGAGACCCCTACCATCCACCAAAATGCGGCGGGGCGTTCCGTCCACCAGGGGCCAGAGGACTGCCTCTGATCCTCCTGGGGAGGAGTGGCTGTCATCCACTAGAGGGTGGAGGAGTGACCGAGGACCAGGCTTTGGCGTATCAGAGAACCGGCAAGTAAGTTTCTCCAGAAAGGAGAGCTGTACCTCATGAGATGTACCTCATCCGTTTTTTGGAGCTGTGCCCATACCTATTTAAGTTTACTATCACAGAATATCTATTTCTATGTGTATTACAAGAGAAATGAGTACTATATTTATACAAATAAATACTATATCACGATGACTTTCTGTGCAACAATGAACTATCAACAATGGTGAATTACCAGTATTTTTTATATGCTTATACACATACAATACATAATATACATGTTATTTCTTACTCAAGGTGGCACTGATGTTTCAGCTTCACATTTAAATGTGTAATTTCTTTGGATTCATATCTGACGCTTTTGAAACCTGGAGCCAAACACTCCACAAAACAAATATTATAATATAAAAATTTAATGGTTCATGAAAGTGAATCTTTGGACTACATGAATCGAGTTTACCATCCCTCTATTAACTCACTTTCCTCTGACAGATCGTTCTCCTCTGCCTCTCCCTCCAGCTCTTTGCACCATCCCTCCATCTTTTTAGTTTCTGTATGCAGCAGTTGCATGAACCAGCTTCCATCCCGTCTGCATGAGGGCGACGCTCTTCCCGAATCTGTCGGTTGGGGTGGCGTCACTGTTACCGCTACGGTTGCGATGGGGTCCCGTGGCAAAGGCTCCAGCCAGGGTTCAGGGCTGCGCTGGGGACTCGGCGGCTCGGAGGGGGTGCGGTAGTCCTCGCGGTAGCTGAAGAGGCCCTGTGTGCGTACGGTCCGTACGGCGCCGTACTGCGTGGGGGTGCTGGGCTCACTATGCTGCTGAAAACCACCGCCAAACTGAAGACCTTTATCCTCCATCACAGGAAAACCTTCCAACTCCAGATCAGCCTGAACAGCGGCTGTTACACTGTTAGACCGCTTAAATCGAACTTGACTGTATGAGAGAGAAAAAACAAATTATCTCAAATAAGACCAACAACAATATTTGACACTTAGCTGCTGGTGCTTCCAAATACCCACACATGCACCCAGCACACACAGACATAAAACGGAGGCGCAGTATATTTACCATCTCTCATCTTCCACCTGAATCCCAACTGACTGATATTCTCGAGAGCCTTTACTTTCACACTCAGAATCAGTTGCTGCTTCTACCTGCAAGAGCAATGACACAAAAAAGAGACCTCATTACCTGACAGTACACATCCATAGACTGACCATACAAAGAAGTTTTTGAATACCAAATATATTTTATAACAATATACAAAACCGTTAATAACACTTATTTGCACCAGTAATAATGAAAAAATGACAGGGAAAACTAAATAATAATAAACAAATATTAACTGAAAAACATAAAAACTAACAGAGCTGGGAAAAAAAGTTACCTAAACTAAACTAAAATAAATTTTCATAACTCCTAAACTAACTAAACATTTTTTTTTTAAATAACTGTAGTACTAGATTTTGATACACAGTTCAAATTATAAATATATATATATTATAAATTCAAAGTATATTATAAAATGTGAAACTTTTACATGCTGCCATGCTATAAATTAACACATTAGCCCTAAAATAGTAAAACTACAAATAAAATTAACTAAACTGAAAATAGAAAACAATGAAAAATCTAAAACTAAACTAACAGTTATAAAATGAAAACGAATGAAAAATAAACCAAAATTGAAAATAAAACACTGTAGAAATAAAAACTAAATAAAAACCTAAACTATGGTAAATATAATAAACTGTAATAACAAATTAAGGGGCAATATTTGTTTGTTGGAAGTGTTTTTTAGGGGCATTTTGACCTTTGAGGGCATGTTTGTTTAGCTGTTTTTTTTAACATATATTTTTCAAACATATTTTCTATCACAAACCACTTTATATTAGTTTCACATTTAACAACACTCACCTTAGAGACAGCAATACAGATATCTGGCAACTACAGGTCACTATTGTGCCTAAACCCATAACTGTAATAAAAAGTATTGAAATATATCAAATGTAAGATAATTGTTCACTTCTGCCTCTAATGCACACTATGTACGTATATAGCCTAATGGTTTAGGATATGTGCTGCTGACCAAAAGTTTCCATGTTTGGTTAGACGTCAGAGTTGCTGACATCTCAGTCCTGCTCTCTCATCATTGAGCTCTTGACCAAAATAATTTGTAATTTATGGGCATTTTGCCTTTTTATGAGATAGCACTGTAGAGAGCAACAGAAAAGTACTGAGAGAAAAAGGGAAATGACGCAGGCTGGATTTTCACCCGCATTCCCATGAGAGCACCACAGCTTAACATTAGGTCGACCGATATGGGTTTTTTTACTGGCCGATGCCGATATCCAGAGTAAATTACATATACTGTACATAAATTGGCTAAAAAATGAATGAACTTTTATTTAGCACTTTATTTAACTTCAACAAAAACTTTTTAAAAATTAGATTTTGTGTTTTATATGGTAGATAGTTTCTCCTGTTTTTTTTTTGTTTTTTTTGTCATCATTTTTATAATTGTTTGCACATAAAGAAATTGTAATTGTAATACATTAGGAAGAAGGAAATAACAATGAACACAGTATTCCAGCAACCATGGATGGTGTGTGCGCATTAGCAATCGTATTTTCTGACAAAAAGACTGAATCAAACTAGTTGTACAACCCCAATTCCAAAAAAGTTGGTACAGTACGAAAAATGCTAATAAAAACAAAAAGGAGTGATTTGTAAATTATATTCAACCTTTGCCATATTGAAAGCACTACAACTACACATTATATGATGTTTTTCATTGTGAATTTCAATGTTTTTTGAAAATGTACAGTAATTTCAAATCAGATGATTGCAACACACTCCAAAAATGTTGGGACAGTCGAGTGTTTACCACTGTGAAACATCACCATTTCTTCTAACAACACTTATTAAGCATTTGGGCATTGAAGACACAAGTTTGTTAAAAAGTGTAATTTTCCCCCATTCATCCATTATGTAGGTCTTTAGCTGCACAATTGTACGGGGTCTTCATTAACATATGGTGTGCTTCATAATGTGCCACACATTCAAAATTGGAGACAGGTCAGGACTGCAGGCAGGCCAATCTAGCACCCGCAATCTCTGCTCACACAGCCATGCACTTATAATCCAGGCAGTATGTGTTTTGAAGTTGTCCTGCTGGAAAATGCAGGGACGTCCCTGGAAAAGACGGTGCTGGATGGCAGTATATGTTGCTCCAAAATTTTTACATATCTGTCTGCATTCATGGTGTTCTCACAGATGTGCGAGTTACCCATGCCATGGGCACTGACACACCCCTGGCCCATACAGACACTGGCTTTTGGACTTGATGCTAATAACAGCTTGGATGGTCCTTTTCATCTTTGGCCCAGTTAACACGACGGCTTTGTTTTTTCAAAAACATTTTGAAATGTGGACTCTTCAGACCAAGAAAACACAGTTCCACTGTTCTACTTTCCGTCTGAGACCGAGCCCTGAGAAGTCAGCTGTGTTGATGTAGGGCTTCTGCTTTGCATAGTAAAGTCTTAACTTGCATCTGTGGATAAAGTAATCCCAAGTCCATGTTCATGATATCCATTACAGATGAATTACGTTTTTTAAGACAGTGACATCAGAGGAATCAGAGATCATGCTCATTCAGAAGTGGTTTTCTTCTTGACCTTTACGCACTGAGATTTGACCATATTCCTTGAAACTTTTATCTATATTGTGCACTGTAGAAGGTGAAATGCCCAAAATCATTCCAGTTTGTCTTTGGGGAACATTGTTCTCAAAGTGCTGGATTATTTGCTGAAGCATCTCTTAGCAAACTGACAAGTCTCGAACGATCTTTGCTCTTGAAGGACTAGGCTGTTTTTTAAAGCTCTTTATATTTTATGACACGATTGCCTCACCTGTTTAATATCTCCTGTTTCACATTGCCTTGTTATTTCAACTCATCAAATTGTCATTAGTCTTAAACTGCCCCTGTTACAACTTTTTTGGAGCATGTTGCAATCATCTGATTTGAAATTACTGTACATTTTCAAAAAACAAGGAAATTCACAAGGAAAAACATCATATAATGAGTAGTTGTGGTGCTTTCAATATAGCAAAGGGTGAATATAATTTACAAATCACTCCTTTTTGTTTTTATTTGCATTTTTCATACTGTCCTAACTTTTTTGGAATTGGGGTTATACATACAGTGCACAGTGAATATGAAATTTACTTATAGTGCACATGAATTGCTTTTACTTTGAAGTTGCTCTCTCACTCTCGTGCGGATCCAGCGAGAGTAACCATATTTAAGGATATACAAAACATTTTTTCAAAGTTGATAGGCCACGAGACCTGGTAGCCAAGGGCCCCTGGGCACTGGCCCCATTGGACTGGTCCGTAATTCACCTGTGGCTCATACACGACTGTCACCACTCTAACATGCGAAACCGTTTAAATTAAATTGTGTTGCACACCGGTCTATTATTGTGGTAACACGATGGCATTAAGAACAAAACAAACTGTGATTGGTTATTTTCATATCATAGATGGCTCCTTTATGTGCAAGCAGGCAATTCTCTGTTCCATTGCAGCTTGAGAATTGAATCGGGCAAACAAGCAAATGTATCGGCCAATGCCGATAATATAAAAATTTAGAATATTGGCTGATTTATTGGCCTCTGTGACTGATACTACTCCACATGTCACAAGAAAGTACACTAACCACTGCAACATGGCACCAACTTGAGCAAAATACTTAAAGGAGCCGTAAGTGAATTTCTTCATGAAAAGGTATGCAAATAATGTTCCTACTCCCTGAAAAATATCACTGAAATAAGTGTCACAAGATATCTCACTAATCTCTGTGACTGCTCTAGACTTTGTAAACAGCAAACAAAAATGTGTCCGCGGGCCGCGGTCTCTGATGGTTTTTGCATGTCAATCATTTTGCCTGTTCTCAGAGTGTTGTCGTTGCAGCGAATTATTGAGGCTTAATGCCATATTCTGATTTATCATTTGTCAGATGAGGATGCTATTTCACTACTGTTGTGTTTGACAACTGTGGGAACATGGTTTGCGGTGTTTTGGAAAGAGGGGGCATGGCTAAATCAACGGCTCAGTCTTGTAGAAGTTAGAATGGCTAAAATCACTTACAGCACCTTTAACCCCAAAATGCTCCAAGAGGACTGTTGCAGCTAGTGTAAAAAACTCATCTTTTATAAAAAAAAAATAAAAATAAAAAAACATCTTCTAAATTACTAATTAACAGACAAAAAGAGTGCTATGCAACCTGCATCTGCTAACAAATAACATTTAAATGATTTATGAACTTTGAAATCATTAAAGGGTTATAAAAGCTCAGTCTGATGTACCAGGCGGAGTTTAGGAAATGGTGGAATACAAAACAGCCACAAAAACAGTTCACACACACACTCACACAGAGTAACCTAATACATAATGTAAACTGTGCGATCCAAACATTTAAAAAAGAAGGAGACAGGTTATTATGTGATCTGGCCCTACACTATGAGAACATTATATTTTCTATCATATTTTCAGTGAAAACCCCTTTCCGAAAAGAAACTGAACATTCACAGTCACAAGAGCCACTGTAGCAGAAGGTGGAAAGTCAAGCCAGGAGTTAATAAAGAAGGAAAGAAGCCATTACAGTGAACTCTTGCTCTGGCTCTGAGAAACTTCTGGAGTGACCAGTCATCTAAAAAGGAAGCAAGTAAAATACAGCACTAAACCAACTGTGAAGTGTCATTGTTAGATGTTCTATAAGTTTGTCATGGTAAATAAATAAATAGCTATTTATGACAATTAAAGCTGCTTGATAATTAAATTAATCTGTAGCAAAGACCATAATACTTTATTCATAAATGTAACATGGTAGAAATGATAAATAAGCTCAAATTAGTAAAAAAAAAAAAAAAAAAAAAAAAAAAAGACATTCTGTAACAACTGTATCACAAAAGATCAGCCAAGAACATCAAATGATGTAGACAGTGTGACTCAAGCATTGCAGAAGGACAGGCTGTGAATGGTGACCTTAAAATCAGAGCAAGATCATTCACATCACAGATCAGACAAACTGACTGTCCCTGATATATTGGTCTGGCTGCTGAGAATTTAAAGAAGCAGACAAGGTTGCTGCTACAATATGTATGAAAAAGGACATAGTTGATCTTGAGGTGAAGATGTTGAAATCTTCATTGTAGTGTAGCAGTGAAATGAAGAACTTCAGGTTCAGCAAAGTCAGACTGAACCTCAAATATTCTACATTCAAAGCTTTTATAGTGTGTTGGACCGTTTGCCACCCACAATGTAATTGAAGTTCTTATGTAAATCAAGAACCCTAAAAGTTACTTTTCTTGTAATAATTAAGTTTAGGAAACCCTTTGACTGAGATCACCCAAATGGTGCGGCAACATCAAATTGTGGACATTTGTTTGTCTCAAGCTGATGGTGATGTGGTTACTCCAGTAAGATCAGGTTGTGTGGAACACATACTGTATTCTGGAATAGACCCCTTTAATTTCTATTTTTTTGCGAATTGGTCATCCAAGAATCGAAATATTTGGAGGGAGGGGAACTTATGGCCCTGTTGTGAAGATGGAACTGGTGTGAAGATGGAAAATGAAGGACAATTGAATCTTCTGCCCCAGCCTCGCAGATCTCAATCCCACACAATTTATTGGGCACAAGAGAGAAGAAAAAGTCAAAGCAAAGAAGGGGAGTATACGTTTTGGATACCAAACAGATCCATATTTAAGCCTTTTTTTTTTTTTTTTACTATAAATTCTCCCCCCTGCCCAGTAGGTGGTGATATGCGCGGAGAATGTGAATCGTGAAAATCAAAAGATGATGATTGTGGAAGAGTAAGTGAAAATGGATATTTATGGTTAAAAAATTACTTAAATATGGACCTGTTTCCCACCTCCACCTATCTTCTGAAAGATATGGATTTAACCACTGGAGTCATTTGGATTACTTTTATGCTGGCTTATGTGCTTTTTATGTGGACATTCAAAGTTGCCCACCATTCACTTGCATTGTATGGACGTACAGAGCTGAAATATTCTTCTAAAAATCTTTGTTTGTGTTCAGCAGAAGAAAGTAAGTAATTGAGGAAATCAACATTATACCACAAATGCTGTTAATTTAACTTATATTGTACCCGGAACATTCCTTTAATCACATTAAATATGTGTAGGCTGGATGTTCTGAAGAGTTCAAATGCTAAGCTGTCATAAAAAATAAAAAAATAAAAATACAAAAAAATAAATACAAATAAGGTAGAACCAGGCATGGGTGAATTATTATCAGCAGACTGGCTGAGGAAATTAGTTCCAACCAGGCTGGAAGAGGATAAAAAGGAATACAATAAAGATGACAACTCCCTGCTCTTCTCTTCCTGTTTTCCTGCAGTTTATACAGACGAATAATGTCAGTCACTTGCATGGAAATAATAAATCTGAACTCCAAAGCACTTCCCTGTCACAATCGAACACTGGTCACAAACATCTACCTGCAAGGTTGCACCAAGACCTTCCACTGCACGACGAATGATATATACAGTACATGGGAGTCCCACTCAGTTTAGCAGTATCACAGTAGTAATATGATGGCCACATCCTTTACACACTAAGCTCAATACTGTTACTACTTATGTAGTATGGAATTCCATTCTATACACACAAAGTTATTTTACAGTTATTTACGGTAGTGAAAAACGAATTTCGCAAACTAGAATTCTGCATCACAAATCAGTGAGTGACTCCTACACTGATGAGCCAAAATATTATGACCACTCACAGGTGAAGTGAATAACGTTGATCATCTCCTAACAAGGCCACATGTCAAGGTCTGGGCAGATTAGATGGTAAGTGAAATTAGTTCTCATTATCAGTGTGTGGAATGCAGGAGAAATGGGCAGGAGTAAAGACCTGAACGACTTTGACAAGGGCCAAATTGTTACGCCAGACGACTGGGTCAGAGCACCTCTGAAATGGCAAGGGTTGTAGGGTGCTCCCGGTCAGACAAACCACAAACTGGTGACAGGGTGTGGGGCACCCAAGGCTCATCGATGTGCAAGGGAAACGAAGGCTATCCCATCTGGTCCGAACCGACAGAAGGTCTACTGTGGCACAAGTCACAGAAAATTAAATGATGGTTACGGTAGGAATGTGTCACAACACACAGTGCACTGCACCTGCTGTGTATGGGGCTGCGTAGCCGCAGACCGGTCAGAGTGCCCACAATGAACCCTGTCCACCATTGAATGCGCCTACAATGGGTACGCGAGCGTCGGAACTGGACCTTGGAGCAGTGGAAAAAGGTTGCCTGGTCCGATGAGTCCCGTTTTCTTTTACGTGGACGGCCGTGTATGTGTGCGCCATTTACCTGGGGAAGTGATGGCACCAGGATGCACTGTGGGAAGACGACAAGCCAGTGGAGGGAGTGTGATGCTCTGGGCAATGTTCTGCTGGGAAAACCTGGGTCCAGCCATTCATGTGGACGTCAATTTGAGGCGTGCCACCAACCTAAATATTGTTGCAGACCAGGTACACCCTTTCATGGCAATGGTATTCCCTGATGGCAGTGGCCTCTTTCAGCAGGATAATGCGACACTGCACACATTCTTTGGAAATGGTTTGAGGAACATGATGAAGTGTTCAAGGTGTTGCCCTGGCCTCCAAATTCCCCAGATCTCAATCCGATTGAGCATCTTTGGGATGTGCTGTATCAACAAGTCCAATCCACGATAGCTCCACATCGCAACTTACAAGATTTTAAGGATCTGCTGCTAATACCTTGGTGCCATATACCATAGGACACCTTCAAGGGTCTTGTAGAGTCGATGCTTCTGCAGGTCGGTGCTGTTTTGGCGGCACACGGAGGACCAACAGCATAATAGGCAATAATGGTCATAATGTTTTGGCTCATCGGTGTATATTCTGTATATACACAGAACAATCATTTAGAGGATTCACTCCTGAATTTAAATGTGGCTGTAACTCCCAAAATGTTCAAGTGTGTTTGTGGCCCATGTGTGGCTAATGGCATGTACGGTCAAAAAGTCACACTTTGCCAAAGGCTACAACAGGCAGTTCTACAGAGCACCATGTATTCAAAACATAATCAGAGAATAAAAATTTATTAATAAGATATCCATAGAGACCATATTAAGCTGTGGGCCTTTGGTGTGAATACTATTCACACTGAATCACTATAGCATGTTGATCAGGGTTTTTCAGGCTAATGCATTACCCCTTGGGGTCAGTGTGAGCAATAAATGCACAGCAGATGCACAAGCACAGAGAGAGGCAAACCAATTTAACATTATTAGGACATGATCTCAACACAGATATTCACAAGGCAAATACAGATAACTGCTCACGAGAGACAGAAAGAGAGGGAAAAGAGATAGGGAAGGGGGAGAAGCAAGGAGAGGAAGGAAGATAGGACAACAGAGGGAGATTAAGTTGAGGGGAGAGAGGAGAGCCCATTCAGTGAAGCCTGAGTTGAATGTTAATTAATGGATTGCGGTAAGATGACTCACACAGCAATCTACTTTTAGTGCAACAACATAGACCGAAGGTGTGTATACTTTTGTGTTTGGACTCTTAAATAACCTACATTCCTTTGGTAAGCTGGGATCACTAGTTAGCACTCTTTTTGTTGGTGCCCTTGTGAATATTTGAGTGTTTGAGACATTTGGGGGCTTAAAACAGCAGGGAAGTGCAAAGAAAAGAATTGATGTTTACATTTGTGCATTTAGCAGACACTTTTATCCAAATGTGACTAACAGTGCATTCATGAATCATGGTATACATTTTATCAGTATATGTGTTCCCTAAGAATCAAACCCATGACCCTGGTATTGATAGCGCAATGCTCTATCAGCTACATGAACAGAAAAATTATTCATTTAAATCAAACTGTTTAAGTGGTTAAGAATGCACTTCACCTGTATTCCTATTGAGGACCGGGGTGTTTGTAAGTATTCCTCTGCTTTGGACACCAGCACAGCTTTATCGCAGGTCATTACTGAGCTATGGCTGTCTGTGGATGGGTGTCTCTTTCCTGCCATCACCATGGCAGCCGCTTCCATGGCGATAGTGACGGCCTTGGCGCTGTCCAGACTGTCAGTGGAGTTATAAAGGGCTCGACCCAAACTCAAACTCAACCCATCAGAACCCCAGAAGCCTGGGAGATAAACAAAGAGAAAGCAGTGATGTAATTTTGAGGACATGGAATAAAGGACAGGTCAATACTGTAATAACAGGAAAGGAAAATATTTAAATTAATAATGCATCAGAAAAAATAGGAGATAGTAGATATGAAATAAACAACCTTTGTGATTTCATTGTACCACTGTAGAATGATGCAATGGCAAAACATGTTTTAATTGTTATAACTCCAATGTTCAGAAATAAATTAATAGTTCACACAAAAATTAAAATTCTGGCATCATTTACTCACTATCATGTTGTTTCAAACCTGTTTGACATTCTTCTTTGGAAAAAAAAAGGTAATGTTTTGCAGAATCTCTAAACAGCTCATATCTAAACAACAAAAGCATATTAAAAATATTCCGACAAATTTAGCATAAAAGTAGTCTATTTGACTTCTGTGCTTTATTCCCAGTCTTATGATGAAACATGCTTGCACATATTCAAATTTGTTGCATCAATGTCAATAATGTAAAATGCCAGTGTGTCTCTGGACTACATCAGTGGTGTCCATTTATGGTGCAATTTCTGGAGTTTAACAGCCCATGGTCACTGTAGAGGATTATTGCCTTATTGAGCTGATAATTTTAACGATCATCCACTTCAGAACTCCGGTCAGAGAGTCATCTGCTTGGTTCAGATGGTTTACTGTGTATATATACAATAGCAATTATTTCTATTAGATTTTGTATAAAAGATTATGGATTAGTTTCTGGTATATTAAAAAAAAAAACTACAAATACACGCCATAAAATAGGATAAATAAATGGATGAACACGGCTAAACATAGCAGTGGGCTAACTATCACTATAAATTCACATCCAAATTTGCTCAATAAACAACAGGTAAAGGCTCTTGACATTATATACTTAATACTAATTAAATGTATAAAGTAGTGAAATTAATCCTTTACTGATATAAATAAAACTACTGAAACTTACATGGTCTTAAACTAACCTATGTACAGACATGGGTGTGATTCTGTTCACAGAATCACAAATTCACAGGTAAAAAGTCAATTGCTTAACTCTTAAGTTAGTTTTGAGTCAGTGTATTGAAGTGAACAAGAACAATTCATTCACTTAAAAGATTACTTTGATGAACTAAAAATGACTAGTTCTAATACGTAAATTTCTCTGTAAAATGTTTACGCCACTAATGAAGCACAAACTATGCACTATTCAACAAAACAAGCTGTCTCTAGACAGAGAACTAATATTAAGACAACAAACTCTAAGTGTTGGTTGTATGGAAAAGTGAAGCTCAGAGATTATGCAAAATCTCAAAGAGATTCTTCTTTGGTGTCACATCAAAGAAAGAATGTTATACAGTTTTGGAGCGACATGAGGGTTAATAAATTATGACAAAAATCTTGTTTTGTTTGTTTTTTTGTTGACATATCCCTGAAAAGGTTTAAGGTGTTTAAGACCATTATATTGCCTCAGTTCTACACAGTTAAATGTTTGGCAAGAACAGATAAAAGTCTTTGTATTTTACAGACCCCCTCTGGCTCGCTGTCCCTCATGGTAGGCATCCTGCGTGGACTCTGTGCTGCTCTGGGCAGTGATGGAGATGAGGGGTTTAGAGGTGGAACGAGGTGGGACGGGTGGAGGAGTCCTCTTATAGGTGGGTGTACTGGGTGTATAGGTGACCGCTGTTAGATAGAGAGAGAGAGAGAGAGAATGAGAGCTGCCTTGATAAATATACTCCCATATATCAGCATTTAAAACAAATGTAACCAATTATTAAAGGTGGGGTAAAAGGCAATGTTTAAGAATTAACTACTGAAAAAAAAAAAAACATTAATTAATCACTACTCTCAATATTGAGGGGGATGTGTCCCTCTCAAAGTCTATGGTAATTACTGCCCTGATTGAAAACACTGATTACAAACCCATTTAGAATAAAAAAGCTTAGAGCCCCAATTATAGCCAAAAATTAATTAATGAGGGAGAAAAACAGTGTAAGAGTGTGAAGCCTTTCACACTTTCTGATGAGCAAAATGTTAGCCACATATGTTTCTTTGAAGAGCTGCTCCAATCCACACAGCTAAACCACACAGATGAATGCATTGTTGATTTGGATGTGCCCTTTTACATTGAGGAGTTTGATAAATGAGAGGAATAGTGAGAAGAAGAAAAAGAAGAAGAAGAGAGGAAGAGGAGAGAAATGAAGAGACAAAAAGAAAAGAAAAGAAAAGAAAAGGGGGCCTGGGTAACTCAGCGAGTATTGACGCTAACTACCACCCCTGGAGTCGTGAGTTCGAATCCAGGGCATGCTGAGTGACTCCAGCCAGGTCTCCTAAGCAACCAAATTGTCCCGGTTGTTAGGGAGGGTAGAGTTACATGGGTTAACCTCCTCATGGTCGCTATAATGTGTGGTTCTCACTCTCGGTGGAGCGCATGGTGAGTTGTGCATGGATGCCGCGGAGAATAGCGTGAAGCCTTCACACGTGCTATGTCTCCGCAGTAACGCACTCAACAAGCCACGTGATAAAATGATGCGAAGGCAACTGAGATTCGTCCTCCGCCACCCGGATTGCGGCGAGTCACTACGCCAACACAAGGACTTAGAGCACATTGGGAATTGGGCATTCCAAATTGGGGAGAAAAGGGGAGAAAACCAAAAAAAAAAAAGAAAAACAAGAAAAGAGAGGAGAGGAGAGGAGAGGAAGAGGACAGGAAGAGCAGGAGTAGAGGCAAAGAAAGAAAAAGAGGAGAGGAGGATGAAGAAGATAAAGAAGAAGAAGAGGTGAGGAAGAAAAAGAGGAGAGGAAGACAAAAGGAAGAAGAGTTGAAGAGGACAGGAAGATTAAGAGTAGAGGCAGAGAAAGGGGAGAGGAGTAGAAGAGGAGGAAGAGAAGATGAAAAAGAGAGGAAGAGAAGAGGAAGAGAAAGAGGAGAAGGAAAAGGATAGGAAGGGGAAAGGGAAGAGTAATATGATAGGAAGAAAAGAAAAGAGAAGAGAAGTAAAGAAGAGAGGAAATGGAGAGGAAGAAGAATAAAGAAGAGAGCCAAAGAAATAGAAAGAGGAGAGAAATAAGGGAGGAAGAGGACAGGAAGAGTAAGAGTAGAGGCAGAAAAAGAGGAAAGGAAGAGGAAGAAAAGGTGAGGAAGAGGAAGAATAAGAAAGAAGAGAGGAAGATGAGAGGGAAGAGGATATGAAGAAGAGAATAGAGGAGAGAAGATGAATAAGGAGAGAAAAGGATGAGGACAGGAAGAGTAAGGGTAGATGCAGATAAAGAGGAGAGGAGAAGAAGAGGATGAAAAGGAGAGGAAGAGGAAGAGAAAGAGGAAGCGGTAAAGTAAGAGGAGAGTGCGTTTAAGAGAAAAAGGAGAGGAGAGGAGAGGAGAGGAGAGGAAGAGAAAGAGGAAGCTGAAAAGTAAGAGGAGAGTAAGTTTAAGAGTAAGAGGAGAGGAGAGGAGAGGAGAGGAAGAGGAAGAGGAAGAGGAAGAGGAGCAGGAGGAGATGAAGAGGAAGTATAAGAAAGACGAGAGGAGAGGAAGAAGAGATTGAGCAAGAGGAGAAGAAGAAAAGAGGAAGAGGAGAGAAGAGTAAGAGTAGAGGCAGAGAAAGAGGAGAAAATAGGAAGAGGAAGAAAAGGAGAGGAAGATAAAGAGGAAGAGGAGAGGGAAGAGGATAGGAAGAGAGGAGTAGAGGAAGAATAGGAGAGAAAGAATAAGAGGAAGAGGAGAGGAAGAAGGGAAGAATAACTGTATCAGCACTGCAGTTATACACAGGGTTGGGAGGGTTACTTTTAAAAAGTATTCCTCTACAGATTACAGAATACATGCTGTAAAATGTAATTTGTAACGTATTTGTTAGATAACTCAAGATCAGTAATGTAAACTAAATACTTTTTTCACTTGTTTTGACAATAAACAAATAAAGTAAGAAAATACACTTCACTGTAAAAATACATTCTCTGAAAAAAAAAAAAAAAGAAAACTAAATATTTGATGCACTTGTAAATGTATCTTGTTTTAAGGATTTTTTTGATATTTTTACAGGAAAACAATATTTAAATTCTTATTAAGAATAATATTTTTGCTCTAATATCAAAGGTCTTACTAGAGAAAAAATGTTATGCTCTAACGTGAATTTTCTTTATAGAATTCATTATAAAATATAATCATGTCTGGTAACAGATGCATGTAAAGGCAAGAAATAGCAAATAAGCTTAGCATAAAGCTAAATGTTCACATGACATTGTACACAAGATGAACTATTTCTGCTGCTCCAAACTTCAAAACCCCACAGAGTGAAAATAAACAACCTTTTCTGATCGTATGTGGATTCTGTTCAGAGAATGAGGCAGAAAATATATTATTTGTAGCTTTCTATACGATGTTAAAGGCTACATTGATTAGTATTTCTTTTAAAAAATACCCTAACCACATTAAAAACATTGACAAGGCATGTAATCGTGTATTTATTGGATTTATGTTTCATCTGTCAAAGCGTTTCTAACTGTTTTTTTTTAATGTAGAAACATGATGTAGCTCCTCTATTAAACTCCCAAGGGAAAGTTCCTCAATGACGTCATATCCAACTTTTCACTCACAACAGTGTGAACTTGTATGAATGAAACACGTCATAAGAAAGTGTTTCACCGCCGTTCAAACGCTCCTCGGATCGCATAATTTATAGAAATAAATGTTTTCCAGCTGAATAGGCTAAATATTACATTAAAAAAAATTACATTAAAATGCAAAGTAATCTCTTCAGTAATCAAAACATTTTTTGAATGTAACTGTATTCTAATTACCAATGATTTAAATTGTAACTGTAGTGGAATACAGTTACTTATATTTTGTATTTTAAATACATAATCCCATTACATGTATTCCATTACTCCCCAAAACTGGTTATACAGTACCTCCTATTAAGCACTTATTTTTTCAGTGTGTCACATGTTAAAGCCTTGTTAAATAAAATCAGATATAAGAGAAAGACATATAAGTGTTTAAACACTGCTAAACCACCTCTCTAATCATATCAGCCAGCTTTAACAAGTTAGCTAAAGACAGAAACTACAGTTTCTATTTTGATTCTAGGTTGAGAGGGTATTCAAAGAAAAGTCGTGAAAAACTGAGAGACAGAGCGCGATTGAAAGAAAGAAAAGGAAAGATTAAAAGAGAAAGGTAGATTGTAATAAAGAGGGAGTGGGGGAGAGAGAGATAAATTAATGACAGAAATGGAAAGCGACAGCAGGATAAGGAGAGAGACGAGTGATTCAGCACTGGTGCAAAAATAGATGTTACAGCCAAACAAATACTGCAACAGGGACTCATAACTCTCTCCTATGTGCTACCTGTTTTATCAAATGAGCTAAGAGTGATGACACACACTTTCATCATTACGAAGAACAAGGAAGCAAGAGAGAAAGGGAGGGGAAGGAAAGATTGTGTGTGTGCGTGTGTTTGTGTGTAAAACAATATTTATAGCTACATCACACTGGAAAAATTAAAAACATAAGAAGAAATAAAAAAAATAAAAAAAACACAAATAAAGGAAAAAGAGGATAAAAATAGGAAAACATGATATTGCTGTGGTTGCTACTGTTGCTACATCAAATACCTGTGAGTAAGAACAAGGTGAAGGTGGAAGGTGTCAGAGGTCAGAGAAAGTATCAGCACATTTCAATACACTGAAGTCAGATATGTTAAGATATAGTCAGATATTGCCATTTTCCAATTAGATCAAAACGTAATATGTGCATAAAACACACATAAAGAGTAGGTGTTATTGTGAACATTAGGTATGATCTTCTATTTAGGTGATAACTTTAATATGTTCTGATGTAGATACTTCATATACTGCAAATATAAAACACACATATCTGTGATTTCATGTACTGATTTGGCAGGATTCCATTGATGATTTAGGGGTGTGTCTTTACCTGGAGTTTGTTGGGAAGAATGGTCCACACTGCCTGTAGAAGGGAGATGGAACTGAATTCCTACAAGCAAACACACATTTTGAGGCCAGACCACACTCACACATCATTCTGAGCTAAGAGTGAATAACAACAGAAATTTGAATCATCAACTAGGGCACTGATTTCCTCTCTTCACAAAAAGTAAAAAAAAAAAAAAAAAAAAAAAAAAAAAAAATATATATATATATATATATATATATATATATATATATATATATATATATATATATATATATATATATATATATATTTGGATTGATTGAGAAACACCTGATGAAAAGTGATCATCCATTTAATTATAGGTAAACCTTAAAATAGTTCTTCCACTGTGTATTTGAGAGAGCACAGACTGCAAAAGAGAGGCTTTTGCTCCATGAACCCAAAACCACTAAACCAGACAGATTATTAAACAGTCATAACAAACTGAACACAATTTCCCATATCAACAAGACATTTGCATGTGAGCAGGGTAACAATTTCCGAAATGAAATCATAATGCCAAACTTACATATAGCAATCACTTGAAAACTACACACCAGTTCTGTGCTATTTCAAAAAACCTTTTGTTCACATTGTGCTTTTGTTTAATATTACACTGAATTATTTGCCATCAAATGTTTCAGAAAGTGTTGCTGCTTGTGGCTTGCTCAACATGTAGGAATAGAAAGACATCTTGCAGCACTGCAAAAATACTTTTCTTAATAAGCATTTTTTTTCTTGTTTTCTAGTAAAAATATTTAAAAACTCATGAAATGAGATTTACTCAAGAAGCAAAATTGAGGGGGCCTGGGTTGCTCAGTGGTAAAATACGCTGGCTACCACCCCTGGAGTTCGCTAGTTCGAATCCCAGGGCATGCTGAGTGACTCCAGCCAGGTCTCCTAAGCAACCAGATTGGCCTGGTTTCTAGGGAAGGTAGAGTCACATGGGGTAACCTCCTTGTGGTTGCTATAATATGGTTCATTCTCAGTGGGGTGTGTGGTGAGTTGAGCGTGGTTGCCACACGCGCTATGTCTCCATGGCAATGCGCTCAACGAGCCATGTGATAAGATGCGCGGGTTGACGGTCTCAGATGCGGAGGCAACTGGGATTCGTCCTCCACCACCCGGATTGAGGCGAATCACTACATGACCACGAGGACTTAAAAAGCACATTGGGAATTACTGATTAAGAAAATGCTTTTCTTACTAATTAAGATTTTTTTTTTTCTGTGTGTAGTTGATGATGAAAAAAAATTCACCCGACTATAACAAAAAAATAAATAAAAAAAAAAAAAAAAAAAAAGAAAAAGGAGTTGAGAGACCACCATGTTACGGTTCAAAACAGTTTACATTTGGATGTAAATGTTCTTATTTTATTATTTAATGAAATTAATAACATTCACTTAATTGCAGATCATCATGACTGCAGACATTTAAGATGATCTCAGAAAAACTCACAATCAGCTGACAAAAGTGAAGATACACAGAGAAAAAGAGGCTTGTTTTCACATGTTTTTTTCTGGCTTCAGATCTCTGTGCATATCTGAAATAAAGCTTACAGTCAAAGTGCTTTCTGTCTAAACTTTTGAAGCCATTAGAAAAGAACAAAATCAGAAATCACAGTGGCACAACAATATTGAGGCTTGGTGGTTAAAAAAAAACCAAAAAAAAAATGAGCCAGACAAGGCACACAATGCACGAGCAGCCAATGAAATGTGCAGTTCCAGGAAACCCCTTTCCCCAAAAGGAACACTGCTTTTACAATATTGAAATCACCAATAAGGCTCTGTCAGGTATTTCCTTCCCACTGAAATCCCAATGAAATGATTTACAATGATTTAATATAGTGGGGATGGACCAATGACCATCTTGTCTTTGTTTTGCTACAGGCAGTTTTGTCCTACACTTTAAGCACCTGTGGGTCTATACTAGATATGTATATCAAAACCCACTTTTATTACTCAAGAAATAGCTCTCCAGCACAGCAGAGGGCAATGTGTGGACAATGCTGTCAAGCAAGGCCTGAGAGCTCCATTAAAATTTAAGAAGGAAGACCTGTTAACAATGGCTAAATCTCAAATCGCATCTGTCTCAATTAGCATGCAAGATTAGGATTAGTACATCCTAAATCATATTACACTTAAAACAGTATGTCAGAGGTGTCTGGATGGCATAATATTTCCAGTGGACTTTCAAAGTGTGCATTTGTGCATGTTTTTGGGGCTAATATTACATACTTGCATACTTTTCATAATTACTGCTAGTAGTAGTATGCTAATTGTGAATCAGCCAAGATTTCAGTTTCTAACACTGGATATGATAGAACAGGCAATAGGACTATTGTTGGGTTTTAGTTGAACTTACATCATAAAGATAGCATTCAGGTGTAGAGCAACACACATATCTGAGATTAAAGCTTTTTAAAAGCTTTAAACATATTTAATATTTGCACTATTCTCAAAACTCACTGTAAATGTTTGTCAGTTGGCTGGCTGATTAACAAAAAAGCAGAGTCCTGCAAGTCCAGAAAAATAAACAAACAAACATACAAACAAACAAACAAACAAACAATCAAACAAATAAAATAAATAACCCCAAACCAATCAAAATATAATTAGAACCATTAGCTACAACCACTTGATAAAAAAAAAAAGATACATTCACGGCTAATAATAAAGTAAACTTCTCACCTACAGTTACTAATAATCTCAGTCTATAGCTATGACTTGGTCACACAAATTAGATGTGGATTAAACTCTTACTAACAATGAAAATTTAATCACTGAATCGGGTTTCAATATTTCCTCTAATTTTCAGATACAGTACATGGCAATTGCACTGCATTTGTCATTACAAACCAAATCTTTACTGCTATTATCCTGATATTCTCTCAGATGTAAAAACATAATGAGTGCTAATAAAAAATATAATACGCTGATTTGATATCAATAGCTTTAGTTACCATAAATACAATATTTTTAAGATGGGGAGCTCTGAATCTCTCCTTCTCACACCACTTGATGAGAGTCTTGTGTGCAACATTATTAATATTGGCAGATGAAGAAAAAAAAGATAATCACAGGATACAATAGGCTGTACATTCACAATAATACAGGGAATCACTGGAAATATACATGGGTATTAAGGATAAATTGTATTTTGAATCTCATTTACAGTAATAGGTGTGGATTTGTCATAGTATGGTTTATGCATGATACAATTTGTATTTAACAGGTTGCAGATAATTGCACAAACAGTGACTAGTCATCTCAATGGGAATGTTTACACCACAGGTCTTGAGTCACAAGTCTTAATACCTTACCCATATCTATGTCTTTGTGGGCATGTTTAAAGTTGATCTATATACCATTTTCATGTTTAAATAAACTTTAATAAACTTTTAAATGACCAGCATGCTTGCTGTATCTTCATCAACCACCAGCAATAATGAAATTATAATTCAACTTTCAGACTAACAGTGCATCAAACATTTGTAGCTAAATTTATGAGTGGAATCCACTCCATGTAAGTCACTTTAAGAAATATCCATTAAGTATTAATATCTTCTGTCTCCACATAGGAATATACCCAAAAAATAATCCAAAACTATCACATTCAACATGTTTTTGTCCATTTCCCACCAGTTCTGTATCAGATTTGAGATTTGGGGGCCACTTCTCAAGTAGCATAACATATGTCAATGTGTCTTCTAAATTTCACAGTACTAAATGTTCCTCCACTTTAACATTGAGACTTTGGCTCTGAAGACATTGAGTTAAATGGAATGAAGGATTCCATCATTCACATATACCAGAGAAACAACCACATTACATTTAGAGAAAAAGATTATCAAAACCCACAAAATGCATTCAAGCAATATGCAGTGATTTTTTTTAGGTTGCCTTTGGCCAACATCCAATATATACTGAACTTGAAAAAGTTTTTTCCCCCAGACCATAACAGATCCAAAATTATTTAAATTCTGGTTGATCCAAGACTAATTTGTACAAAGAAATTTTAGTTTCCTAGGAACTTTCTGAAGTTAACTGGAGAAACTAAAGTAATGTATCTTGACTGGAAGTCTTCGATCTCTTCCAGAAAACAATCACAGTATTTACTAAAATACATTTGAGTCTCTGTAATTCCAGAGAGTAAGAGTATCCCTAGAGAAGTTTGAAGTTCAAGGGGCCTTACCAGTTAGCGGTGTAAATAGGAGCTGAATGTCTGAAGAACACTTATGCAGTGCCAATGCTGTCAGCAGACTGCTTTTAGCTACAACCATCCATGTCCAAAATATCTGCTAAATTACTCTAACATCTTCTCTTGTCTTTTTCACACTCCCTACTTCTCACTCACTCACTCACTCACTCACTCAGTCACTCACTCACTTACTCGTACACACACACACACACACACACACACACACACACACACGCACACACACACACACACACACACACGCACCACATGTTGGTGCAGCTATCATTATGAGGACTCTCCATAGACATAATGATTTTTATACTGTACGAACTATAGATTATATCCCCTAACCCTACCCCTAAATCTAACCCCCCAAAAAAACTTTCTGCATTTTTACATTTGCAAAAAAAGTATATGTATAGTAAAATAGTATGTTTTTTAAGCAATTTGAATTATGGGGACACAAGAAATATCCTCATAAACCACATTTATAGCATAATACCCTTGTAATTACCAGTTTGTAACTAAAAAAAAATCCTCGTAAACCACCCAAACCTGTCCACACACACACACACACATACACACACACACACACACACACACACACACACACACACACACACACAAACACCAAAGAGACACACACCTGTAAACATCTTGCTACATAAACTAACAGTCTTGTGTACTGTCTGGAAATATTACATATGATATTCTATTGCACATCCCGTGTTGTTTCCTGTACTTTTTGAGGAGCTCAGAGTGACAGTGACATATAAGACATCTCGGAATTGTTAGAGTATTTCTTGTGGTAAATTTCCATACTGGCACTCCGTGACATTGGCTGGCGCCCGTGTGTTTTTCGCTGCCACCTGATCCACAGGAAATCCCTACAGGATGGCGAATGAGAGGGGCTGCTTATGGCTACTGTTCCCTTTGGTGATCCATTATCACTCATTTCTCTCTTCGATACATATATGGCTGCCTGGAGCTCCAACAGGGATAAATTAAATGGATGCACAGTTGCCGGGTCTATTGTAGCAAGTCCAGGCGCACTCAGCTCTGTTTCCAGTGATGTCGGCTCATCTGTGTTAGCTGCTTCGAGATCGAAAGTATCTGACTCAACTGAGCACAGAATGGCAGAAAATAGAGTCTCAGACTCCAAGGGAGCCGAGTCCAGAGTGTCAGGCTCGAGAGGGAAATTTATCATTGGGTTAGGAGAATCTACAGACTGGGTATCTTGCTCTTCAGAGCAGAACTCTGTGAAGTTATAGGCACCACATTTAGGAGGGTCAAATTCTTCTTCACAGAACATGAATGTCTCCTTTTTGGACCACAAAACAAGAGTCTGAGTGTCTAGGTTGTGTGCTGCTGGCTTTTGACAAGTGGGAAAATAAGGTTCAGGGCTTGTTGGGTTTGATATGTCAGACTCAGATCTGGACTCAGGCTCTGGAGTAGCTGGCTGGAGATAAATAGTGTCCAGCAATTCTGGAAGGAGAGGTTCTTGTACTGTATTCTCACAAGAGTATTTATAGACGGTTCGTGGGGTTGGAGGTTTTGGCAGAGCTAGATCTACAGGACCTGGGCTTTGAGAGCCAGACACATTGAAGTCCAAGGATTCTAAACTTGGCCATTTCAAGTCACTAAGATTCATTGAGTCTGGGGTCATTGGACTCAAGACAACTGAGTCCAATTCCAGAGCTGTGAAGTCCTGTAAGGGATCTTCGTCTGTATTACTCAGCACCATTGGCTGCATGGATTCGAGGACTGACTGCTCCTTTGTTGTTGTGCTGCAAAGGTTCAAAGTTGATGGCCCAGTTTGACCTTGTTCCGGATACTCTTGGGATGGCTGATGCAAGGAGGTCCGATCAATACATTTTTGAGGTGGAGTGCTTACGTTATCTGGGCCCAGTTTAGGCCACTGCAAACTGGCCACGTTCACTAGTTCTACATTTGTAAAATCTAACACAATTGAATCCACATGCTCATGAGTGCGTGACTTTGTTAAGCAATATGTTTCTGCCTCTGGCTCTGGAGGATCTGGAGGGCTCATGGAGTCAGAATCTAGTTCAGGCCAACAAAGTGAGGCCACATCAATTGGATCTGGAGGTGTAAGATTAGCAAAAGTTGGATCATCGATTTCTACTAATTCAGAGTTTGGATCAGTTTGAAAAAATGGTGCAGAGGTCGACACTTGCAGGACATTTTTATCCAAGGGTTCTGAGGGAGTCATGGATAAAACAGTAGGGTCGACTGGCGAAGGGCAGTTCACAGCAGCATCTGCTGTGTTCTGTCGCACCAGGGTCTTGCTACCTGCCTGGGTGCTGACGGACACTTGAGGAGCAGCTGATTGGGTTTCCCTCACCCAGCTTGGTGACCAGGTGCTGTAATGTTGTGTAAAGGTGGTAAAGTTCCTGTTGAAGGCTCTGAGCTCGGTGCACAGATCCTTCCTGAGCTCAGCTAACTCTTTCCGCATGGCCGAAACATCTTCTCTCCACTGCTGGCTGATTGCCAGGGCCAGATCCGCTGTCTCCTGGACACTTGATTGAACAGGCCGCGGCCTGATGGGTGCACTCATATTTAGCGGGGGTAACAAAGGAGTCGTGGTAGGTGAGCTACTACCATAAATGCTGCTGGATTCATCTTCTCTTCCACGGAGACCCGCATCCCCATGGGCCACGGAGGAAATATCCGGCCTTTCGCTGTGTAAATTGTCCTCATTTAGCAAACCAGTGCCCTCCAGCATATCATTTCCCTCTGGAAAATATAAAAATATAAAAATCCCAGTGTATACAATGTACCCTGTGGTGGGGCTAGCTGGGAATTTTTGCTGTTTGCAGGCTCCATTTAGAGTTCAATCAAACACATGTGATCCAAAATAAGCTTTAGGCCAGATCAGGGATAAATCTCCCCTTGTGTGAATGAAGTACATTATCACACAGGTCAAATGAAAATCTTAAACATGGGCTATACCAGATGACAGCTGAAGGGATATGGGAATTAATAATTTATAAGGAAGTATTAACAGCAGAGTCCATAAACTATGTACACTGTTTAAATCGAAGGGCTTTGTGCAAAATCATAAAGACTGTTTTGAGTTTTGCTCAGTATGCGGCAAACGCAATCACGGCTCCCTGTGCATTAGGTGACAGGAGCTAGTAATTTTGAGTTATTGTGATCACACTCGGAAACAGATCCCATTTTGACTCACAGCTTTTTTTCCCTCTCTGTTATTACTCTGCCTTCTCACTCCATCCTGTATTTGCATATTCATCTCTCAAAGCACAAAACAGAGAACTGATGTCAGAGGACACCTGCAGGGAATAATAACAATGGCATCTCATAGCATCCTCAGGCTCCTCTGACAGAGTAGGTCTGTGCTTTGTGCCTTGAAAGGAGGCAAATGCGAGCAAAGCTAATAGTCTCTTTTATTTTTTGTGCATGTGTGTCTCAGCAAAGCACTGTATGAACCCTATTGAACACGAGAGGTCCACTTTGACCAGGTCTTAACTGGGGGAATCATCATCTTCAACCAGTACCTCGACACACAAACAGCCAAATTCGAACAAAAAAGGAACTCAGTGAGATTTAATTCTTTTTAAAATTCCTTGCCCAGTCACTGTTTTAGATTTATTCAAGATGTGGGACTTACTATAATAATTTTAGTAAATTCAGGCTCAAAGTTAAGTGTTTTTAAAGAGACTACCTTTGTAAGAAAGCCAATATTGCTCATTACTGGATAAGCTGCAAGCATATTTCAGTGAGAAGGCAGCGTAAACATGCCAGAGTATATTTACTGTATAATCGCTGTCTAGAGATTTCTTCCGCTGTCCACAACCCTGATTCCTGCCCATAACTCACACATGTGTCCAGGGGTTTGACTCTTATGCTCTTATTTTCTTGCTTTTTTGGGGCAGCCTGTTTCACCACTGACTCTTAAACAGTCTGAAAATTCAAACATTCAAGCACGCCTTCAGCTGTGGACCCTGTGGGAGAGAGAACTCAAAACTGATGTGTGTTTGAAAACAGCTTCACACACGGAAGAGAGACAGAAGGAGAGAGAGGCAGAGACTAGGAAAGTGAGAAACAAAAAGCCCACAGAGTGACAATCATCCAACCGGGAAATATTTTGGGATCGGAATACACACCACCTTGTGTATTCATCATTGCTTTTAACCCCCTCCCTGTCTGTTAACCAAGAGTCAGCTGATGCAGAAAATAGGACAAGGTAGAGATCCAAATTGAAAATCTTTAGAGACAAAACACACAGTGGAAGAATAATAATAATAAAAAAAGAGTAATATCCTAATTTGTATACAATATAAAAAAAATCGGATATTTCACTTTTCACCATTTTCATATTTTGCCATAACGTTTTGGGGATTGAATTCAATAGGGTTCATATTCGTATGCTCTGAGTCACACCAGCACTTACCTCTGGGTTATGAGGGCATACACAAAACAATCACTCTGCTATAAGCAGTTTGCATGCATACATGCCATGCCACATGTAACATGATGCATTAATTCAGAAATAATCATCTGGATAAACAGCTTTACCTCTGATTTGTTTACAAAGCTTACAAATCTGATTCTTTTTTACTCAATAACTCTTACCGAAGGCATTTTTGCTTTCAGTACTGAGCATTTATTTATCAATTATCATGATTGTCAATAATAATTTTCTTACAGTTTTTACTCAAACAAAATTGCACATTTACAGTCTTAAAGTTTAAATGCATACAGTAATACCAGAAACCATATTCATTAAAATGACTTAGGTACGTCCTTAATCCTATAAAATCAGAAACAGACCATGGCTTTGTTCAGTCAGCAAAAATCAGGTATGACTCAAATCTGTTTTGGTTTGTACATAAGAAAAAAAACATGAAATCTTATTTTTTACAAACCAGATCTAAACCAATTCCATATGTAGTTTGAAATACAATTAAAATCTGATTATTTGTTAATACGCAATTACTATGGCAACCTATGTAGATATCCTGGATATACAGACTACAACTGTCTGTACATATAGATCTGATTTAATCACTTGCAAACTTAAATTGCAGACAGTCAGCCCTAAAGATCATATTTGAAAAACAAATCTGATTCATGTGCAGTCTGAAAAAAGCCTATGAGATTGATTGAAAGTAAACTAGAACCTTGCTGCAGATAACCGCCAATACTAACAGACAGACATAAGCCGATCCCATACACAGGTGTGCAAGGGGACTGCATTTCACAAGGACAGCCCACTTACCTGTGGTGGACCTGATGGTGGAAGTGACAGTGGATGATGTCATAGAGGGAAGGCAGTCATCGTCTTGTGAGAATCCGGCCTGTATGGCTCTCACGTAACTGTGGCTGCGTGTCCTGAAGCAGCCTGGCAGATCCAATGCATCCATGGCCTGAGACTCCACCTCGCTGAACACAGATTCACAAACCGACTCAAACTGCCCATTAACCTCTGTCTCACTCACCTAGGGCCAGAAAATACCAAGTTAACACATGTCAATTTCAAGTAAAAAGTTCCCACACTTTTTGAACAATTAATTTCCATGATGTTTCCATTACATATGTGGAATTATTATTATTATTTTTAAATACATATTTTCAAATAATCTGTTAGTGAGTCTTTTAGAACAACTTTTGAACTGAATCAAAAGAACAATCATTTTACAAATCAGATATATAAATCAGTTTTACTCTACAAAAGAGAAATATTTAGCCAATTACATATTTTAGAAAATAGGATGGTTACAAAAAAGTATTTTAATGGCATTTTTCCACACTGTGGTTCAAAAATAAAATCTTCTAGTGGAAGTCTGAGGAAGTTAGGTAATACTGAGCAGATAGGATGTTTCCGTCATATACTTCACCAATCCCAGAGCATTACCTGCTCAGATCATCAAATAAATGCTGAGACAAGCATCTTCATCATGTGATGAAGCATTATCAGTCTAGACATCTGATAGGATTCTAACTCCCCATCAGATTCCCATTTAGAAAGCTCTAAAATCTGAGATTGTCATCTTGTTTCACTGAAAGGGAATTAACCTCTAATGACCAAAGCAAGCCACTGATGACGCTTAGAAAGGGAAAGAGAGAGACAGAGAATGTGTGTAAAAGTGGAGCTCAGAGAGTGAAAGCCATGTTTTAAGACCTCCAGCCAAATCAATACCACCCCCCTTACTTCACTTTAAGAGAGAGATTTAGATGTTAGAGGCTGATAAAATGGACAATTTCAAGACACACAAACACTAACACTGTGTTGAGTAAATGGCAAAATGGGCCCTAAATCCTTTGTATGTATTGAACTTTCAGCACTTTAACCAGTGTAAAAAGCCTTGCATTAGCTGGGCAGATGTGACTCTCACCTGGCTGACCTGACTGACGCAGCTGGCCTGGCTCAGGGTGCTCACCGCTCTCATGTAGCTCTGGTTCCTGGAGCGAAACTTTGGCGAGCTGTAGTTGGGAGATGGTTCCAGCGTGATGCTGGGATGGATTTCCCTAGAGGTCTGAAGATGGTAACTTTGACTATACAGCCACATGTGAAGTGAAAAAGACAATGAAAGGAAAGAAGGGTAGAGGAAAAGAAATAGTCTGAAAAATAAATAAATATATATATATATATATATATATATATATATATATATATATATATATATATATATATATATATAGTGGCAAGAAAAAGTATGTGAACCCTTTGGAATTACCTGCATTTATGTATAAATTTGTCTTAAAATCTGGTTTGCTTTTCATCTAAGTTAAAATAATGAACAAACACAATCTGTTTTAACTAATGACACACAAATTATTGTGTCATTCTTGTACATGTTGACAACATCATTCAAACATTTACAGTGTAGGTTGGAAAAAGTATGTGAACACCTAGTCTAATGACGTCAACAAAAGCAAAAAAGAAATCTCAGAACCTACAATTAAGAATTTTAGCTTTGCATAAAGCTGGAAAGAGTTACAAAGCTATCTAGAAGAGCTTAGATATTCATCTATCCACAGTTAGACAAATTGTCTGGAAACGATTTAGTATTGTGGCTACTCTCCCTAGAAGTGGCCGTCCAGCCAAGATGACTGAAAAAGCACACTGCAGAATGCTCAGTGAGGTTAAAAATAACCATAAAGTGACAGCTAAAGACTTGAAGGAATCATTGGAACTGGTTAACATTTCTGTTCATGAGTCTACTATACAGAAAACATTAAACAGGCAGGACACCACGGAGGAAGCCACTGCTTTCCAATAAAAACATTGCTGCGCACCTGAAGTTTGCCAAAGACCACCTTGACACTCCACAACGCTACTGGGAAAATGTTTTGTGGACCGATGAAATTAAGGTTGTTTGGGAAGAACACGCAGCACTAAGTATGGCATAAAAAGAGCATACCAACACGAAAACGTCGTCCCAAAGTCCGGTGGAGGAGTATTGTGATTTGGAGCTGCTTTGCTGCTTCAGGGACTGGACCGCTTTCCATCCTCGAGGAAAAAAGTTTATCAAGATATCCTACAGGATAATGTCAGAGTGACTGTGCACCAGCTGAAGCTCAGTAGAAATTGTGTGATGCAGCAGGACAATGACCTTAAACATTGAAGTAAATCTACTACAGAATGTCTTTAAAAAAATCCACCTTTTGGAGTGGCACAGTCAGAGCCCACACCCAATAGAGATGCTGTGGAATGACCTCAAGAGAGCCGTTCACACCAGACATCCCACGAATATGGCTGAGATAATAATTAATAATTATAATTAATAATTGATTATAATTTAATAATTGTATTTATTTATCACACATTATACATTTGCCATATACAGTGAAATTCTTTTTTTCACATATCTCAGCTAAGCTGGGGTCAGAGCGCAGAGTCAGCCATGACACAGCGCCCCTGGAGCAGATAGGGTCAAGGGCTTTGCTCAAGGGCCCAAGATGAAGCAGTTCTGTAAGGAAGAATGGTTCAAAATTCCTTCTAAACAATGTGCAGGTCTAATCTGCAGCTACCAGAAATGCTTGGTTGAAGTAATTGCTGCCAAAGGAGGATTGACCAGTTATTAAATCCAAGGGTTCACTTTAGGGATGCACTGATCCGATACCTGGATCGGTATCGGCTCCGATACTGACGTTTTTAAATGGATCGGGTATCGGTCCGACGATCCAAATCCGATACTGTGTGTTAGTCATGTTCGTTACTGTCAAGCTCAAAAAATGATATAAAAGAACCATTAAAACACAATTAAAGTAGTTCATATGACTCATGCATTTTATTCAAAGCCACTTGAAGATGTGCAATAGCGCTGTGAATCACAAAAGGCTGTGTTTAATAAGTAAATATATAAAATGCACACGCAGCTCCAGCGCATTAGTGAATGGCGCTGCTCTGTTTACACACACACCCGTGCCTATTTTTAGCCTTCACGCGGTGCGCGATATTTGAGCGCTACTCACGAACAACATCTCAGATGTAGATGCTCAATAGTTCGGTTCACTTATATGCATTTAGAATGGCACTGGAGGTGCTTTTTTTTTTTTTTTTTTTACCAGAATTTGAATAAGAAGTGAATTAAACTACTGTGAACTTGCCTACAAACAGACACATACAGGACTTCCTGGAGAGTTCAGAATGTCAAAATAAAAGTGTGAGAGACTCATTGAGGCAGAGATATGAACTCAGTAGCAGGGTTTATTGAACAGATGACTGAAACAGTGATGTAAACATTGTGAGTAAATCCAGTTGAGCAGAGTGGCAAACAGCAGGTGAGTAATATCCAGACAGGGTATAGACACGATAACTCACAACAGTCTTATGATACTTGCAGGCAATAATGAAGACACAGGTATGTTTGATATAGTAGAAAGGTCTGGAGTCTCAGAGATACTACTGATGAGAACAGACAAAGAGTGTGTGTGAAAGCGGGGTATATATGCAGTCCTTGATTAGCCAATAATGATATGCAGGTGCGTGTAATCAGAACTCAGGGAAGAGTGTGCACTGACGGCAGTGAGAAAGAAAGAGAGAGAGAGACCGGTGGATCCGTGAAAAAAGGTGCACGATTGAGATATATTACTATACAGGTGCATCTCAATAAATTAGAATGTCGTGGAAAAGTTCATTTATTTCAGTAATTCAACTCAAATTGTGAAACTCATGTATTAAATAAATTCAATGCACACAGACTGAAGTAGTTTAAGTCTTTGGTTCTTTTAATTGTGATGATTTTGGCTCACATTTAACAAAAACCCACCAATTCACTATCTCAAAAAATTAGAATACATCATAAGACCAATAAAAAAAAACATTTTTAGTGAATTGTTGGCCTTCTGGAAAGTATGTTCATTTACTGTATATGTACTCAATACTTGGTAGGGGCTCCTTTTGCTTTAATTACTGCCTCAATTTGGCGTGGCATGGAGGTGATCAGTTTGTGGCACTGCTGAGGTGGTATGGAAGCCCAGGTTTCTTTGACAGTGGCCTTCAGCTCATCTGCATTTTTTGGTCTCTTGTTTCTCATTTTCCTCTTGACAATACCCCATAGATTCTCTATGGGGTTCAGGTCTGGTGAGTTTGCTGGCCAGTCAAGCACACCAACACCATGGTCATTTAACCAACTTTTGGTGCTTTTGGCAGTGTGGGCAGGTGCCAAATCCTGCTGGAAAATGAAATCAGCATCTTTAAAAAGCTGGTCAGCAGAAGGAAGCATGAAGTGCTCCAAAAGTTCTTGGTAAACAGGTGCAGTGACTTTGGTTTTCAAAAAACACAATGGACCAACACCAGCAGATGACACTGCACCCCAAATCATCACAGACTGTGGAAACTTAACACTGGACTTCAAGCAACTTGGGCTATGAGCTTCTCCACCCTTCCTCCAGACTCTAGGACCTTGGTTTCCAAATGAAATACAAAACTTGCTCTCATCTGAAAAGAGGACTTTGGAACACTGGGCAACAGTCCAGTTCTTCTTCTCCTTAGCCCAGGTAAGACGCCTCTGACGTTGTCTGTGGTTCAGGAGTGGCTTATCAAGAGGAATACAACAACTGTAGCCAAATTCCTTGACATGTCTGTGTGTGGTGGCTCTTGATGCCTTGACCCCAGCCTCAGTCCATTCCTTGTGAAGTTCACCCAAATTCTTGAATCGATTTTGCTTGACAATCATAAGGCTGCGGTTCTCTCGGTTGGTTGTGCATCTTTTTCTTTCACACTTTTTCCTTCCACTCAACTTTCTGTTAACATGCTTGGATACAGCACTCTGTGAACAGCCAGCTTCTTTGGCAGTGAGTGTTTGTGGCTTACCCTCCTTGTGAAGGGTGTCAATGATTGTCTTCTGGACAACTGTCAGATCAGCAGTCTTCCCCATGATTGTGTAGCCTAGTGAACCAAACTGAGAGACCATTTTGAAGGCTCAGGAAACCTTTGCAGGTGTTTTGAGTTGATTAGCTGATTGGCATGTCACCATATTCTAATTTTTTGAGATAGTGAATTGGTGGGTTTTTGTTAAATGTGAGCCAAAATCATCACAATTAAAAGAACCAAAGACTTAAACTATTTCAGTCTGTGTGCATTGAATTTATTTAATACACGAGTTTCACAATTTGAGTTGAATTACTGAAATAAATGAACTTTTCCACGACATTCTAATTTATTGAGATGCACCTGTATATTACTATTATAATATATTATTATTAATATCATTTGTTTACAAATTATAATAATATTTAAGTTGAATGGGTTCCAAAAAATAACTGTGTGAATGAAAAGTGAGCTGATTTCTTACAACTAAATTTAACAAAAAAGAGATCTGAATCCTTTAAAGTCCAAAATAAAAAAAGTTGAAAATAAAATGGCTTCTTTTCTACTGATGACTTATACTGGAATTACTGTTAATTTTGCTGCTACATTATCCAGTATACTAGTTAACAATACAGTTTTTCTTAATAAGCTATACATTTATATTGAAATAATGTGTAGTTAGAGGTTTGTGTTTCTTTACATATTAAAGAGTACACCCAATTAGATCCACACAATAATGTGAAGATATTCTAAACTGATTATGCAAAAAAACAACACTGGTATCGGATCGGGATTGGTATCGGATGATACTGAGATTTCCGATATCGGAATCGGATCAGAAGAGAAAAAGTGGTATAAGTGCATCCCCAGTTCACTTACTTCTTCCTCTACACTGTGAATGTTTAATGGGATTTGTTCAATAAAGACATGAAAGATTATAATTGTTTATGTAAGGTTAGCTTAAGCACATTGTGTTTGTCTATACTTGTGACTTTGATGAAGATGAGATAACATTTAATGACCAATTAATGCAGAAAACCAGCTAATTCCAAAGGGTTCACATACTTTTTCTTGCCACTATATATATAAATGTCTATTTTTCTGTCTGTCTGTCCATGTGTATATATATATATAAATAACTCAGCAAAAAAATAAACGTCTTCTCATTTTCAACTGCTTTCATTTTCAGCAAACTTAACGTGTAAATATTTGTATGAACATAAAATCATTCAACAACTAAGACATAAACTGAACAAGTTTCACAGACATGTGACTAACAGAAACGGAATAATGTGTCCCTGAACAAAGGGGGGGGGGGGTCAAAAGTAACAGTCAGTATCTGGTGTGGCCACCAGCTGCATTAAGTACTGCAGTGCATCTCCTCCTCATGGACTGCACCAGATTTGCCAGTTCTTGCTGTGAGATGTTACCCCACTCTTCCACCAAGGCACTTGCAAGTTCCTGGACATTTCTGGGGGGAATGGCCCTAGCCCTCACCCTCAGATCCAACAGGTCCCACACGTGCTAATTGGGATTGAGATCCGGGAAATCTTACAGGAAATCATGCACAGAACGAGCAGTATGGCTGGTGGCATTGTCATGCTGGAGGGTCATGTCAGGATGAGCCTGCATGAAGGGTACCACATGAGGGAGGAGGATGTCTTCCCTGTAACGCACAGTGTTGAGATTGCCTACAATAACAACAAGCTCAGACCGATGATGCTGTGACACACTGCCCCAGACCATGACGGACCCTCCACTTCCAAATCGATCCTGCTCCAGAGTACAGGCCTCGATGTAACACTCATTCCCTTGATGATAAATGCAATTCCGTCCATCACCCCTGGTGAGACAAATCCGTGACTCGTCAGTGAAGTGCACTTTTTGCCAGTCCTGTCTAGTCCAGCGAAGGTGGGTTTGTGCTCATAGGTGACTTTGTTGCCAGTAATGTCTGATAAGGACCTGCCTTACAAAAGGCCTACAAGCCCTCAGTCCAGCCTCTCTCAGCCTATTGCGGACAGTCTGAGCACTGATGGAGGGACCGTGCGTTCCTGGTGTAACTCGGGCAGTTGTTGTTGCCATCCTGTACCTGTCCCGCAGGTGTGATATTCGAATGTACCAATCCTGTGCAGGTGTTTTTACACGTGGTCTGCCACTGCGAGGATGATCAGCTGTCCTTCCTGTCTCCCTGTAGCACTGTCTTAGGCATCTCACAGTGCGGACATTGCAATTTATTGCCCTGGCCACATCTGCAGTCCTCATGCCTCCATGCAGCATGCCTAAGGCATGTTCACGCAGATGAGCAAGGACCCTGGGCATCTTTCTTTTGGTGTTTTTCCAGAGTCAGTAGAAAGGTCTCTTTAGTGTGCTAAGTTTTTATAACTGTGACCTTAATTGCCTACCGTCTATAAGCTGTTAGTGTCTTAATGACCGTTCCACAGGTGCATGTTCATTAATTGTTTATGGTTCATTGAACAAGCATGGAAAACATTGTTTAAACACTTTACAAAAAAGATCTGTAAAGTTATTTGGATTTTTACAAAATTATCTTTAAAATACAGTGTCCTGAAAAAGGGACGTTTCTTTTTTTGCTGAGATATTTATATATATATATACACTACCAGTCAAAACTTTTGAAACACTTGACTGAAATGTTTCTCATGATCTTAAAAATCTTTTGATCTGAAGGCATATGCTTAAATGTTTGAAATTAGTTTCGTAGACAAAAATAAAATTGTGCCACCATATTAATTTATTTCATTATAAAACTAAAATTTAATAAAAAGAAAATAAATAAAAGAGTTTTTGAAATTGATGATTTGGACCATATAATAAAGAAAAGCAGCCAATAAGTGCCCAACATAGATGGGAACTCCTTCAATACTGTTTAAAATCATCCCAGGGTGATACCTCAAGAAGTTGGTTGAGAAAATGTCAAGAGTACATGTCTGCAAATTCTAGGCAAAGGGTGACTACTTTGAAGATTCTAAAATATAACATAGTTTTGATTTATTTTGGATTTTGTTTAGTCACAACATAATTCCCATAGTTTCATTTATGTTATTCCATAGTTTTGATGACTTTACTATTATTCTAAAATGTGAAAAAAAGAATATATATATATATATATATATATATATATATACACTGATCAGCCACAACATTAAAACCACCTGCCTAATATTGTGTAAGTCCCCCTCGTGCCACCAAAATAGTGCCAACCTGCATCACAGAATAGCATTCTGAGATTATATTCTTCTCACCACCATTGTACAGAGCGGTTATCTGAGTTACCATAGACTTTGTCCGTTCGAAACAGTCTGGCCATTCTCTGTTGACTTCTCTCATCAACAAGGTGTTTCCATCCACAGAACTGCTGCTCACTGGATGTTTTTTGCTTTTGGCACCATCTGAATAAATTCTTGACACTGTTTAGTGTGGAGATCAGCAGTTACAGAAATACTCAAACCAGCCCATCCAAATCACTGAGATCAATTTTTTTTCCTCATTCTGATGGCTGATGTGAACATTAACTGAAGCTCCTGACCTGTATTTGCATGATTTATTTGCACTGCACTGCTGCCACACAATTGGCTTATTAGATAATCGCACGGATGATTGTTGGTGCCAGATGGGCTGGTTTGAGTATTTCTGTAACTGCTGATCTCCTGGGATTTTCACACACAACAGACTCTAGAATTTACTCCGAATGATGCCAAAAACAAAAAACATCCAGTAAGTGGCAGTTCTGTGGATGGAAATGCCTTGTTGATGAGAGAGGTCAACAGAGAATGGCCAGACTAGTTAGAACTGACAAAGTCTACAGTAAATCAGATAGCTGCTCTGTACAATTGTGGTGAGAAGAATATCATCTCAGAATGCGTGTTGGCGCTGTTTTGGCAGCATGAGGGGGACCTACACAATATTAGGCAGGTGGTTTTAATGTTGTTGCTGATAGGTGTATATATATACAGGGTTGGGTGGGTTATTTTTCAATGTGTTCCATTAGATTACTCAAGGTCAGTAACGTATTCTAAATACTTTGGATTACTTCTTCAGCACTGGGAGATTTTTTCACTTGTTTTGACTATAAAAACTCTTCCAGTACAGTAAGACAAAATACACATGTTAACAATACATTCTCTGAAAAACCTAAATATCTTATGCAGTGTTGTTTCTAAAATAAGATAAATCAAACTGATCTTGTTTTAAGGATTTTTAGATATTTTTACAGGAAAACAATACAAAAATTATCTTCAAGAATACGATTTTTGCCCTAATATCAAAGGTCTTACTAGAAAAAAGAAATTAAGATCCAACAGGAATTTTCTTGATAAAAAATATGATTGTGCCTGGTAACGTGCATGTAAAATGGCTAGAAATAGCTCTTCAGTTCTTTTGTTGTTTTTGTTTGTTTGTCCTGTGTTTAGTAATATTTTTCAAGTCAGTTTTACCAGGGACGAACCGCTGAACATTCGGCAGCATATACCAGACAACCTTTTCCCGGTTTTTGAATATTCTGACGTTTTGCTGGACATTTTAGTCGGAGGCGCAGCTGTGTTGTTTAAACACGCTATGAGCAGGCGAGGGAGACGAGCAGACGCGCTGGTCAGGCTCCGTCGGCGTGGCTTTCGAACAGCGCTGCCGATTATTCATCTAGTGAATCTCCGCTCTCTTCCTAACAAAACGGACGAACTACATCTCCTCACCCACAAAAACAAGGACAAACTCTACTGCCTTGTGTTTCACAGAAACCTGGCTGAGTGAAGCCATTCCGGACAGCGTGTTACATCTGCCGGGCTTTCAGCTGTTCAGAGTGGATCGCATCGCGGAGTTAATGGGGGAAAACGAGAGGCGGTGTAACATGCTTTTACATCAATGAAAGTTGGTGTACAGATGTAACAACGTTAAAGAGAATGTGCTGTCCTAATTTGGAAGCGCTCTTTATTAACTGTAAGCCGTTCTACTCGCCGCGGGAGTTTTCCTTGTTTATTCTGGTGAGTGTGTATATCGCGCCAAACGCGTGTGTGAACACAGCGCTGCAACAGCTGACTGATCAAATCACAGACACAGAACAACAATACTCGGACTCAATTATTATTATTCTTGAGGATTTTAACAAAGCAAATCTCACACGTGAACTGCCCAAATACAAACAGCACATTACATGCCCCACCAGAGACAGGAACATACTGGATCACTGCTACACAACAACAAAGGATGTATATTGCTCTGTCCCTAGAGCAGCTTTGAGACTCTCTGATCACTGTCTGGTTCATCTTCTTCCAACCTACAGGCAGAAATTAAAATCAACCAAGCCAGTAGTAAGGACTGTAAAGAGATGGACCAATGAAGCAGAGCGGGAACTATAAGCCTGCTTAAATTGCATGGATTGGAGTGTTTTTGAGGCTGCAGACACCAATCTGGATGAGCTCACAGATACTGTTACATCATATATCAGTTTCTGTGAGGATATGTGCATTCCTACTAGGGCATATTTAAAGTTCAACAACGACAAACTGTGGTTTACAGCAGAGCTCAGGCAGCTTCATCAGGCCAAAGAGGATGCTTACAGGGGTGGGGATAAAGTCATGTACAATCAGACCAGGAACACACTGAACAAGGAAATCAGAGTGACTAAAAGAAGATACTCTGAGAAGCTGAAAAACATGTTTACAGCTAACAACCCTGCATTAGTGTGGAGTGGCATGAAACAACTCACAAATTACAGGACTCCTACTCCCATCCCTGTGGTGGACCAACAACTGGCTGACGACCTGAATGTGTTCTACTGCAGATTTGAAAGGCCCAATCTCACACCCCACACCCACTCTGACCTTCACTTCACACAAACACCAACACCTCCTGCAACCCCCCTCCTCCCCCCTCCTGCTACTCAACCTGCACTTAAGATCTGTGCAGATTATGTGAGCCGGGTCTTTCGGAAACAAAAGACGAGGAAAACTTCAGGCCCAGATGGTGTCTCACCAGCGTGTCTTCAATCATGTGCTAACCAGCTGGCCCCCATCTTCACACAGATCTTCAATAGATCACTGGAGCAGTGTGAAGTCCCATGCTGCTTCAAATGCTCAATCATTATTCCTGTCCCAAAGAATCCAAAAATCACAGGACTTAATGACTACAGACCTGTCGCCCTGATGTCTGTGGTCATGAAATCATTTGAGAGACTGATGTTGGCCCACCTGAAGAACATCACTGGACTCTTTCTATATCCCCTTCAATTTGCTTATCAAGCAAACAGGTATGCAACATCTGGACAGACCAGGGACATATGCAAGGATCCTTTATGTGGACTTCAGTTCAGCTTTCAACATCATCATCCCAGCTATACTCCAGAATAAATTACACCAACTCTCTGTTCCCATGTCTATCTGTCAGTGGATTACCAGCTTTCTGACGGACAGGCAGCAGCTTGTGAGACAGGGGAAACTCACTTCCAGCACCTGTACAATCAGCACTGGTGCCCCCCAGGGATGTGTGCTCTCCCCACTACTCTTCTCCCTCTACACCAGTGACTGCATCGCCAAGGACCCCTCTGTCCGAGATGACAATGAGTCTGCATACAGAAGAGAGGTTGCACAGCTGGCTGTCTGGTGCAGTCAAAACAACCTTGAGATGAACACGCTCAAAACGGTGGAGATGATTGTGGACTTTAGGAGGAACACCCCAACACTGACCCCCCTCACCATTCTAAACAGCACTGTGGAAGCAGTGGAGTCATTCAGGTTGCTGGGCACTACCATCTCACAGGACCTGAAGTGGGAGACACGCATTGACTCCATTGTGAAAAAGGCCCAGCAGAGGCTGTTCTTCCTTCACCAGCTGAGGAAGTTCAACCTGCCACAGGCGCTGCTGATACAGTTCTACTCAGCAGTCACTGAGTCTGTCCTCTGCACTTCAGTAACTGTCTGGTTTGGTTCAGCTACGAAATCAGACATCAGAAGACAACAAAAGACAGTTTGGACTGCTGAGAGGATTATTGGTTGCCCTTTGCCCCCCCCCCCCTTCAAGAACTATACATTTCCAGAGTGAGGAAAAAGGCTGGAAAAATCACTCTGGACCCCACTCACCCTGCCCATTACATTTTCGAACTGTTGCCTTCTGGCCGACGCTTCAGAGCTCTGAACACCAGAACCATCAGGCACAGGAACAGTTTTTTCCCTCAGGCTATCCATCTCATGAACAGTTAAATTGCCCCATTGAGCAATAAATATGTGCAATACACAGTTTAGTCTTTTTTAAATTTATCCACCATATAAATATCTCTTCTGCCATTTCATTCCTCTGAAAAACAAAAAAACAAAAAAACATTTGCAATGTACATAACAGATTGTATTTGCGCTGTACATAACAGATAACAGATTTGTATTAGATTTGCACTACGTATGTGTATGTGTGTATATATGTATGTGTATGTCTGTGTGTGTATGTACTTATGTGTATAATTATTTTTTATTTTTTATTATTATCTATCTCTTGCTGCTGTTTTTGTATTGTTTTTGTATTGTTGTACATTGGAAGCTCCTGTCACCAAGACAAATTCCTTGTATGTGTAAGCATACTTGGCAATAAAGCTGATTCTGATTCTGATTTAGTAATCAAAATACTTTTTGAATATAACTGTATTCTAATTACCAATGATTTAATTTGTAACTGTAGTGGAATACAGTTACTTATAGTTTGTATTTTAAATGTTATATGTACCGGGATTACGTATTTAAATTTGACATAGGACACCATAGATAACTTTATTTTCTGCACAGAGGCGCTGCTGTTTATCGCGGAAGAGACGCGGCCAATGCGAACATCCAACGCGACCGCCCCACTCAAGCGCCACTCGCACCCCGCTCATGGAGGATGTGTGAACCCGGTGTTAGGGAACCAGACAAAAAGCAACATGGAGTATGATTAGAAGTTTAGAGGAGTATGATTAGAAGAAGACTTCTACTTTAAGTGTGCATCAATGTGTAGTACCCTAAAACATATACTTTGTGTGACTAGTGTGTCTTTGTTTGCTTGTATTTACCTTAAATCTGCTGTTATATTGGTGAGGTATTTGACCATGTCTCGGCTTGACTTGTCCAGATGGTATGAGCTGCAAACAGACAAAAGAGACATGATGCTATTTAGGATGCAAGGGTGGACAAAACAAGTAAATACCTAATAGAGGTGTTTTTTAATTTTTATATCTTGCTGTAGGCAACTTCACATGGTTAATTTTCAATAAGAAGCTTTAAATCTGCTCTGAGCAAGATTGGCCACTTATTAATTATGTGTGGTTGTCTTGTTTTGCTAGAGGCTTTTGTTTCTTTGCTCAATAGCATTGGCTTGGAGATAACAATGTCAACAGAGATGCACACACACACACACACATTTATATATATAGACATTTAGTAATTCACCTGGTGGAATCACACACTTTTATACAAATGTATTTCTGCAGCAGACTTTATTTGGCATATTTTATTACAGGTAAAATAAGTATTTTGTATAATGGGACTGTTTCTTACCACAGTAAACCAAAGCCCCATAATAAACTACATGGCCAAACGTATGTGAACACCCCCTTCTAATTAATGAGTTTGGTTACTCCATTAATTCCAGTGAATACAAATCATAATTGTACTCCATACAATAGCATTCTAGGGCATTGTGTGCTTCCAACTTTGTGACAACAGTTTAAGGGAGAGCACTTTTCTATTCCAGCATGACAATCCCCTGTGCACAAAGCGAGGTCCATAAAGAAATGGTTTACCTCCTGTGTGGAGGAACTTGACTGGTCTGAACAAAGCCCAGACCTGAATCCCACTGAACATCTTTGGGGTAAACTGGAATGGCAACTGTGAGCCAGGCCCCATTGCCCAACATCAGTGCCTGACCTCACTGATACTCTTGTGTCTGAATCTGAGCAAATCACTACAGCCATTTACACAGAGTACAGTGGAAAGCCTTCCCAGAAGAGTGGAAGCTGTTATTGCAGCAAAAGGGACATTTATGCCAATGGTTTTGAAATTTAATGTCAATTAAGCACGTATGGTAAAAAAAAAAGGTAAACATGACACATCAAGACATAGTAATTTCAAATAGTAAGAGTAAAGCAATGTCAAATTCTGTTTGTTTTTATTATTTATTTATTTACTCTTTTTTTTTAAAAACCTTTTATTTCTCTGAAATTTTCTATGTTCCCCCACAGTCCCCATTTTGAACCCCTGATTCAGAGTATGGATGGACTTGTGCCAATGAGGTCATCATATTCAGCTTGAAACTGTTTTGATTCTATCATATTGGAAATGCTCAATGAGACTAAAGTTAAAGAGTATAAGACCAGAGTCTTCTCTTCAGCACTATCCTTTTCCAAAACCCTTGCCTGTCGAATTTACACTGCAGCTAGTCACCTCTGGGAATATAATCACACTCTCTCCCACTCTCTCTCAGCTTCAACCATCTCCTGAGATCTGTGGAAAAGTGTGTGCAAACATTCCAGAATGTTCAAAGCAGATCATGGTGACATTTCGGCTGTGAGCTTTGCTTGTAAGACATGGACATGCTTGAGAGCCAACAGACAAAACTGCAGGTTTATTCTAATCTGAGATAATAGAAAGAAAACATGTTTTGAGTGTTTGCTGATGAAGTTAGAGAGTGTGGAGAGACTCTTCAGGATGCAAGGACAAATCAGATTCTGCTCTTGGTGATTCTTGAGCTACGAGCTCAAAAAATCAATACAATCAATGTGTCCCCCTGGTTTGCGCTGTGTGTGTCCTCCGCTGCTGCTGTGTGGGAGATTTCTGAGGCTCTGCTTCACGCTGTAACTACAACAGATTCTGAAGCTCAGAGAGGGCAGATGTTCCGCATGTATAATCTAAGCACTGCAGGGAGCTCCATTAAAGCTGTGTCATGTATAAAGCTATTTTAAAATTTTTAACAATAGTTTATGAAAATGTGGGGCTTTTGGTGCATTAATTTGCAAATACAGTACAAAGAAGACAAATGTGATAATTAAATGAGCTCCTCTCTACTGTATGTACTCAGTAAGCTGTAGATAAAATCTAAGTCAATTACATATATACTAAGAGATTCTAAAGCAGTTATGAGCGGGTCCAGATTAATTGCTTCACACTTTCGGTGCTGATTTTTGGGAAAATCTGTAAAGTTCTGCTGGATTGATTTAAACATGGTAAAATGTTTTACATAGAGCTGGGACTATACACTCCTATTGGTGGCTGAAAACATAATTAAATTAGTACAGGATAATGTACAGGCAACCAGTCTGTATCACAAAATAAACCCAGGTACGATGATCAGTATCACCCTGAAGGGGTTTATTTTGCAATAACTGACCAGCTGGCTGTACATTATCCCCTGTAGTAAGCTATTTTACTGTAAATCATTATATGTTAGCAGAACTAAAAACAAGATCAACAGGCAACCGGTTACATCAAGTTTTTAAGTTAATAAATTCCCAAGTTTAAGTTAGTAGAACTTTTATGTTTTGATTTTGTACTACACATGCATGTTAATTGCTCTTAACTTAAAATATTGAGTAAGCTAACTAATTCATTTTAATAGCACTTAACTTAAAATTTAACTATTTGACTGAACTTAAAATTACCATGTAAGCTCAACTTAAATACTTCAAGTAGAGGGAACCTAACAATTTAGGTTATTTCTAGTTAGAACTAGCTAGTACAGTGAACACTAGCACGCTGAATGCATGCTAACTGGAAAACTATGCTTTGATTAGCACAGCAATTGCCTAACAAGTAAAGTAATATACTGTAGAATAATCTTAAATTGTACCTATCCTCAAGCTAAGCTCAAACTCCACTATTCACCATAATTGTAACCCCCAAAATTTCAACATAACAGAAACTCTTCTAAGTAACATAACAAAACATTAAACACTAACAAGTCTCCCCCTTTACATTCATTTACACAAAGACACATTATAACACTTAATTTGAACATTTACTCAGTTGTACAGTTTCTGTAAATTTAAAAAGACAAGTTCATTAAACTCAAAACAATAAAATACATTAATTTTACTTAAAATGTGTCAGTTTTGTAAACTCAAAAGAAAGAGAAAGTTCTAAATACTCATCAAGGTTATTTTATTTGATTTTATTTGTATGTAAAATAATTAACAAGCTATTCTGATTATTTTGCGAATGAAAGGCATTCAAATTCTGTGGAAATCTACAAAGCTTTCTTCAGAGGTCTGTGGGTGCTAGATTTCGGTAGGGCTTACTTATGAGTGGGATGCTCTCTTGTGCCATTCAAATGTGTAGGTGGTCCACACTACTGTTTTGTGCAATGCATCACTGAACTGATGATCTCTAATAACACTGAATGGAGATCAGCTCCACCAAAGGTTCTTGTGTCTCATCAGTCTGAGGAGCTGCTGTTGGCTGTGTGTCATCAGCACCCTCTCACAGTCTTCCTGTATTCTCTGTGGATTTCCATCAGCTCTTTTTCAGTGGGGCTGGGCCATGCAGAGATAAATGAGGCTGTCTCCAGTGATCAGCTTGCATGCACTCTAAAAGCTTACCATACTTTGATATGTTGTCACTGCATCATGACGCCACCCAGGCTGCCAAGTTCTGCACTTTTCCATCAAAATGTACAGCTGTTCTTATCAGCAGTGGCTTTGTGGAAAATGTATTCTCCACATTATGTCTTCAGCTGCTGAAATGACCAGCTTAGACAAACATGAATTTCCATGCTGGTCCAAGCTAGTTTATGCTGGTTTGGTGCTGGCCTAGCTGGGCAGACTCTAGTACATTGGTACCAGAAAGCAAAACACACCATACGCAGGTGACCACTCACGCTGGTCTATTCAGCAGAAATATCAGTAATCAACAAATGGCCCCTTAGTGAGGGCAGAAATGTTTAAGCATGCATTAAAACAGCTTCTGGAGGATCCACAAGAGCATATTTGGGAAGATTTCTGGCCTCCAACATCATCCTGCACATGTGTTTTAGAGCTGATCAGATGGCCAGTTTGAATCTGAGGCTTTTCTTTTCAAGTCTGATTTTCATGCCAGGGTTTTGCATGACAGAAGGCAATGGTGGGTGACACAACACATCTCATGTGTAAATGCCACAGAAAACTGGCAGTGGATGTGGATCACATGGGATCTTCAAAGACGGTGCGAATATCACACACCAACTCTGAAAGACCACAAAGAGATACAAAACTGAACCCAAACATCACATTTTGACAGTGTAAAATTATTTGTGCAGTGAAATGTTATTCACATGTTTCCATTACTGCTTTTTAAAATAAGTATTTTATTGTCTTCTACAATCAGAATGGTATTTGCATGGTGAAGGGAACATGAATGAAAAGTTGTTTGAAAGGCACCGTAACCAATTAATTTGTCTTTAAAAAATAGCTCATACTGGTTTGATTAGTTCCTTATTTTTCCTTATTATCCATGTCTATAACTTTGAGGTCATCTATATGCTTGTGTACCCTCTAAAAGTTGACAAAATAGATCTAAAACTTACAGTCTTTCATTTCCGAAAATCGAAGCAAAAATATTGATGACTCATCTTGCACTCCAAATCTTTGTCTTAAAAAATATTTTATGGGGTCTTTTAAGGTCATTGGCTTCTGTCTGTGCATTAAGAAAGTTTTAAAGATAGCTGATCACTGGATGAGACCCAATATCACAGATATTTTTCTTGGTATACATTACATTTCTGTATGTTTCACCATAAATCTCAGTCATGTACTCCAGTCATGATACATGCTATCATCCAGTTTTGTGTAGTGTGGTTAGATTAAGGGTCGAACTTGGGAGCCCCAATCACCTCTGATATTTGAGAAAAGGCCAATGAGAATTGGCGAGTGGAATTTGCATGCCACTCCCCCGGACATACAGTTGCAATCAAAATTATTCAACCCCCCTGACCAGCAATACATTCTGGTGATGTGAATTAAAACACATCAACTAAAACCTCAGTAAACAGTCAAAATAAGTTTTTAATACACATTTGAGTGATTCTGAGAACAAAGAGTTCGGTTTACCCACAAGACGCAGTTACAATGGGAACAGGTCGCATCAGCTGTTTTGACCTTTTCTTTTTTCCTCTATGAAAATGAAAATTCACTTAGCTGGGACCAAGATATATTCGCACCGGGAAAGGTGTTCTTTTCCCCCACGTAGAAAGGACACCGTGGAGACCACATCCTGCCCAAAGGGAGGTTAAAATGTGGAGAGCACATCAAATGGACTTATCCACTGGGAAGTACCACACATGGAAAGTAGTCCCTGCACTAGGTCCTACCTGGAAGGGAGCAGCTCTACATGTGCAGCGACTGGTGGCAGAGCAGAGCTCTGCCCAGGGGAAGACACATGTTTAACGTCAGGGAAACCGTACCATGGAAAACACCTCATATGGGATTACTGACAGGGAACCACTACATATGGAGCATCTATCCCAAGTACAGGGGCTGAACTGACAGGGTGTACTTCATGAGTACTGGGCCTGGCATCGAATTCCTCCACCGAATTTGCTGCCACAGGGTGCTGGGGGAGGAAAGACATCCAGGGTTCACCGGACTCGGGAACTCACGTGGATGAAAAAGCGCACGTTATCCCCTCAGGGAGGGGAAAGGCGCTGAGTGCAATCGGTACACCCAGCCAGCTGCCCGCATATTTATCTGTCCGCACCTGCTAAAACACGGGACAAAACTGGCTCAACCCGGAGATTGTAAAATCTTGCAAAGGTATTGGGTGTTGCCCAGCCTGCTGCTCTACAGATGTCTGTTAGAGAGGCGCCGTTCGCCAGGGCCCAGGAGGATGCCATACCCCTTGTGGAGTGTGCTTGTACTCCCAGGGGGCATAGCGCGCCCTGGGCCTGGTATGCCAAAGCGATGGCATCCACAATCCAGTGGGCAATCCTCTGTTTGGAGACAGCCTTCCCCTTCTGCTGTCCAAAACAGACAAAGAGCTGCTCAGAGCATCTAAAGCACTCTGTGCGGTCCAAGTAAACATGCAAGGCGCATACCAGATACAGCAACGATAAGGCTGGGTCTGCCTCCTCCCGGGGCTGCGCTTGCAAGTTCACCACTTGATCCCTAAAAGGGGTAGTGGGAAGCTTGGGCACATAGCCCGGCCAGGGTCTCAGGATCACATGAGAGTATGCCAGACCGAACTCTTGGCACATTTCGCTGACAGAGAACACCTGCAGGTCCCCAACCCTCTTGAAGGAAGTGAGTACAGTCAGGAGGGCCGTCTTCAATAAGAGGGCTTTTAGCCTGACTGACTCCAGGGGCTAAAATGGGGCTCTCTGTAGGCCCAGCAAGACTAGGGAATGAGGTGTGGCCTAGGAGGATTCAACCTCCTGGTGCCTCTAAGGAACCTGATGATCAGGTTGTTCTTCCCCAAGGACTTACCATCTACCGCTATGGCGGCCACATACACTTTTAAGGTCGAGGGGGACAGCCGCCCCTTCAACTTCTCCTGCAGGAAGGAAAGCACCGACTTGACTGTGCATCTCTGTGGGTCTTCACCTCGGGAAGAACACCAATTCACGAACAGATGGCACTTCAAGGCATACAGCTGCCTCGTAGAGTGATAGTGATAGTGTCTACCACTGCCGGTGGTAGCCCACTTAGGTCTTCTGCGTCCCGTCCAGGGGCCAGACATGGAGGTTCCAGAGGTCTGGGTGCGGGTGCCAAATCGTGCCCCGTCCCTGAGAAAGGAGGTCCTTCCTCAGGGGAATTTGCCAGGGAGGGGTTGTTGTGAGGAGCGTGAGCTCCGAGAACCAAGTCTGGGTGGGCCAGTACGGTGCCACCAACATTACTTGTTCTTCGTCCTCCCTGACTTTGCACAGAGTCTGTGCAAGCAGGCTCACTGGGGGAAATGCATATTTGTGCAGGCCCCGGGGCCAGCTGTGTGCCAATGTTTCTGTGCTGAGAGGGGCCTCGGTCAGGGAGTACCATAGCGGGCAGTGGGAGGATTCCTGGGAAGCAAACAGGTCTACCTGCGCTTCGCCGATTCGACTCCAAATCAGCTGAACCACCTAGGGTTGGATTCTCCACTCTCCACTGAGCATCACCTGTCATGACAGCATGTCTGCTGTGTGATTGAGTTCTCCTGGGATGTGAGTGGCCCACAATGAATTCAGTCGCTGCTGACTCCAAAGGAGGAGATGGCGGGCAGGCGAGTTGCGACATGCGATGTGAGCGTAAACTGCCTTGGCAATTTATATATGCTACCGTTGCCATGTTGTCTGTCCGGACTAACACGTGCTTGCCCTGTATCAAAGGCCGAAACCTCCACAGAGCCAGCAATACCGCCAGCAACTCGAGGCAGTCATTAAAAAAAAAATAAAAAAATTCTGTTGCACTTTATTCTATTTTGAATACTATTATGATGCTAGTGATACTTTGTAATACAGCACTTTTCATACCACTGTCTCCTAAGATGATTCGCTTATGTTTTACTCTCTTGTAAGTCGCTTTGGATAAAAGCGTCTGCCAAGTGAATAAATGTAAAATGTAAATGTAGTTGATATGCCAACGCAGTCAAGGTCCTGTCCAGGAGCCCGAGGCTGCATGCCCATTGCAAACGGTGCCCCAGCCTGACTTGGACATGTCTGTTGTGACAGCGACATGCCTGGACACTTGTTCTAGGGGAACCCCTGCCCGTAGAAATGCAAAGTCCGTCCAAGGGCTGAACGTGCGGCGACAGATCGGTGTGATAGCCACGTGATGCATACCACGGCGCCATGCCCATCTCATGACTCGAGTCTGAAGCCAGTGCTGAAGCGGTCTCATATGCATCAACCTGAGTGGTGTGCCCCGGGAGCCTCTGAAATTGTTTCAGTGGGACCGCTGTTCTTCCCCTGAATAACTTCAGGCAATTCAGCACCGACTGAGCATGCTTGCTCGTGAGGTGCACCGTCATAGTGACTGAGTCCAACTACATGTTGAGAAAAGAGATGCACTGCACCAGGGAGAGCTTGCTCTTTTCCCAGTTGACCCAAAGCCCCAATCGGCTGAGGTGTCTGAGCACCAAGTCCCTGTGCACACAGAATAAATCTTGAGAGTGAGCTAGAATCAGCTAGTCGTTGAGATAATTGAGGATGCGGACGCCCACTTCCCTTTGCGGGGAAAGGGCTGCCTTTGCGACTTTCGTAAAGACGCATAGCCTAGTTGGATCATCCTGACGAGCCAGCACGACAGGTTGGAGAGCTCTAACCATGCCTCCAGACTCCGTGCAAGGGGCACCAAGGGGACAATCACCTTTGACATACCTGCTGATGGGGCCTCGTGGCAGGGTGGAGTAGGAGCTGCCACGCGAGAGGTCTCGTGTCCCGAACTCGTGGCTGTGCTCAGAGAGATATTAGAGCACTTACCTCGCTCCGGGTACCCACCATAGGACCGGTCTGCAATGGGAGAGGAGGCTGGGCATCCTTGTGGCACATCACATATGCCTGATCGTGGGTATGTTTGTGTCACAGCTGGGTGTGCGAAGGCAGAGGACTCGCATCCGCAGCGCCCCTTCTGCGAGTGTTCGATGTACGGCTGTTGTGACAATGATGGCTGTAGATATTGAGTGTGTGACCCAGAGAATGAGGAAACCACTCTTTTTTTTAAATGAAAGTGCCGGAGCCCCTTGGGCATGCGGTAAAACCATAAAAAAAGGGAACAAAAGATTCTCCTCCCGGCCCTTCACCGGGGGATGGAGTGGTCTGTGTACCACCTCCTGGTTGACAGTGGGTCTCCTCCCCCCTGGGTCACCCGTCTCAGGGACACTTTGAAGCCCTCCTGGGGTTCATGGCGCTAGACCGAAGGATGGGGGCATCAACTTCCTGCGGGAGGCTCAACGGTGAGGCCAAGCCATTGGCTCGGGCTGTGGCGGAGCCGGTGTTGCTGCCATAGGTGGATGCCCTCGGCGACGCGCAGACAGGGTACGGGATCTCGGAGGCTTTTAGGTGGAATCACGCTGGGCCAGGATGTGCTGGATTGCCTCCATCTGCTTCTTGACTGCTGAGAACTGCTGGGCAAAGTCCTTGACAGAGTCACCGAACAGACAACCTTGAGAGATGGGGGCGTCAAGAAAGCAAACTTTGTCAGCGTCCCTCATCTCTGCAAGGTTGAGACACAGGTGGAGCTCCTGGACCACCATAGTGGACATCGCCTGCCAAAAAGCCTACGCTGTGACCTTCGTCGCCTGCAGGGCGAGGTCGGTCACCGAGCGCAGCTCCTGCATCAATCCCGGGTCAGGAGTACCCTCGTGCAGCTCTTTCAGAGTCTTGGCCTGTTGGACCTGCAGGAGGGCCATGTCATGCAAGTTGGAGGCAGCCTGTCCAGCAGCACTGTAAGCCTTGGCTGTCAAGGACGACGTGAACTTACAGGCCTTGGACGGGAGCCTAGGACAATTCTGCCAGGTGGCGGCGTTTTGCGGGCACAGGTGCACCGCAATCGCCTGCTCCACCCGAGGAACCTCCGTGTACCCCCTGGCCGCCCCTCCATCAAGGGTAGTGAGAGTGGAGGAACTCACGAAGCGGAATCGGGCAGTAAACAAGTCACGACTTCATGAGCTCCTCATGCACCTCCGGGAAGAAAGGAACTGGGGCAGAGCGTGGCTGTGTGCGGCGCTCTGAGCCCAGGGACCAATCGTCCAACCGCGAACGCTCAGGGTAGGTTGGAGGGTTCCACTCTAGCCAGACGCTCATGGCAGCCTGGGAAAGCATGGCTGTCAGCTCCGCGTTGGCCTCTGACTGGGTGATCGCACCAGATGGTGGGAGCCCAGCCGAGTCCTCAGCGTCAGACTGCAAAAGCCCGCTCTCCAATGCTGTGATCGATACCTCATCCTCATCTCGAGCCCCTAATGAGACATAAAGCCCGCCCTGGGGCGAGCCACCTGACTCATCCATGAACTCGACCAGCCCCCACCGCTAGCCGTCACGGCCTTGTGCATGTAAGCAGAAGGACCAGGGCGGGGAGCAGCTGGAGTGGCTTTCCCTCTATGAAAGAAAGAAAGCCGCGATCTCAACATCGCCATGGTCATGTTCTCGCAGTGAGAACATGAACCATCCACGAACGCTGTCTCAGCGTGACTACGACCCAAACATGTGAGACAGCGATCGTGGCCGTCAGAGGAAGAGAGATATCGACCGCACCCAGGAACTGCACATAGACGGAAAGTCATGTTTAAAAAGACGCTCTCCGTCAGTGCTTACTCTTTTAGAGAAAAAATACTCTTTTAGTGTGGCTGCTGAAGCACCCAGGGGCATTCTCTGCACTTATCTGTGTGAGGAGGGAGAACCCACTGTAAATGTGCTGTATATCCACCAGCTTCAAACACTCTTAGAAGTGAATGGAATGCCAGTGGATTTAGTCTACTCTGATCGGCTCCGAAGAACAAATCTGAATGAGTGGATGCAAGCCATCTCCTTTTATACCCGTATGTCCGGGGGAGTGGCATGCAAATTCCACTCGCCAATTCTCATTGGCCTTTTCTCAAATATCAGAGGTGATTGGGGCTCCCAAGTTCAAACCCTAGTGTCACTACATCGACACAACATCGAGTGAGTGACAGATAGGGAACTTAATACAGATATAATGGAACATATCTGACGGTGGAATCCCTGCTGCAAAACAATCTTAATACTGTATGAATATAATTTTTATAATAAAAGCAGTGAATACACTGTTTCATGCACCTACTCAGGGGAAGAGCTCGTTTGATGTGCTACACTCACTTTCATTAGATGTACTTTGAGAGAGGCTGACTTGCCAAATTTATAACATCATGTTTCAATGCTTTGCATAATGGTGTACAGCCCCTGTAATACTGAGCAGAAAATAATCATTGTGTCTAGGAAAGAACAAAGGCACCAGGTAGAATTGTCTGAGAGTGATGGGTATAGGAAAAGAGGAGCAGTTACACAGGATTATCTCAAAATGTAGTCCAATGTTGGCTACAGAAGAAACAATATTGGGACTTTTTCTAAAGTCTGGGAGAAAATATTTTAAATTTTAAACCACTTTGTGTTCCAGAAATCTATAACTGTGAAACAAAATGCAGATGCCTTTTTTGTAGATATTACTGATGTTTTGTCCATTTAATGACATGTTCAGTGCAATCAGCAAGGCATTTCTCTACACTACAGAGCAGGCCTAGACAAAATCTGCAGCCTTTTCCTTCACAATTTATGATGTTTAGGCGGGAAGATTTATGATAAAATGTGTTAAACCGAAGACCCTTTAAGGCAAGTCAGTTCACTCGGTGGCCATATTGGTAAAGGCCCTGGGCAGCTATTTCCAGTATTTCCATGCAAGAACAGCCCCAATGTACTTGAATAGGCAAAGGCAGAATTCTCCAAAAATATTGGTCCAGATTACATTGCAGTAACATATTTCAAATCAAATCAGAGTACCATGAATTATTTTTCTTTAGCTCAAATCACGCAAAAACAGTATTTTTTAAGGCCGATCTAGCTAATGCACCTGCAAATTTTTTGGAATAAACAAACAGGTGATTGGCTCTTTTAAAAATGTAAAGAGAGACTTCCATTTATATAGCCAACATGTTGACCACTGGAATACTTCTATCATAAAATCAATTGGATTTTTTTAAATAATGTGGGAATAAAGCCACCATAAGTGCTTTTTGATACGTAGCACCAGTGAAAAACAAGAAACAGTTGGTTCTGTTTTAGCAGGTGTCTCTGTGAACTGAATGTACCATTTTCAGCAACTCGTTTCAAAGATTATATGTGTGTTTGTCATCTTAATTGCTTAAATTTTATACTCAAATTTACCGGCACTGCTAAACATCGGTTCCAAGGAGTAAGCCAGGGAGCCCCATTCTCATTTTAGAGCATCTATAATGTGTTATCTTTGATGTTGCTGCAGATGTTTAAACTCTATTGACATGATGACTCTTAAAGATAATGGATATGCATATTCAACAAACAGGATCTCATGCATGCAGAACCTGGGCCTCTGTGACAGTGAACAAATAATTAGATAATGATTATGACTCTGCGTGTTAATCATTCTGCCTGTATGACTGGATGAGGTTTTTAATGAGGTTCACTGGCTTATAAATCAGTGTGTACCTCTGGTCTGAAAGTTGTCTTTGCAGCACAGATTTAACAAGTGCATCAGGCCGAACACTTTTCTGCGGGGAATTTTTAGGGCTGCCATCAGAGTCCCCGCTGTCCTGATCACCCATGGCTTTAACGTAACTGCTGCTCCGCATCCTTCTACATGGGATTTCGTCATCTCTCCCTCCCCATTCATCCTGAGGGACCTGTAAACACACACACACATACACACTTGTTTTGGATGTCTATATAATTATTTGATATTAAAGCAGTCCCGCATGTACATATACAGTGGCTCTGAAAGGTATTTGGACATTTAAGCCACACTCACAAATCACATTTTTGTGTTTTATAAAAAAAGAAAATTATAATAAAGTGGCATATATTTAAATGAAATATAGCACAAACACACTTTTCAAGCAAAACATTTAATAAAAGAGGTTTGTTAAGTATGGAAGTATGTAAAAAAAAAAAGAAATAATAATAACAAAAAGACATACAGGTGCATCTCAATAAATTAGAATGTCGTGGAAAAGTTCATTTATTTCAGTAATTCAACTCAAATTGTGAAACTCGTGTATTAAATAAATTCAATGCACACAGACTGAAGTAGTTTAAGTCTTTTGTTCTTTTAATTGTGATGATTTTGGCTCACATTTAACAAAAACCCACCAATTCACTATCTCAAAAAATTAGAATATGGTGACATGCCAATCAGCTAATCAACTCAAAACACCTGCAAAGGTTTCCTGAGCCTTCAAAATGGTCTCTCAGTTTGGTTCACTAGGCTACACAATCATGGGGAAGATTGCTGATCTGACAGTTGTCCAGAAGACAATCATTGACACCCTTCACAAGGAGGGTAAGCCACAAACATTCATTGCCAAAGAAGCTGGCTGTTCACAGAGTGCTGTATCCAAGCATGTTAACAGAAAGTTGTGTGGAAGGAAAAAGTGTGGAAGAAAAAGATGCACAACCAACCGAGAGAACCACAGCCTTATGAGGATTGTCAAGCAAAATCGATTCAAGAATTTGGGTGAACTTCACAAGGAATGGACTGAGGCTGGGGTCAAGGCATCAAGAGCCACCACACACAGACGTGTCAAGGAATTTGGCTACAGTTGTCGTATTCCTCTTGTTAAGCCACTCCTGAACCACAGACAACGTCAGAGGCGTCTTACCTGGGCTAAGGAGAAGAAGAACTGGACTGTTGCCCAGTGTTCCAAAGTCCTCTTTTCAGATGAGAGCAAGTTTCGTATTTCATTTGGAAACCAAGGTCCTAGAGTCTGGAGGAAGGGTGGAGAAGCTCATAGCCCAAGTTGCTTGAAGTCCAGTGTTAAGTTTCCACAGTCTGTGATGATTTGGGGTGCAATGTCATCTGCTGGTGTCGGTCCATTATGTTTTTTGAAAACCAAAGTCACTGCACCCGTTTACCAAGAAATTTTGGAGCACTTCATGCTTCCTTCTGCTGACCAGCTTTTTAAAGATGCTGATTTCATTTTCCAGCAGGATTTGGCACTTGCACACACTGCCAAAAGCACCAAAAGTTGGTTAAATGACCATGGTGTTGGTGTGCTTGACTGGCCAGCAAACTCACCGGACCTGAACCCCATAGAGAATCTATGGGGTATTGTCAAGAGGAAAATGAGAAACAAGAGACCAAAAAATGCAGATGAGCTGAAGGCCACTGTCAAAGAAACCTGGGCTTCCATACCACCTCAGTAGTGCCACAAACTGATCACCTCCATGCCACGCCGAATTGAGGCAGTAATTAGAGCAAAAGGAGCCCCTACCAAGTATTGAGTACATATACAGTAAATGAACATACTTTCCAGAAGGCCAACAATTCACTAAAAATGTTTTTTTTATTGGTCTTATGATGTATTCTAATTTTTTGAGATAGTGAATTGGTGGGTTTTTGTTAAATGTGAGCCAAAATCATCACAATTAAAAGAACCAAAGACTTAAACTACTTCAGTCTGTGTGCACTGAATTTATTTAATACACGAGTTTCACAATTTGAGTTGAATTACTGAAATAAATGAACTTTTCCACGACATTCTAATTTATTGAGATGCACCTGTACTATTAAAAAATGAAGCCAAAAAGTATTGGAACACTTTCTGGTTGTGTACAGTACATCCACGAAAAGTGACCTTAGTACCAGAGGGTTAAAATTAATTGAAAAAATGGCTAAGGAAGGCAAATATACTGTAGATTGAGAAAACGTATAGCATCAGTTGTTTGCACAAATGAAATTATTACATTTTAAGTGACTCTGAGCCACTTTAAACTGTCTTATATATTATGCTGGAATGAGAGATAAGAGTGATTGAAAAAGAGATAAACAGTTGTTAGCAAAGTTTTTTTGTTTTTTTTTTTCATCAAATCGAGTTTAATCTTGGAAATACTTTCTTGTTTACAAATAAAAAGAACAGAAAAGTTGGTTTAGCTTCTCACTGAGAGACAAAAAATGCTTTCCCCAGCATTAGAGCACTCCTCTTGTGCAAAGGCGAAAAGAAGTAGAGTAGCTTAAAAAGCATCCTCAGTACTATATGTCTATTTACTTGTCAAGTCATTTTTATTTATATAGTGCTTTTCACAACCCACATCGTTTCAAAGCAGATTTACAGAAACTCATGCATTAACAAAAAATTAAACTGTAATATCTATAAAGTCTTAGAGTGATTATTGTGTAGTAATATGACTGTAAATTGTGTATAAAAATTAAATAATTAAATAATAATTGTATTTAGAACCCCTGTGAGCAAGCTGAAGGCGACTGTGGCAAGGAACACAAAACTCCATAAGATGTTGGTTAATGGAGAAAAATAACCTTGGGTGAAACCAGGCTCACTGTGGGGGCCAGTTCTCCTCTGGCTAAACAACATGAATATAATGCCAATATTAGTTATTTGTGTGCAGTGCAAGTCATGGTTTAAAATTGGTAAACTAAGTAAGCGTTAAGGTCCAGTGTTTAAAAAATGTTTTATTTTATTTATTTTTTTTTTATGAACTGTAAGATTAATGACTAATGTCTTTGAAGTCCATCCTGGATTAACTGCAGAAGTTCACATAGATGCATTGTCCTTTGTTAGTTGGCTGATGAATGCTTTTGTTGGCAATAATTAATAGTCTATGTATTCCATTTCAAGAGTGTAGTCCATCATTAGACAAAGGTGATGCAGTCAGAGATCAATGAGGTGCATCGCAGATCGACCGGCAGGTCATTTCGGTGAGGTTCGGTGGGGTCTATCCTAATTCCAAGGTTCAGGCTGTGGCATATGAAGTATCCAATGTCTTACAGTTGGAGTTGGCATCAGTTCATCCACTGAAGTCCATCATAAAAGACTGAAGTGATGTCTGGCCAGCACCAGCTGTAGTTTGTCATCATCACTCAGCGACACATAGCAGTGGAGTCCAACACCAAGCAGGAACCCTGAGGTTAAGACATGGAAACAAATAGAATAATATTAGCATAGCTGCCATTCAATTTTATGCAGAGTTATAGATCATGATAGATGTTTCTGGTTCCGGCAGACCTAACTAAAGCAGCCTAATTGTGAGTTGATGGATAAATAAGGTGTATGCCTGGCTAAACAGATAAGTCTTTAGTCTAGACTTAAACTGAGTGAGTGTGTCTGCGTCCCGAACTGTGTTAGAGAGACTACTCCATAGTTTAGGAGCCAAATAGGAAAAGGTTCTACCTCCTTTTGTGGATTTTGATATTCTAGGAACTATTAACAAGCCAGAATTTTGTTTTGAATGTGATGGAATATAGCGTGTCAGAAAGTTACTTAAGTACTGTGGAGCTAGACCATTCAAAGCTTTGTATGTAGTTAACAGAATTTTAAAATTAATACGAAATATAACAGGTAGCCAATATAACGATGATAAAATGGGGCTAATATGATCATATTTTATGGTTCTAGTCAGCACTCTGGCAGCTGCATTTTGAACCAGTTGAAGTTTATTTATTGAACTTGCAGTACATCCTCCCAGTAATGCATTACAATAATCTAATCTTGAGGTCATGAACGCATGAATTAGTTTTTCAGCATCAGCAACATAGAGCATGTGTCATAAATTAGCAATATTTCTGTGGTGGAAGAATGCTGTTCTACAAACACTGGAAATGTGATTTTCAAAGGACAGATTGGTATCAAATAGAACACCTAAGTTCTTCACTGTAGAAGACAACGTAACAGTACATCCATTGAGATTACAATTATATTTTAGCAGCTTATTTTTAGAGATTTTTTGTCCAATAATTAGTATCTCTGTTTTGTCAGAATTGAGTAGAAGGACATTTCTGGCCATTCAGTCTTTGATTTCATTGATACACTGTGCTAATTTGAAGAATTGTGAGTTTTCATTGGGTTTAGAAGAAATATAAAGTTGGGTATCATTGGCATAACAGTGGAAACTTATTCCATTATTCCTGATAATATCTACCAGGGGAAGCATGTATAAGGAGAAAATACTTAACTTTTGTTTGATTTGACAATTCATCACTTACACATAAATAAATAGGACCTAAACCATGCTAATGCAAGTCTACTAATGCCAACACAATTCTGCAGCCTATTCAAGAGAATGTCGTGATCTATCATGTCGAATGCAGCACTAAGATCTAAAAGCACTAGAAGAGAAATATAGCTATGATCAGATGATAAGAGCAAGTCATTTGTAACTCTGATAAGTGCAAATCCTGACTGAAATTGTCCATATATACCATTTCTCTGTAGAAATGAACATAGTTGGGAGGACACTACCTTTTCTAGTATTTTCGACATAAATAGTAGATTTGAAATCGGTCTGTAATTAGCCAATTCTCCAGGATCAAGCTGTGGCTTCTTAATAAGTGGTTTGATAACTGCCATTTTAAAGTTTCTTGGGACATGTCCTAAGGATAGCGAGGAGTTAATAATATTAAGAAGAAGTTCTGAGATTACAAGGAATACCTCTTTTAAGAGCTTAGTTGGTATTGGATCTAACATACATGTTGTGGTTTTTGATTTTTTGATAAGTTTTAGTCTTCATGACCTATGACAGCAAAGGATTGAAGTTGCTCATGAGGAAAATTATGAAACACTGTTTTTTGAGGTGCTGTGACAGTTGATTGCACAGTTCCAATTTTATTTTATGTGCTGCGACAGAATATCTGGTTCAGTCGATGCTTTATTCCTAACCAATTTAGCCACAGTCCTGAATAAACACCTAGGATTGTTGTGGTTATTTTCTATAAGTTTGCTAAAATGGCAGCTTTTAGTGCCTGTCTGTAGCTACAGACACTATCCTTCCATACACCACAAAATACCTCTAATGTTTTATTTTTCCACTTGTGCTCTATTTTCCGAGCTGCTCTCTTGAGAGCATGAGTGTGAACATTGTACCATGGTGTGGGGCTTTTTTCTTTAATTTTCTTTGATCGAAGGGGGGTGACACTATCATGAGTGCTAGAGAAGGCTGTATTTATATTTTCTGTTATTACATCAAGTTCTTCTAGACTTTTTGGCTTACTGAATATGTGAGACAATTCTGGAAGATTATTAGTGATGCTATCATTAGTGGTCAAAAGAATAGTTCTACATGAACGATAGCATGGTGTAGATTGAGTGACATTAGCTGATCGCAGCAAACAAGAGATGAGGTAATGATCTGAGATGTCATCACTCTGCGGTAGAATTTCTACAGTATCAACATCAACTCCATATGACAGAATTAAATCTAGCGTATGATTATGGTGATGAGTTGGTCCTGTCACATTTTGTCTGCCTCCAATATCGATAAAAGCCAATCCCAATGTGTCATTTTCATTATCTATGTGAATGTTGAAGTCACCAAAAATTAAAGTTCTATCTATATTAACTACTATATCTGACAGAAGATGTGTAAATTCACCAAGGAAATCTGAGTACGTCCTGGGTGATCTATATAATGTAGCAAGGGCAAAAGATGACAGAGATTTTTTATTTATATCTGACAGTGTCACATTAAGGATTATTAGTTCAAAAGACTTGAACTTATATCCTGTCCTCTGAGTAACACCAAAAACTTCACTGTAAATTGCAGCAACACCTCCTCCTCGACCCTTCAGGTGAGGCTCGTGTTTATAACAATAACCTGGGGGAGTAGATTCATTTAAACTAATATATTCATCTGTTTTAATCCAGGTTTCAGTCAAACAGAACACATCCAAACTATGATCTGTAATAATTTCATTTATTGTTAGTGTTGTGGTAGAAAGAGATCTAATATTTAGTAGCCCTACCTTTATATGATGTTTATCTTCATTGTTTTTTTTTTCCAGGTTTGACCTTAATCAAATTTTTTCTAAATTATTTAGTTAGAGTTTTGTGTTTGGTAGTTTGGGAAACACAGTCTCTATGTGCTATCAAGGTGATACAGTCTCTATGTGTTGTAGTTTATGTGACCTGTGTGACGTCTCAAGGCAGCTAGCAGACATTTGGATTAACCAGTTTGTCTGCTTCCTGACCTGGGCCCCAGTTAATAAAATACTATCACTATTAAGACTATGAGTCAAATTACTAGAGAGGAGAGCGGCATCTTCCCTGGAGGGATGGAGTCCGTCTCTCTTTAGCAGGTCAGGTCTACCCCAAAAATTCTTCCAATTGTCTATAAATCCTATGCTATTCTCCGGACACCACTCAGACCCAGCCATTCAGTGACACCAATCTATTATAAACCTTGTCACCACAATGAGCAGGGAGGGGGCCAGAGCATATTACAGTGTCTGGCATCATTTTTGCAAGTTCACACACCTATTTAACATTATCTTTAGTGATCTTCAACTGGCAAAGGTGGACATCATTAGTGCCAACATGAATAATAATTTTTGAAAATTTATGTTTAGCATTAGGCAGCACTTTGATCTGATCTGATGTCAGATGCTCGAGCCCCGGAAATGCATTTTACAATGGTGGCTGGAGTCTCTATTTTCAAGTTCCTTAAAATAGAATCACCAATTATTAAGGCTCTTTCAACATGAGTCTCATTGGGTGCATCACTGATTGTGGAGAATCAACTGGAGACCCTAACAGGAACGGGAGAGTGGTATCGCTTTGCTGATCGAGTATGCTGCTGAGACGTCACACAAACTCCCTGCTGCAGGGGCTCTACAGCCGGAACCAAAGTGTGTGTGTTGCTCGCTGTTCTACCCACATCTAAAACAGTATCTACCGGATTCTCTTTCTCATTGACCTCCACTAGCATTCAGATGTGAGTCTCTAACTCTTTAACTTTCTCCATCAGCCTGACTAATTCCTTACATTTATCACATGTAAATCCCTCACTGCTGACGGAAAAGCTATAGTAAACATGTAGCATGCAATGCAGGAAGAAATAACATGAGCGGATGCCATGACTTACCGCAATTGTTTGTAGTTGTTGTTGTTATGGTTGTTGAGCGGCGAGGGTTTGAGATCGATGTGGTTCCTAGTCAGCAGATGTTTGAGATTGATGCAATAATCTGTGTAAAACACAGCGGAGAAAACGAATGTGCACAGTCGAGATACGAGATGTAGACAAGCAGAAAAAAAGAGAAAAAGCACGTGGTAAAATACACTCAGTTGAAACAGTAGAAAATCTGAAAAAAACCGAAGCACGCGGTAAAATTGCAAAGGATAAAAAGATGAATGTATAAGTATAAGAATTAGCAATGATAAGCAGGCTAGCAAGCTACAAATACTCGTGCAGCATGCCGGCAGCAACCGGAACAGGAACAGGGAGTCTTCAGTTTACTATGCAGTCAGCAAGGCCAAATAAATAAGAACAGCGTATGCAGCAACAGCCGAATGTTGATTAAACTCAAACTCCTCACCAAAAATCCATAACACACCGTGACATTGTCACGACTGTTATCCATGGCCTTTTACTGGCTGAAATTTGGTTTTTGCCACCTTTCCCAAAGAATGTCTTCATGGCAACCACTTATCACAGACTATCTTTTTATCTATTTATTGTCATGTTCTTAATGACTCTCTTTTCATGAATGAACAATGCCTATTTGTAATGTCATCACTGATCATGCAAAAGGAACGAGGCAAAGACAAATTTATGACATGTTCTTTTTATCCCCACAATAGCAGAGGCCAATTTCATCACCTAGCAACCGTCACCATCCTCATAACCTTCAGAACGCCACTTTACATTACTACTGTTAAAATCCTCTCAGAACAAAACACCTCTACAGTGTTATTGGCCAAAATTTGAATTTAGTATAACGTTCAGTCAAAAGAACTCAATGTAGCTACAATGTACTTGTACATAATAGTGAAGCCATGCAACACATTTCATTAAAGTTACAGTTCACCCAAAAATGAAAATTCTGTCATCATTTACTCACTGTCATGCTTCTCCAAACCCATATAATTTGACTTTTTTCTTCCGTTCATTGTTTGAAAAAGGCTGCAATGAAAGTGAATGGTGACTGAGGCTAACATTCTGCCTAATATCGCCTTTTGTGTTCCACAAAGGAAAGAAGTCAGGGTGATTTTTGTGTGAACTGGCCCTTTAAGGAACTGGATGAATTTAACCATAGTACATGACATTTAATATAAAACAGATTGATTAACTCTGTGTTCTTTTGCCAAAACCATTTGTTTATCAGACAGCCTCTCATCCAGGTCACAGGGGGCACATTTGTGAGTGTTTAGTATTCTGCAAGAAGAATGAATCTGATCCACGAGTCAATGAAAAAGAGTAAATGTCATGGGCACTCTGTCACACACGCACACACACAGTTAATTAAGTCTTGAAGGAGTTTGATATTTTTAGACATTTAATTAACCACAAATGCCAGAGGACAGACACATTCTGTGGTGTAAAACTCTTGATAAATCACTGAGATTAGAGCCCGCCTACATCAGTTTAGACACCCTCAACCAAAATTGTTTATCATATGAGGGACTAGGGCTGTCACAATTATGAAAATTTGCTGAAGATTAATTTTCAAACAAATAATTGCGATTAATTGTCTGTTTGAGGGCTTTTTTGAGGGGATGATTATGACGATGAATTGTCATTCAAATTGTCATTCTTCTTAAGGGGATAGTTCACCCAAAAATGAAAATTCTCTCATCATTTACACACGCTCATATCATCCCAGATGTGTGCTTTTCTTTCTTCTGTAGAACACAAACAAAGATATTCAAAAGAAAATTTCAGCTCTGTAGCTCCATAAAATGCAAGTGAATGGTGATCGGAACTCCAAAGGCTCCAAAAAGGAGATAAAGTCAGCAAAACTCCAGTGGTTTAATCCATATCTTCAGAAGCAATCTAGTTGGTTTTGGGTGAGAACAGACCAAAATATAACTCCTTTTTCACTGTACATCTTGACAGCAATCTTCTTGGCGATCATGATTTCAAGCTCAATTACACTTCCTAGAGAATGCAATGGAAAGATGTACAGTGAAAAAGGAGTTTTCTTTTGGTCTGTTCTCACCCAAAACCAACTGAATTGCTTCAGAAGAAGATTGCTCCTTTTTGGAACTTTTGGAGTTCTGGTCACCATTTACTTGCATTGTATGGACCTACAGAGCTTAGATAATCTTCTAAAAATCTTTGTGTTCAGCGGAAGAGAGAAAGTCACACACATCTGGGATGGCATGAAGGTGCGTATATGATCAGAGAATTTTCATTTTTGGGTGAACTATCCCTTTAACACTGCCTGTATGAAACCACAATAACCAAGAACATTTGCTATAACACAAACATTAAATTAAAGTGAAACCGGAGCACTTTGCGCACAATATCAAAACCCTCGCTTATATTTTGACAGGAGTTAGGCGCAAACCTCCGCAGATGGTGCGTGCATCACAGCGCTTCAGAAGCGGATTATTTAATAATTGTGACAGGCCTATATAAATGAGTATACATATTGCAATACTTTCATTTCTTGACAGCCCTAATAATAATTTACTAGGGCTGTTGATTTAACATGTTAATTCAGTGCAATTATCTATATATAAATGAACGCATAAAAAAATTAACACAATTAATAAGAAGGGAGTGGTAAGCACTACTCCAGCTGAACAGGCAACAAACCACACTTACCAACAGCAGACAGCACAAGATGAGGATGTGTCATTCAAACACAGCTGGACGGAGGGCAACTCTGAATGTTAGGTGTCTTAAAACTACATTTAACTTGACAGGGTCCTTTAAACAATGTGTTTATGATAGACACAACTAAAATGAGATGCTGCAAAAGAGTTTGTCATACATAGATGCATCTTAGAAAAATCGTACCTCGGACAGACTGGTGAATTCAATTGCAAAATGGATTGATTTGGACTGTAGGCCAATGACATGGGATGAGATCCTGGGTCTCCCATGTAACTGACGTAATGCGCTTTCTGTTGCAACACAGGAGAATGTTAGCATGCATGAACTGGTGCAAAAATGTCTGATGGGAAATGGCACAACTTGGCATAATGGGACCAAAGTCAGGGTACTTGACTTCATTATGCCGAGTATCTGACAATTCGGAAGCAACATTATGACTTTCTGTGTGATCATGTTGCGGAGAGAGCTGTCTTGTATTGCACAACACAAAATACAAGATCTTTTTTAAAACCTATGGATTGATGTGGCCTGTAGGCCAATGATAGGTTTATGTTCAGTGATATGGAAATAAACAATGTATTGCCATTTAAAGCCACTTTTTGTATTTCCTTATCAATGCTATACTCATCAACCACAATAATGTAATGTATTTTAATTATCTGAATTATTATTATTATATATTATATTTATAATTATTTAAATCAAATTATAATTATTTAATTATATATTGAATTATTTTTATTTGGGGGCCTATCTAATCAAATATTTATAAATGTGATTAATTTGATTAATCGGCATATGATGAAATTAATTAAATTAAATATTTTAATCAGTTGGTAGTCCTATAATTTACCTGTTTGTTTGTGAACATTTCTCTCTGAATTTCTTCTGAACGACTAAAGTTTGAACTCATTAAGAAAAAACAAAACAAATAGTAACTGCTGCCACCAGCATTCCCTCACTCATCACCACACACACACACATGCACACAAACTGCAGCTATTTTTGACCTCTTTAGCTGACTGTTTCTCACAATTTATTTGAGTTGTTGTCAAGACATAGTGTGTGTGTGTGTGTGTGTGTGTGTGTGTGTGTTCTATTTGGCTCCTGCTGGCTTGTAAACAGTCTTACTAATGGGTTATTAGATTCACCTCCACTAACCTATCAGAAAATCTATTAAAATTCAATCCTCTCTTCTTGTAGCCTTTAAAAGAAAGTGAAGAATACAGAGAGAGAGAGAGAGAGAGAGAGAGAGAGAGAGAGAGAGAGAGAGAGAGAGAGAGAGAGAGAAAGAGAGCAAGTTGGAATCACAATGAGAAGGGAAACCTGTGTGTCAGAGTGTGAAGGAGTTTGGCTCAGCTGGTGAGGTCTGTTCATTAAACACACATTCCATGATCCTCTATCATCCAGAGAGTGAATATTTCTGATGTTCACAACTAAAACAAACAGTGCAGAGCATAAATCCTGCCTGTATTTGCCAACCTGTACTGCAATGTCAAAGTCATAACGTCTGAACAATTCATTCTTGACTTTCAATGCAACATTTACACTTTAATCAGGACCTGCCCTTCACCTGGAGCTCTGTGTAATAATGTCCACCAGGTGGTAGCTGATACCGCCATGGAAATCATGTGAATTATCATTCTCACATCTGACAGTGAAATCAATAGGTACGTTTACAGTATGCATCCTAATAATCCCTTAAAAATCAGACTGATAACTCAATTGTAATGAAAAGCTTTCATGTAAACATTAGGAAAAAGAAATGATAATTTAAATGCAATTTCTAGCTGATTAAAAGAAATGGTGCAGATCTGAAATAATCTATTAAATAGAAGAATAATTGCATCTAATTGAATCTGATTTTGAATCTAATCACTTTCATAACATGTTTTAAAAATTAAGCTCTTTCTATAGCATGATCACACAGGAAGACATCGGCCCCATTATGCCAAATTACTGACACCATCTCCCATCAGGCATTTTGCTCTGGTTCATGCATGCTTACCTTCTCCTGTGGTGCAACCGGAAGTGCGTTGTGACAGTTGCGTGGGAGACTTGGGTTCTCGTCCTGTGTTGAAATCAGGAAGTAATCATGTTTGCATAATCAGTGACGAGTACGATACATTCCATTTTACCTCCAAGAATAAATTTTTACTCCACTGACAGTTAGGTTTAGGTTTTGGGACTAGAGTTAATAAAATATGCATTCCTCTTCACTGTATTACATCCTTTACAGCTAAAAACAACTTGCTTTACAACTTGATTTTGGCACCCCTCTGCAGGCATTTCACCTGGAAACTGGAGCTCACATGTGCCGTTAATGTTCAAAAACACTTCCCGCTTCGGCCACTGGAGGCAGTGCTTCAAATTTCATAAACAGAATTTAGCTCAGGATAAGTCAACCTACTGTTTTTTTAAATTCACTGTGAGGTCACTGTGAGGTCTCCCTCCAATTTTTGCTATGTACTCTAATCCAGGTCGAGGAGGAATGGGCTGAGGCTAATATGTTTAAGCAAAACAGTTGGCAACATGAGAAGAAGGCATTCTTGGCATATTTTTAGATCCATTGTAAAGGCAAACTGGCCAAATACGTAATGCTTGATAATACAGAATATAGAAGTAGATATAATTGGACTGTACTGGATTATCAATTAATTGACAGCAAAACTGTATTAAAAATGATATAATTTGCATCCACTCATTGCATCCCTTACACACGTTTTGTGTATTTCACCAAACTCTCTCTATGGTTCAGAAATTATGTCAGCTGATGTCATATTCCCTATTCACTACACATACCACAGCTGGTACCTGGGTAATAATGTCTGTATTGATTGACCGAAGGGTAAATAGAATATTTAACATGAAATACGTTATGCACATGTAAACAGATATTGTAGCGGATATTAATCTCACTGTGAATTCGGCAACAGAATGTGCAAAATTCTTCAGCTAAAATCGGTCTGTACTTACGGAAATTCGCACCACTGCACCCAGTGTCTGAAGATGGAAGTGCTGTTGAATGTATGGGCACGTGTGAGCTCCAGTTTCCAGCTGAAATGTCCACAGAGTGGTGCCAAAAGTGAGTTGTTTTTAGTTGTAAATGCTGTAATACAGTAAAGAGGAATGCATATTTTTTAATCTCTACTCTCTGACCATCAGTTGAGTAAAAATGTAATCTTAAAAGGTGAAATGCAAACTCATCAATGATTATTTGAACATGATTACTTCCTGGTTTCTATGGGACCCGAACCTGTGTCTCTGAGGCTGTAGCGCCACAGGAAAAAGTAAACACATTTGAATTGATGCAAAAATTTCTGATGGGATATGCCGCTTTTCAATAACTCAGCAGAATGGGGTAAAGGTATTGGAACATTGGGTAGCAACTTGTGTGATTGTGTTGTCTTATCTCAGAGTTTGAGGTCTATATAGAGTATAGGTTTGGACTGATACAAATCTGTGCATGTAAACATGTGATTTCAAAATAACCACCATACATTAGTGGTATCATAATGCACTATTTTTTTTGGGGGGGGGGGGGTGGTACTTAGTAGTTCTTTAAATATTTTCTGTTAGTCTACTGTACATAGTGGAATAGTTTTTGTTTAGCATGTAAGACCTATTTTCAAATCCCAACCTAATATATGATGTCTTTTAAATAACCCAAGCAAAACTGCAACTGAAGTAGTACAGACTAGAGGTCGACCGATGGATTTTACCGATACTGATAACTAAGTTGGGCAGTACCTGCTGACTGATACTGCATGAAAACATAACACTTTTACAAAAATAAAAAGTAATGACAGAACCATGAAAATGTATTGTACTTTTTAAAATGAAATAAATATGAATATATATGAACTAGTATTCGAATTTTAAAGTCAGCTGATTTTTAAATTGACATTGTTTCCTTGGTCCACAAGAGGGCGCAATAAATACATAAACCATTCAGCACCATTATATTATTGCATAGAACATTCCTGTCCTGGCTGATATAAAAGAGCATTTCATTTTCAATTAATGTGCCTAAAATAAATAAATAAAAAAACTGAGTCGGTCCATATTCTCAAATGTTAAGTCAAAAGTAAGATGAGGGGGGAACATTCTTCAATAGGCAGTTCACATGGTGTTACACTTGCACTGATTCCTACTACTCCAGACTCAAGCTTCATAATAACAGTGAAATACCACATTGTTTTTTATTCAGTACAGTTGTATGTAGAGTAGAAATATTCACAGATAGCAGTGGTATTCGGCTGAACTCGGTGGTGAAGTGGCTCAGACTATGAGCCCAGGCCAGGGGCTGTTGAAAAGATACATTTCCAAGTTGAACATCTTTCCTGACAAAGCATTTAAACAAGTCCACCAACTGTAAGAGGCTGTTCACACCGAATGCTTTTGCAACCATCCATTTGTTTTTATATGTAAACGCGTGCTAGACGAAAGTCTTTGTTTCCCTTTGTTTTTGTTTATTCAGCATCTCGCACAGGAGCACTGTTTTTTATATGATGTGTCTAATTTAAAAAAAACTTTAAAAGCATATTGAGACACCTGCTTTCTGTTAAACTGTATTTGTTGCACTGTGTCTAGCCTTTTTTATTGCAAGAATTTGATCGATCTGAAGTCATCGTATTACAGTGAGGATACAATTTTTTAATTGAAATCAGATGTGTTTCTGATTTGTTTATACGTTTCTCTCAGCTGCATGAAGATATTAATTTGCTTTCTCATGTCACTAGCTTTAAATATACAACTTTGCTGTCTAACAAATACATAAACTTGACCAGCTGGATATAAACTAATGCAAATAGATGGTAATAGATTGTAACAATCGTGACATTTAAACATTTGGGTAGGACTTGCATTTATTTTTGTCATATTGTTCTAACCGCTTGAGGTTAGCTTTAATGTTAGCATCCTCTCAGCCTTGTAGGCAAACATACTGCTGTTCTCTGCTAATGCAGCATCTAGTCAACAAATTAATTACTTTATAATGATATGACAACATGTACTGTATAGTGTACTGTATACATACCTTTTTGTTGTTGATGTTTTAAATCCGCATCTGAAGTGTTCCGCTCCATGCAGAGTGTAGTCTCACGTGTCAACACAAACACCACAAGGCATCGGTGAAGTGATTTTAATTTTGCCTCTAGAGGCCGCTCTCATACTGTATAACGACAGCGGACCCTTCCCAGCCACTCCAGCGCCGGACGCAACAGGGAAAAACTATTGGAGAGGATTTTAGCAGACAAACCGATAGTTTCATAAATCTGATATCGGTGCCAATTAATCAGCAAAACTGATATATCGGTTGACCTCTAGTAAAGTCACCTCCGTTTAAATCTCTGCACTCTTAAAGGCACCTCCGCTTCAAAGGGCACCTTTACATTTGTGAAGGGCACCTTTAGATTTGTGAACGAAAGGGGCAGGGGCTTGTGCCCCTGTAGCCCCCGTTCTGTGCAAGTCAGTGAGTGGTATCATAATGAACCTATTTATTTGAGGAGGTACTTAGAAGTTCTTCAAAAATTATGTGTTATTATATGTAGTGGTATAGTTTTTTGTTATAGCATGTTCTATAAGAGGATCTGGGTTCAAATCCTGACTTAATGTATGATGTCTTTTAAAATAAACCAAGCAAAATTGCAACTGAACTTGACAGCCAGTGATCATCATCATGTTTTTGTTTAAATGGCAAAGAACCGCTTTGAAATATTAATAATAACTCTTATTTGTCAGACAGGGAAATATTCATACGAGTTTCCAGCAACATGAGGATAGAAAGATGATGATACTATGTTCAGTTTAAAACAAATTACCTGCGGAAGGTGCAACTCAACTGGACTGACCAAATATAGACATGTGAATGGGTTATTTCACTTTTTCACCTGCTGTACAATATGCATGCAACCTAATTCATTTGCATTCAAAATTCACTTCACTCAAAAATTTTAGGTGGCCCTTTCCCAGAAAGTACATGCCTTCCATTACATGAGTGTGGCCTTTGCCCATGATGAAGTAAACTGCTTTTCTCCTCCTAACATGATCAATGATCTATGTAATAAGTGTTGAAACGAGGAGGAAACCACTGCCAAAAGCAGAATAAACTCTTTAGCATTGATTCTGATCCAAATCACAATCTCAGCTAATGATTTAATCTACTCATGATGGAGGCCGCCATGAACACACAACAAAAATAGCGAATTTATTGCTAACACTCAGCCAGCTCTGCTCTGGACACTGGACCAACAGAGTGAAGAGGCACACGTCCCTCCCGGACAGTTTGCGTCACAGTGGGCTGCATCGATAACAGTGGCCAAAAATAGCACCGGCATGATAGACGGTGCAGGCTATTTTTGTTGGGGTTAAGAGAGATGCATCACAGTCAGTGACTATTGGATGCTTTCTGTCCACTTTCTACAGACTGATGTTTAATTCACTTGGACATATTTGAAATACAAACACACTTAAGCTAATTGCTGCTATAAGAAAGACAGATTGGAAGAGACTGTTTTCATTCCTCTGTAAAACTAAGTCCACATTGCATGTGAGCTGAAATTAGAATGAAGAGTGATGACTGATGCAAACAAATAAGCCATTAAGTTTCTGAGGCTCTATAGGCAAAATGACGCCCACCCAATGGATCTTGCAGTGAGGTATGGGCATCCTGACTGAAGGTTTGGCAGTATTTGAATACTTTGATACAGTTGAGCACATTAACCAACAGACTTAAACCGTTTTTAGAGTTTTTTTAAAAACTAGTGCTAGACTGATATATTCACTGTAAAAACAAATAGTTTTTATAACCCATATTTAGTTGTTTAAAGTAAACCTCAGTAATGCTGATACTAAGTAAAAGATGGGCTCTTAGCATCACCACATAACTGTTAATCAACAGTAATGACAAAAACAACAACGGCACCACAAATATTAACAAGAAAACAAGCCTACAACACTAACCTACATATTTATTCATGCTGCAATGCATGCTGGGAGCTGGCAAATCTTTGTTTGTTCAGACAACTCTGCTAAGTGAGTTGAGATGACAAATACACTTGTAAAGGGGTCATGAAATGGATAATCAAATTTTCCTTGATATTTAGACATATAAGAGGTATCTGTACTATAAAAACATACTGTCAATTTCATAACTAAAAACATCCTCTCAATTCTAAAAAGAGCATTTATAGTTACCACCCTGCTGAAACATCTCATTTTTAAATCTGTGCATTCGTGACATCACGAGACATTGCACATTAGTATTTACACATTCCACAACATGCGTCATCACACCCTTGGACCCGCCCATTGGCACTCAGTTCAAGAGAGCAGGACAGACAGGTCTAGTGTGGCTAAAACTAAAGGGGACCCATCTGGACTATTTTGAATTATTTTTGAATATAAACATGCACTAGACAGATGTCTTTGACCACTGTCATATATCTCTCCGCTTTTAAAAGACGCAGTGTCAAGTTACAACTCTGAAGAGAGGAAGCCATTCTGTTTCTTACAGCTGCTCTGCCATGACTGTTTGATATTTTATGGTGCTGAGTGTGAACAGTTGTACTTGAAATGAACAGTTTAACATATTCGAATGCAATGAAATTTAGTTCCCTATCTGTCACTCACTCGACGTTGGTGTCGATGTAGTGACACTAGGGGTCACTCTTGGGAGCCCGAGACACCTCTGGTCTTTGATAAAAGGCCAATGAAAATTGGCGAGTGGTATTTGCATGCCACTCCCCCGAACATACGGGTATAAAAGGAGCTGGTATGCAACCACTCATTCAGATTTTCTCTTCGGAGCCGAACGGTCATGCTCATTGAGCTGAATACTACTGTTCATTCACCTGCTGGATCTGACGGCGCATTTCAGCGGCTTCTCCCTCCTCTGCACTGGTGCACTGCAGAGAACGCCCCTGGGCGCTTCGGCAGAAAAAGTATATTTTCTGAAAGAGCATTTTTCCCCTCTAAAAGAGTATATATTTCTCTAAAAGAGCGCACACACGGAACGTCTTTTTAAAGACGCATCTTTTTAAAGATGCTTTTCCGATTGTGTGTTATTCCTGGTTGTGCTCGTTATCTCTCGCCTTCTAACGGTCACGATCACTGTCTTTCATGTCTGGGCACTGCTCACGCGGAGACAGCGTTCGTGGATGGTCACATTCTCATTGCGAGAATGTGTCCATGGCAACGTTGTGGTCGCGGCTCGCCTTCGTAAGGAAGCGAGCCACCCCAGAGGCTCCCGCCTCGGTCCTTTTACCCACGGGTTTGAGGCCAGCGCGGCTAGCACTGGGGGCGATTTGGGGACCCCAATGGGACCGCCTCCGCCGGGTATCCCCCCGCGGAACTCCCATTCCCCAGCACGCTCGTCTGCCCCGATCGGGCTTCCGGGTGAGTCCGCCGGCTCGTCTCACGGCGAGTTCGACCTCTTATTCGGAGCCCGCGAAAGTGATGAGCTCTCGAGCGCAGCATCGGAGAGCGGGCTCGTCCAGTCGGAAGCCTCGGCTGGGCTCCTCCCTTCGGGGTCGATCGCCCAGTCACAGGCTGACGCGGAGATGACGACATGCTTTCCCGGACAGCCGCGAGCGTCGGTTAGAGTGGATTTCACCGCTCTTCCCTGAACCCTCGCGGCTCTGTGATTGGTTCCTGGGCTCGCGGCGCCGCTCAAAGCCACGCCCCGCCCCGTTCCTTTCTTCCCGGAAGTGCATGAAGAGCTGACAAGATCGCGGGAGGCACCTTTTACTGCCCGGTCCCGATCTTTTCAGCTTCCCCGCTCTCACTACCCTCGATGGTGGGGCGGCCAAGGGTTATTCGGCAATCCCCCGGTGGATAAAGGCGCTCGCGGTGCACCTATGCCCGCAGAGCGCCGCCACCTGGCGTGGGTGCCCAAAGCCCCCGTCCAAGGCCTGTAGGTTTACGTCGTCTCTGACGGTCAAAGCCTACAGCGCTGCTGGACAAGCCGCCTCCGCCCTGCACGCCATGGCTCTCCTGCAAGTCCGCCAAGGCGCTAAAGGAACTGCACGAGGGTAGTTCCGCCCCGGGATTGATGCAGGAACTGCGCTCGGCGACCGACCTCGCTCTCCGAGCGACGGAGGTCACGGCGCGGTCTCCCGGGCGGACGATGGCCACACTAGTGGTCCAGGAGCGCCACCTTTGGCTCAACCTGGTCGAGATGGGTGAGGCCGACAGGACACGATTCCTTGCTGCCCCCATTTTCCAGGCGGGCCTATTCGGCGACACTGTCGAGGACTTTGCCCAGCAGTTCTCGATGGTAGAGCAGTAGATGGATGCTAGCCGGCTTGTCCTGCCCCGGCGTGGCTCAAGATCCCCCCATCTACTCATCGCCGAGGGCGTCCCCCTGCGGTGACTGCACCGGCTCCGCCGCAGCCCGCCCCTCCGGCCCGGCCCCGGCGTGGAGCCCACCGCAGGAAGCCGACGCCACCCGTCTCACAGCCGGCACCGAAGAACCCACGGAGGTCTTCGAAGCACCCCTGAGACGGGCGACCCAGGGACAACGAAACCCGCTGCTCTGGAGCTGGTAAGCAGATCTTCTTTTTGTTACCTTTTGCATTTAATTGCGCTGCATGCCCAAGTGGCTGCAGTACTCAAGAGCTCCGCAAGAGTGGTTTCCTTGTTCCCTGGGTCACATATTCGGTGTGTACGGCTGGCATCACGACCACCGTCCACCACTCCATTTGGCAGGTTGGCGCTCCAGCGGCGGTCTCCCGCCCTGAGCACCCAGCTGTGGCACAAATCCGCCCCCGATGTGACAGTCTCCACGGGTCATGAGGACAGGCCTCTTCCTCCCCCGTCCCAGGCTGTTCCGGGGGTGGTCACAAGGAGCCAGGTAAGTGCTTCGATGTCCTTGGACTCAGCACGGCCACGATGTGGTGTGGCACCTCAAGCTCCGCCCCGCCGCGAGGCCCCACCCGCCGGTACATCCGATGATGTTGTCCCTTTGGTCCCCCTTGCGCGGAACTCGGGTGCATGGCTTGCGCTTTCCAGTCCGTCGCGAGGGCTGGTCCGGACCGTCCGACTCGGCTGCACGATTCACTTCGCTGGGCATCCGCCCAGGTCCAGCGGTGTCCACTTCACCTTGGTGAAAGATGGAAACGCTGCTACCTTGCGCGGAGATCGCTACCCTCCTACGGAAGGACGCGATAGAACCTGTCCCTCCAGCCGAGATGAAGAGGGGGTTTTACAGCCCCTACTTCATTGTACCGAAAAAAGGCGGTGGGTTGCGGCCAATCTTGGACCTGCGAGTACTGAACCGGGCCTTACACAGACTCCCGTTCAAGATGCTGACGCAAAGACGCATTCTAGCGAGCGTCCGGCATCAAGATTGGTTCGCGGCGGTAGACCCGAAGGATGCGTACTTTCACGTCTCGATCCTTCCTCGACACAGACCCTTCCTGCGGTTTGCGTTCGAGGGTCAGGCGTATCGGTACAAGTCCTCCCTTTCGGCCTGTCCCTGTCTCCTCGCGTCTTTACGAAGATCGCAGAGGCTGCCCTTGTCCCGTTAAGGGAGGTGGGCATTCGCATTCTCAACTATCTCGACGACTGGCTAATCCTAGCTCACTCTCGAGACGGGTTATGCGCACACAGGGACCTGGTGCTCTCACACCTCAGCCGACTAGGGCTTCGGGTCAGCTGGGAAAAGAGCAAGCTCCTCCCGGTTCAGAGCATCTCTTTTCTTGGTTTGGAGTTAGACTCAGTCTCCTTGACGGCGCACCTTATGAACGAGCGCGCCCAGTCGGTGCTGGCCTGTTTGAAGGCGTTCAAACAGAAAACAGCGGTTCCACTGAAACATTTTCAGAGGCTCCTGGGGCATATGGCGTCCTCGGCGGTGGCCACCCCGCTCGGGTTGATGCATATGAGGCCGCTTCAGCACTGGCTCCAGACTCGAGTCCCGAGACGGGCATGGCGCCACGGGACACACCGTGTGGCCATTATGTTGGTCTGTCACCGTCTTTTCAGCCCTTGGACCGACCTCTCGTTTCCACGAGCAGGTGTTCCGCTAGAACTGGTCTCCAGGCGCGTCGTGGTCATGACAGACGCCTCCAAAATGGGCTGGGGCGCTGTTGGCAACGGGCACGCAGCTGCCGACCTCTAGACGGGTCCGCAGCTGCGTTGGCACATCAACTGCCTCGAGTTACTGGCAATTCTGCTCGCCCTGCGGAGGTTCCAGCCGTTGATCCAGGGCAAGCACGTGCTAGTTCGGACAGACAGCACAGCAGCAGTAGCATATGTCAACCGCCAAGGCGGTCTGCGCTCCCGCTGTATGTCATAACTCGCCCACCGTCTCCTCCAACGGAGTTAGCAGCACCAAGTCGCTGCAAGCCACTCACATCCCGGGCAACCTCAACACTTCGGCGGACGCGCCGTAACAACAGGTTACCCTCAAGGGAGAGTGGAGACTCCACCTTCAGGTGGTCCAGCTGATTTGGAGTCGATTCAGTCAGGCACAGGTGCACCTGTTCGCCTCCCAAGAATCCTCCCACTGCCCGCTCTGGTACGCCCTCACCGAGGCCTTCCTCGGCATAGACGCGCTGGCACAGCTGGTCCCCTGGCATTCGCAAATATGCGTTTTCCCCAGTGAGCCTGCTCGCACAGACCCTGTGCAAGGTCAGGGAGGACGAGGAGAAGGTCGTCCTGGTAAGCACCCTACTGGCCCGCCCAGACGTGGTGCTCGGACCTCACGCTCCTCGTGACAGCTCCCCCCGGGCAAATTCCCCTGAGAAAGGCCCTTCTTTCTCAGGGAAGGGGCACCATCCGGCACCCGTGCCCAGACCTCTGGAATCTCCATGTCTGGCCCCTGGAAGGGACGCGGAAGGCCTAAGCTGTCTCCCACCTGCGGTGGTAGACACATTCACTCAGGCTAGGGCTCCCTCTACGAGGCGCCTGTATGCCTTTAAGTGGTGTCTGTTCGCTAAGTGGTGTTCTTCCCATCAGGAAGACCCCCAGAGGTGCGCAGTCAGATCAGTGCTTTCCTTCCTGCAAGAGAGGTTGGAAGGGAGGCTGTCCCCTTCCACCTTGAAGGTGTATGTTGCTGCCATAGCAGCACACCATGACGCAGTCGACGGTGAGTCCTTAGGGAAGCATGATCTGATCATCAGGTTCCTAAGAGGCGCCAGGAGGCTGAATCCCTCCAGGCCACGCCTTGTTCCCTCATCGGACCTCTGTAGTTTTTCAGGGTCTACAGAGAGCCCCCTATGAGTTTTGCAGTCAGCCGGGCTTAAGGCACTCTCCTTGAAGACTGCCCTCCTGACTGCGCTCACTTCCATCAAGAGGGTAGGTGACCTGCAAGCGTTCTCTGTCAGCGAAACGTGCCAGGAGTTTGGTCCGGGCTATTCTCACGTGATCCTGAGACCCCCGACCAGGCTATGTGCCCAAGGTTCCCACCACTCCTTTTAGAGACCAGGTGGTGAACCTGCAAGCGCTGCCCCAGGAGGAGGCAGACCCAACCCTGGCGTTGCTGTGTCCGGTGCGCGCTTTGCGCATCTATTTGGATCGCACGCAGAGCTTTAGACTCTCTGAGCAGCTCTTTGTCTGCTTCGGTGCACAGCGGAAAGGAAGCGCTGTCTCCAAGCAGAGGATCGCCCACTGGCTCATTGACACCATAACTATGGCATGTCTCGCCCAAAACATGCCGCCCCCGGTAGGGCTACGAGCCCATTCTACTCGTGGTGTAGCGGCTTCTTGGGCCCTGGCCAGAGGTGCCTCTCTAACAGACATTGCAGAGCAGCGGGCTGGGCAACACCCAACACCTTTGCAAGGTTCTACAACCTCCGGGTGGAACCGGTTTCGTCCCAGGTAGTGGCACGCAACACAAGCGGATAAGCCCGGGATAGCCGGCCGGGTGTATCGCTTGCACATAGCGCCTTCCACCTCCTTTTGAGCTGAAGACGTGCGCTGTTAATTCCCAGTAGTTTTCACAAAGGTTGTTCCCTGGTTGACTTCCTCCGAGTCCTGTGGCAGTCGAGTTTTCGGAGAGACTCGCTGCCGGCCCAGTACACGCGCTAACTAAGAGCCCGGTTCTGGGGTAGGTGCTCCGCATGTGGCGGTTCCCTGTAAGGCTAACCCCATGCGATCTATATCTTCTGCTAGTTCGTTTCCCTACTGGCAAACTGCGTCTTCCTTGGGCAGAGCCCCTCAGTCTCCATGTTGTAGTAACTCCTCCCCCATTGGGTAGGATCTACCTTGAAGGCTCTCCACATGGTTGGAAAGACCATGTGATGTATTCTTCCACTTAAATATCCCCCCTCTCTTGGGGCGAGGTGTGGTCTCCGCGGTGTCCTCCCCTTGGGAGGGACACCCCCCGACTAGACCTGGCGGCCCAGTCGGATAATCCCCCTTCTTTTTTAGGGAGTGGAAAAAGAGAAGGGGAAAGAGGCCATGACTGGGTTAAGCCTGTCTCTATCTCTGGGTAGTCGACTTGTCCCCAAAAAGGGCCGTTCGACACTCATAACTGTGTTGGGGGAGGTTACGTGTCGACCTGGTGTGCTGGCTATGAGGCACACAGCAAGTCTGCCCACCACACACCGCCAGTTCACGTAACACAGTTCAGCCTTGTGGCGTTTTGTATAGGGACCCCTAGTGTCACTACATCGACACCAACGTCGAGTGAGTGACAGATAGGGAACGTCATGGTTACTGGTGTAACCTCCGTTCCCTGATGGAGGGAACGAGACGTTGGTCCCTCCTGCCACAACGCTGAACTACCCGCTGAAATGGCCGGACCTTATATCGGCTCCTCAGCGTAAAACCTGAATGAGTGGTTGCATACCAGCTCCTTTTATACCCGTATGTTCGGGGGAGTGGCATGCAAATACCACTCGCCAATTTTCATTGGCCTTTTATCAAAGACCAGAGGTGTCTCGGGCTCCCAAGAGTGACCCCTAGTGTCACTACATCGACACCAACGTCTCGTTCCCTCCATCAGGGAACGGAGGTTACACCAGTAACCATGACGTTTTATAATGTTGTGGAGATTTGTTAATTCTCTTCCGATTGAGTTTCAAATATGGCTGTATTTGAGGGGCTGCACGATGTTAGCCAATCATAACAGTGGGCATTTATGTTTAAGTTTAAAGGAGGCTCTTGGGGGGGCCTGGGTAGCTCAGCGAATAAAGACGCTGACTACTACCCTTGGAGTCACGAGTTCGAATTCAGGGTGTGCTGAGTGACTCTAGCCAGGTCTCCTAAGCAACCAAATTGGCCCGGTTGCTAGGGAGGTTAGAGTCACATGGGGTAACCTCCTCGTTGTCGCTATAATGTGGTTCTCGCTCTCTGTGGGGCGCGTGGTGAGTTGTGCATGGATGCCGTGGAGAATATCGTGAAGCCTCCACATGCGCAATGTCTCCGCGGTAACGCGCTCAACAAGCCACGTTATAAGATGCGTGGATTGACGGTCTCAGACGTGGAGGCAACTAAGACTCGTCCTCCACCACCCAGATTGAGGCGAGTCAATACGCCACCATGAGGACTTAGAGCACATTGGGAACTGGGCATTCCAAATTGGGGAGAAAAGGAGAGAGAGAGAGAGAGAAAAAAGGAGGCGCTTAGTCTTTCAGTAAGAGGGCCAGAGACAGGGTTGAAAATGATCATATATTACTAAATTATGACTGTTTTGGTGCAAAAAAAACCTTTACTAATATTATAAGTGGACCTAAGGGAAGATAATAAAATGATATAAAAAAATAGCATTTCATGACTCCTTTAAGTACAAGCTGATAGAATCACAACTTAATATGTAAAGGAGACAGGACAATCTAGCCATGTCAACTCACAAAAGCACCTTGATACAACTAGATGTCAAATGTATTTTTACAGTACTGGCCAGGTATTTTGACCAGTTTGAGATTGATATTGAACTATTTTAAGTTTATCGGCAAATGCTGATAACTGTGACTAATTGGCCACTTAATTTCAGTGGTTGTTTTGCCCAGAAATAGCCCAGTCTTGGACAGGCAATGAAAAGTGTAAATTTCCTAATTTTTTGGTGAATTTGTAGTGAGTAAATACGGTGTAAAGTAAGTGTTCATTTAAATTCAACATTTTAGTGTACATTTGCTTATCTACTATTATTTAATTGTACTTTGTCTTATAGCAATCGGCCACCCTGCCCTCTAGATATTGGCCATTAAAAAACCCATATCGGTCAACAACCTAAACAACTGTTAGGCCAGAAATATATTTTACGCAAGTAAGCGTATGCGGATGCAAGCGCTTGGCTCATCGCCAGTGCGCAGTTTGGTTGAACATACCTTGACTTGAAAGATAAAACTCACCATAGAAGTGGACAGTTCACACTAATGCCTGCTGTAGCATCCCTTGAGGTAACGCTGAGAATGCAAAGTGTACTTGCGTTGTGTTATGAATGGCTTTATTTTAAATGATTTATTTTACCTGAGGACACACACTGATCTATCCATTCATTAATTAATCTTTATGGGGCCATCAGCCTCACTGTTCATGCTGTGCTATTGCATAAGTCCAGGACTGGTGAGAGCTGCAGCGTCAGCAGATGTTTGGAGTGTGCATTGCTTCATTGTACTGTATCTGCTGATCTACAGTAACTTCTTAAGTTAGACATGTGCCATGGTAACTAGTTTTGATATTGACGATGCATAAGAAAAAAGATGGGCATGACTATCGCAAATCCACCATTCAGACCAGGACCAAACCAGCACAAACCTGAACCAGCATGAAAACTCATGATGGTCTAAGCTGGTGTTTTCAAAATGGCAGATAGTTCAGACACAGTAGCTCAATACATCACCACAGCAAACCTATATTTTTTCTTAAACAAGAAAAGACCTTCTCAGAATATGAACCAAGCACTCTGATTGTCATACAAATACATAAACCAGAATAAATCACTGTCCTAATATCAAGTGAGGCTGTAATAAGAGTCATATTCATGTAACATGGGATAAATTCACTAAAGCAGTATTACTGTACTCTATAAAGCAGGCCTACTTTTATTAAAAAAGCTGCCGTGGGAGTCACGTGACACCATGCGAGGATCGGACATGTGAACGGCGAGCTCTGTGTGCTTTGCTAGTTTTAACACTTTTAATGATATAAACTGGTGAGATTTGATACACTCTGTAACTGTTCAAGGAGGACAATACGTCAAAGAATTCAAAGTCCTCAGGCTCTGGAGACATTAAAAGACACTTATGTGCTCAAGCTGACACCCCCGAGCGGGCCGCGAGCCAGGGAGCCAATTTGGTCAAGGAGATGCGGGAGATGCGGCGAGAGATGCTGGGCATGTCGGCAATGCTGATAAAGGTCATTGCTGACTTGGAGGATCTAGCTGTGATACGTCGATCAATCACTGCCATGGAGACAAAGTTCTCTAAGGTGGTTACGAGAATGGGGGATGTCGAGAAACGGATCAATTATCTGGAGTCATCGGAGAGGGAATTATCTGCTAATCCACTAGCGATCAATGTGGATTTGGAGCGTGTGTGGGAGAAGTTGGAGGACATGGAGAACCATAGCTGGTGGAATAATGTTCATATTGTCAGAATTCCTGAGGCCAAAGAGGGTCAGGATATGGTGAAATTCCCGGATGGGCTACTTCTGAATCTGCTCGACATAACAGGCCATAAACTGGAAATGGAGCGACCTCACAGGGTTCTGGCTCGGAGGTCCATGGAGGGAGACAGGCCTGATCAATTCTGGCCAAATTAATGAGATCATTTGATAAAGATCTCATGTTACATGAGGCGAGGAGTAAAGGAAGGATTTCTTGGAAAAACCACAGCATTTTCTTTTTCCCAGATTTTGCGAATTAGACAAGAGAGAAACTTGATCGACTCAAGGAATGCAAGAAACTTTTACATTAATGGAAGGTCGCTTTTGCACTGATAATCCCGGCCACATTGAGAATAGATGCTAATAATGGCCGTAAAATATTCACATGCCCACAGCAAGCAATGTCCTTCATAAAGTCAGTGGAGTCAGTAAGTTATCTTGTGGTACTCACGTTGCAGCCCAGTGGACGGGCTCCCTGAACATTCACTTGACTGTTCGAGGAAACTAAGCATTTTTTTTTTTTTTTTTTTTTGCTGGTTCCGCCTAGTGGCTGGAGTTTATTTTGTAGAGTAACACACCTTCAGGACAGCTTTATGGATGAATCTACATGATCTTTGTGTTTATTCCACCTATTGGCTGGAGTTTGTTTTAGAGATTATCTTTTGCCGTGTAATTCTGTCTCACAAAATTTATATAGAAACACCGGACTTGAGTAATCCGATGGCAAAGTTGTCGCGGGGGTTCTCATAGGCATGCGTGGACTGTTTGAGTTTGGAGGGATGGACGCCAGTTGGCACTGTCGTGCGTGGGGTTAATGCGCATGTTTTTCTTTTTTCTCTTTGTTTGGTTTTGGGGGATGTACTAATGTTGGAATGTGGTCTTTATAATCTTGTTTTTGACAAACAATCTTTTTTATGTCAAAATGTTGAATGTTAATATGAGTGGATTGTCTCTCTCCACGTGGAATGTGAATGGGTTGGGGCACCCCATAAAAAAAGGAAGGTTATTTCTCTTCTTAAGTGTAAGAAATATGATATAGTGTTTCTTCAAGAAACATACAGGTGCATCTCAATAAATTAGAATTTCATGGAAAAGTTCATTTATTTCAGTAATTCAACTCAAATTGTGAAACTCGTGTATTAAATAAATTCAATGCACACAGACTGAAGTAGTTTAAGTCTTTGGTTCTTTTAATTGTGATGATTTTGGCTCACATTTAACAAAAACCCACCAATTCACTATCTCAAAAAATTAGAATATGGTGACATGCCAATCAGCTAATCAACTCAAAACACCTGCAAAGGTTTCCTGAGCCTTCAAAATGGTCTCTCAGTTTGGTTCACTAGGCTACACAATCATGGGGAAGACTGCTGATCTGACAGTTGTCCAGAAGACAATCATTGACACCCTTCACAAGGAGGGTAAGCCACAAACATTCATTGCCAAAGAAGCTGGCTGTTCACAGAGTGCTGTATCCAAGCATGTTAACAGAAAGTTGAGTGGAAGGAAAAAGTGTGGAAGAAAAAGATGCACAACCAACTGAGAGAACCGCAGCCTTATGAGGATTGTCAAGCAAAATCGATTCAAGAATTTGGTGAACTTCACAAGGAATGGACTTAGGCTGGGGTCAAGGCATCAAGAGCCACCACACACAGACATGTCAAGGAATTTGGCTACAGTTGTCGTATTCCTCTTGTTAAGTCACTCCTGAACCACAGACAACATCAGAGGCGTCTTACCTGGGCTAAGGAGAAGAAGAACTGGACTGTTGCCCAGTGGTCCAAAGTCCTCTTTTCAGATGAGAGCAAGTTTTGTATTTCATTTGGAAACCAAGGTCCTAGAGTCTGGAGGAAGGGTGGAGAAGCTCATAGCCCAAGTTGCTTGAAGTCCAGTGTTAATCTCCACAGTCTGTGATGATTTGGGGTGCAATGTCATCTGCTGGTGTTGGTCCATTGTGTTTTTTGAAAACCAAAGTCACTGTACCCGTTTACCAAGAAATTTTGGAGCACTTCATGCTTCCTTCTGCTGACCAGCTTTTTAAAGATGCTGATTTCATTTTCCAGCAGGATTTGGCACCTGCCCACACTGCCAAAAGCACCAAAAGTTGGTTAAATGACCATGGTGTTGGTGTGCTTGACTGGCCAGCAAACTCACCAGACCTGAACCCCATAGAGAATCTATGGGGTATTGTCAAGAGGAAAATGAGAAACAAGAGACCAAAAAATGCAGATGAGCTGAAGGCCACTGTCAAAGAAACCTGGGCTTCCATACCACCTCAGCAGTGCCACAAACTGATCACCTCCATGCCACGCCGAATTGAGGCAGTAATTAAAGCAAAAGGAGCCCCTACCAAGTATTGAGTACATATACAGTAAATGAACATACTTTCCAGAAGGCCAACAATTCACTAAAAATGTTTTTTTTATTGGTCTTATGATGTATTCTAATTTTTTGAGATAGTGAATTGGTGGGTTTTTGTTAAATGTGAGCCAAAATCATCACAATTAAAAGAACCAAAGACTTAAACTACTTCAGTCTGTGTGCATTGAATTTATTTAATACACGAGTTTCACAATTTGAGTTGAATTACTGAAATAAATGAACTTTTCCATGACATTCTAATTTTTTGAGATGCACCTGTATCTTTCTCTGCAGGAAGCTGAAAAATTTTGGAGGATATGGCGTGGGCATACTTTCTTTAGTGCTGGCTCGAGTAAGAGCAGGGGGAGTTATTACGTTGATAAGTAAACATCTACAATTCAAATGTCTCAAACAGATTAAAGATAAATTAGGAAGAGTCATTATTGTTTTAGCTGAAATTCAGGGGCAAAGTCTTATTTTGGCTAATATTTATGCACCTAATATTGATGATCAGGGCTTTTTTATAGATCTTGAAGGGATGCTGTAAGCTGCTGGCACCCCTCATGATATAATATTGTTAGGAGACTTTAATCTTTTGATGATTCAGTCCTTGATCATAGTGAAGCAAAAATGTGCAAGCCCCCTAGAGCAACATTGACACTTCACAGGATGTATAAAAATCTTGGTCTTACATATATTTGGGGACTTTTGAACCCATCTGTGAAGGACTATACATTTTTTTCATCAGTCCATAAGATGTACTCTAGAATATATATATATATTTTTTATATCTAAGTCCCTCATTTCATCTGTTGTTGATTGCTCAATTGTAAACATTTTAGTCTCAGATCATGCCCTGGTGTGTTTAGAGGTGTTGCCACATTTGTAGAAAAGGAAATCATATAGTTGGCGCTTTAATGTATCCCTTTTGCAAAATCCTGAATTCCAACAAATGTTAAAGGCTGAAATCAGTGTCTTTATGGAGACCAACTGGTCCTCAGTGTCCTCTGTGGGTGTGGCTTGGTAGGCACTTAAGGCGGTTCTTAGGGGCCAGATCATACAGTATGCTGCATTCACCAAAAAATCCAAAGCACAAGAACTTGTGGAATTGGAAGGGAATATTAAAAGTGCCATGGCAGAGCTGAAACACTGAATGTTGTCTAATGGCCTCAGAGAATTGACCCGATTGAAATACAGATATAATACTATTTTGTCACGGAAGGTGGAGTTTTGGTTATTCAGGCAAGACAGTCATACTTTGAGTCGGGGGACAAGCAGGGAAGCTTCTGGCTAGATATATAAAACAGAGACAGTCTTTTTCTACCATTCCCTCAGTGAAATCTGCTGGTGATGAAATATTTACCTTGGCCACTGATTTTAATAATGCTTTTAAAGTATTCTCTCTTGATCTTTATAGTTCCACATTTTCATCTACTGAAGAGGATATTAGAAACTTTGTGGAACCGTTAGAACTTCCTAAACTCTCGGCTGATCAAACAAATTCTCTTGATTCCCCCAAATCAAATCAAATCAAATCAAATCAAATCAAAGCCCTTTATGTCACTCAACGATATACACAAGTGCAACAGTGGGTGAAAGTCTTGGGTGCAGTTCCAAGCAACATAGCAGTATGACAATTACAATAAACATCTGATTTACACATAACACAATTTACACATCTTGTTACACAACACAACATACAATATACACCTAATAATATACAGTATACTGCCTGCCTGATGGTAGCAGTGAGAGCAGCCCATGGCTAGGGTGGCTGGAGTCTCTGATGATTCTCAGAGCTTTTCTCATACACCGCCTGGTGTAGATCTCCTGAAGTGAGGGAAGCTCATCTCCAATGATGTGCCTGGATGTTCGCACCACCCTTTGTAGGGCTTTGCGGTTGAGGGTGGTGCTGTTGCCGTACCAGGCAGTGATGCAGCCAGTCAGGATGCTCTCTACAGTGCTTGTGTAGAACCGTGTGAGGATGTGGTGGTTCATTCCAAACTTCCTCAGCCATCTCAAGAATAAGAGGTGCTGGTACGCCTTCTGCACAATGGCCTCAGTGTGGAAGGACCATGTGAGTTCTTCAGTGATGTGGACACCGAAGAACTTGAAGCTGCTGACTCTCTCCACTGGTGCTCCATTGATGTGATGGGGCTGTGTTCTCTGTCTTCTCTCCTGAAGTCCACCACAAGCTCATTGGTCTTGCTGACATTGAGGCAGAGGCAATGCTCCTGACACCAGCGTGTCAGAGTGTGCACCTCCTTTCTGTAGGCTGTTTCATCATTGTCAGTGATTAGACCTACTACCGTCGTATCATCAGTGAACTTAATGATGGCATTGGAGCTATGTATTGCCACACAGTCATGTGTGTACAGGGAATAGAGGAGTGGGCTGAGAACACAGCCCTGCGGAGCTCCAGCGTTGAGGGTCAGCGATGAGGAGATATTGCTGCCCACCACCTGGCATCTGCCTGACAGGAAGTCCATGATCCAGCTGCACAGCGAGCTGTTTAAGCCCAGAGCCCAGAGTTTCACATCAAGCTTGGAGGGCACTATACTTGTTTATGCTCCTCCGCATTCCCGGAATTAAAAGTGGAGGTCCGCGCATTAAGTGCTGCACGAATTAATCCACGGATTCTGGTTAGGGTAGATCCGTATTGTTTTTGTCGGCACTACATCATCTATGCACTTCCTGATGAAACATGTTACGGAATCAGCGTAGATCTCTATGTCGTCATCAGAGGCAGACCAGAACATCTCCCAGTCCACGTGATCAAAACAGTCCTGTAGCATAGAATCTGATTGGTCTGACCAGCACTGGATCGTTCTGAGGACGGGTACTTCCTGTTTAATTTTCTGCCTGTAAGCGGGCAGAAGGAGATTGGAAGAGTGGTCCGATTTGCCAAATGGTGGGTGGGGGAGGGATTTGTAGCCATCCCAGAAGGGAGAGTAGCAATGGTCCAAAACCTGGTCCTCTCATGTGTTGCAACTGATGTGTTGGAAGTATTTTGGTGCGATTGACTTGAAGTTGGATTTGTTAAAGCTCGGTGCACTGAGAACCCCATGAGTTCAATGGATGAGTCTGGAATCTCCACAGACATCCAAGTTTCTGTAAGGCAGATAATGCAACAGTCCCTTGTCTATCGTTGGAAAGAGATCTGCGCTCTCAGCTCACAGAGCTTGTTGTCCAGAGACTGAATATTTGCCAGTAGAATGCTGGGTATCGGGGGTCGATTTGCATGACGTCTTAGTCTGACGAGAACGCTGGCTCTCCTTCCCCTTTTCTGGCTATGCTTCCGTGGCCGGGCAGCCAGACAAAGGGCTCCGCTGTCATGTTTGAAAACAGAGGGTCAGCACTGAGGAATTTAAAGTCCGGTTTTCGGTGTGCTATTGAAGAACCAATGTCCAAAAGTGTTTGTCTATCGTAGACAATAAGGTAGACAACATCCAAGACGAAAAACACAAGAACTGTAGACAAAACAATCAAAAAACTGCAACATTGGGTTGGAGCTCACAGCGCAGCAGCCATACTCGGTGCCATCTTTTGGAGTTTGGCGAGGTAATTAAGGCCTTGCCCACAGGCAAGGCTCTGGGGCCAGACGCTTTGCCGCTGAATTTTTTAGATATTATGCTACAGAACTGGCTCCAATTTTGCTAAAAGTTTATATGGAATCATTAAAGAATGGAAAGCTTCTGCCAACCATGACAAAAGCCTGGACCAGTCTGATACTTAAAAAGGACAAAGATCCAAGTGAATGTAAGAGTTAGCATCTAATTTCCCTGATCCAGCTAGATGTCAAATTATTGTCAAAAATTTTGGCTAACCGATTGAGTAATGACATCTCGTATATATATATATAGATCAGGTGGGGTTTATTTGGGGCTGTAACTCTTCTGATAACATTAGGCGTTTCATTAATGTCATGTGGGCAGTGGTGAACAATCAGACTCTGTTCATTGCTATCTCACTTGACGCCAAAAAAGCTTTTGATATTGATTAATTCTGACCCTTTATAAAAAGGTTTTCGAGCGATGTGGGCAGGTGGGCTTCATTACATTTAACTATGACTGGGAAAGGTTAATGTTATTAAAATGAATTGTATTCCAAAATTCAACTACCTGCTACAATCTCTCCCTATAGATGTCTCCCTCTCTTATTTCAAGCAATTTGATAGCATAGTGAAGTCCTTCATCTGGAATGGTAACAAATTACATGGGCCGATTGACAAAGGTGGGCTAGGCCTACCCAAGATTTTGTTTTATTTGTATGCATTCAGTCTCAGACATTTGGCTCATTGGTCACTTCTAGTGATGGGTCGTTCATGAACAATTTGTTTATTTTGAACGAATCTTTTATGTGACTGTAAAAGATGAGGCGAGAAGCAGTTTTCCTTCTTAAGGTGAGGCTTTATTTTTCCTCTTCACCACACCACTTTCCAGTTTTCCTTTTAAGCACTAAGCTAAACCCTATCACACACTGCTTTCACAAATAAACTTTCACTACTAACAATCCTTGCTCTGGCTCGGCTCTGTCGTGTCCAGTCTCTCTCTCTCATCTGAGTGCTGCGTGGCCCTATTTATGCCGCTCTCCCCGTGCTCACTGAAATTAGAGACAGGTGTTAGACATAATTTAGCTCAGGTGTAAGCGCCCTTACCACTTTCTCTCTCTCCGGAGAGATGCTTGACCACGCCCCTGCTGCCACAGTGACTCAAAAGAACAAGTAGTCTAAGAGAGTGATTTGTTCATTGTGTGTTGGCCGCGCATGTGCATTGAGCAACCTCCATTCGTTTGTTACGTGAAAACCGCATAGGCGCTGTACAGGAAACAGAAATAATTAGTTCACCTCTTGAGTCTTCTGGTCCAAGTCGTTCATTCTTTTGTCATGTGACAGCTGTATACGCTATACAATGACAAAAGAATGAACGACTCCGTCAAGAAAATTCCAGAGGTGAACTAATCTTTCTGTTTCTCATAATTTGTCCTTGGCTGCATTATACATTTTTCCTTTTTGGGACTATAATCAAAGTTTGCATAAGTAGACGTGTTGGTGGATTTGGCTATTGAAAATGTAACATTTTCATTTAATTCTGCTCAAATGAACAAAATGATCTAAATGACTTGAATAAAGATTCGTTCATTTTGCTGAACGAGACTCAAAGATTCAAGTCAGTAAAATGATCCGAACTTCCCATCACTAGTCGCTTCCACCTGAGAGAGCCCCTCCCTGGTTTTGTATTGAACAGGAAGTTCTTGCCCCTATCTTGCCATTGCAAAGGCTTTCTATCAAATTAACCGGAGAAGTTAGGTTACACCCCATTATCTCGCATTTGCATGCGGTATGGACAGAATTGTCCAGAATGTTTAATTCAGACATTTATTTAAATGTTGCTTCGAGCTTATGGCTGAACACAAAATTATGTATTGACAAGTCCCCTTTCCTCTGGACAGAGTGGATTGTGAGGGAGGTTAATATGCTTGGTGACCTATATGAGAGTGGAGTGTTGAGATCCTTAGAAAATATGGTTCAACATTTCGGGATTCCCAGGTCTCAATTCTTTAGGTATTTACAGCTGCTCCACCTGCTCTGTACTATTTCTGGGAGTAGAATACTCCCCCCTAAAGTGGCAGACGCTCTGGGAGTGGTGATTATTGCCTTTGGAAAAGGTCATGAGTGTATTACTCCCTGCTAATTCAGAGTCTGAGGGATGGAGCTTTAACTTCTCTCAAGAGATTATGGGAGAAAGATTCAAACTTGGTATTGGAGGAGGGAGTGTGGGCTAGGATTCTAAAAAAACGCCAAGTCTGCATCTAGAGATGCAAGGGTGTACCTTATGTAATTTAAGATTTTACATCGATTCCATTGGACCCCCTCTAGACTGCATAGGCTTGGTCTTAAAGACACACCCACCTGCTGGCGATGCCAATCAGAAGATGGGGACACATCCCTGGGTTTTTGGTGGTGTGTTAAGATTCAAGAATTTTGGTTGAGGGTTCAGAGTATTATATGTAACGTATTGGACACTCAAATTTCATTTTGCCCCAGACTCTGTATTTTAGGTGATGGGACAGTCATTAATATAGGGGATAAATATATCAGAAATTGTGTTCTAGCCAGTGCTATGATCGGCAGACAGATTATCCTTAGGGGATGGAGGTCGGCTGGAGTGCCCTCATTTTGGAAGTGGTGCACAGAGATGGGAAGGGTGGCAGCATTTGAAAAAAATGTCATATAGAAGGCTAGGCAACCTGGGGGTATTTAATAGGAAGTGGGGCAGGTATTTGACCTTTTTGGAAGGCTCTCGGGGAGGGGCAGTGGAGAGGGATTTATAGTTTTATATGTGTTTGATTATTATTTTATATATATATATATATATATATATATATATATATATATATATATATATATATATATATATATATATATTGTGTGTGTGTGTATTTTAGCTTTGACACAGGGATGTATGTTGGGGGTCAGGGCAGAGATGGTGATTGGGGGTTAAAAGTTGATTCTGTACATATTTGTTTTGTTTTTCTCTTTCATGTGTTGGAGTCAATAAAAAGTGTTAATCGAAGAAAAGAAAAAAGCTGCCGTGGGCATGTACTGAAACATGTCCTATCAGGACAAGCAATTTCCAAAAGTATTCATACAGTGACTGTTCCCTCAGTGACAGACATGTGATTCACTGCAGTAATTTTGAGAACCACTTTCATTTTGTGGATCCACTTTACATTAGGTGGCCTTAACTACTATGTACTTAACTATTTTATACAATGTACTTATTATGTACATACATGTTGTTGCATTGTAATTACATTTAAAGTACCAGCATTTAATTTGTAGTTACACTGTTAACTTTACCCCTAACCCAACCCTTACCCCAAAACCTAACTCTAACCCCTAATCCTAACCCTGCTTTTACTCCTAAACCTACCCGTACCTCAACCTCAGTAGCAGCAAATTTGGGAATTTTGCAGAATAACATGTAGTTACACAGTAAGTGTATGTATTTAATGTTAGTACATAGTAGTTAAGGCCACCTGATATAAAGTGTGACCCATTTTCCTACTGCACAAACCGTTGACATTCTAGTGACCCTATATAGGATAAACAGCCCTAATGCAATGTAAAAATGAAATAAACTAGAACTTTACTGCAAGAAAGTATTTCCAGTGGTTTGACGGCACCATATATAATGAATCCTGATGAAATGTGATGCTTTTGGTAAATCACGTGTTACAAAAGAAAGATAATTGCTAATCAATATGACTCATTGTTTGCAATAATTTTGCACATAAGCATCGGGAACGACCTTGTCTAGTCAGAGTGACAGGGCCAATAAATCTGCTTCTCAATTTAGCATATTAGCACTTCACAACCACAACAACAATACACACATACCACCAGCCTATATATATATTCTCCATCAGTGAAAACAAAAACACATTCCAGCCTACAGTATGCAACAACCTCTTAAGTGGACTATTACTTTTCACTCTGCTGGGAACCCTTTGAATTATAAAATACGATCTCCAGGCAGCAGATCACAAAAGTGGCAACACAAATTCATGAACTGTGTTAATAAATAAAATAAAATAAATGACAAAAATGTCCTTAAAATGTAGTCAATTTTTTATTCATGTTATATAAATTTTTGTCCATTTCAGTACTCTTAACTGAAATTGCATATAATTTTAGTCAATAAAAATAGCATTTTATTTTACCAAAATGTGCAAAATGACGAAAATGTGTCAAACCCTAAAACACCAAATTTAAACCCAATTTTAAAAACTTATTAACATTCATTAATTTAAACATGTTTCAAACATATATAAACATATCAACAAAATATAACCTGAGCTCTTGAAATAATGTAAAACTAAAAAAATTGTAAGTGCATTGTAAAAGGAATAGTTCACCCTATTATAAAAAATTATGTCATAATTTACTCACCCTCATGTTGTTCTAAACCCATTTGACTTATTTTCCTCCTTCCATGGAACACAAAATGTTAACCAGAATGTTAGCCTCAGTCACCATTCACTTTGTGTAGAAAAAAAAGATGCATTGAAAGTGAATGGTGACTAAGGCCGTCAGTCTGTAACATCTTTTTTGTTCCACAGAAGAAAGAAAATCATACTGGTTTGGAACAACATGAGGGTGAGCAAATGATGACAGAATTTCTAAATTAGGGTGAATTATTCCTTTTACAATGCACTTACAGTTTTTTTAGTTTTACATTATTTCAAGAGCTATCCCATCAATATTTTGTAGTGTTATTTTTCATCATATTTACATCAACTATATATTTCAATTAAAATTATTTAATTATCATCAGGAATCATCTTTTTCTTCTCGCCTTCGTATCATTGATAAAATCCAAAAACTACCAACAAACATTTAACCTGTAATTTTGTTTTATGAGATAAACACTGTTCCTGAATGATATTGCAGGTTTGAGCAGAACTCACCTGTAAATAATGGCAAGGCCTCATGGAGGACTTCAGATCTTGAGGCATGGCCGGTTTCTCCAGATTGAGGGAAGATTTCCTGTAGGCTTCTTTCGCCTGGCTGACAGTCAGGGTCGACCAGGAGCTGCGCTTCATAAATTTTCCCTCGGGGGCCATAGCAATGCTCTCACAAGCCGAGCATTTCACATCATTGTTGCTCTTAGAGGTCTTGAGGGAAAGATCGGCAAATTGACTATGGCCCGTGTCTGGGTAACAGTGAGTGATATGATCTCCATGGTGACGGCTCATGATGCTGGGAGTCCGGTAGGTGCTGTCACTGTCCAGGTTGTCGTCAGAACTCCACCAGCCTGCTATCCCTGAGCGTTGCTTGGAGTCGGACTTGCGGTCCTTGCTCTTACTCCTTTTGCTGTGTTTGTGGTTGCCATGGTGATGTCCATGATGGTGGTGGTGGTGTCCACTGTCCGAGCGAGAGTCTCCCTTGGTGCCGTTCATCTTAGACGACCCCTCCAGCGAGTGGGATTTGGTGAAGAGCTTCTGGACGGAGTGGACCAGGTGGCGGATGCGTCCCGGACTCTCATTGCGTTGCTCGCTGCTAGTGGTTGTGGCAGATGTGCGCTGGTACTGCAGCGTGTGGAAACCGTCTCTGTGAATTGGCAGCTGCTTCTCAAACTGATCCAGCAGGTTTGCAGGTATACGGTTCATCTTTCCAGAACTGCCATCTCCACCCCCTCCTCCGACACCATGAGGCATGGAGCCGTCTTCCCGCGAGCCGTCGTGGTGTGAACTGTAGTGCATTCTAGGAAAGGTGCTGCTGGAAACGTGGTCAGATGCCATGGAAACGGGCATTACCATGCATTCCGAGTGGATGGAGCTGCGAGGTGAGCAGCGGTGCAGATCCAGAGGGTAGCTCTCGGTCGGACTGAGCAGGTAGGGTGAGCGGGAGTCGGAGCCAACATGCTGCAAGGGGTCGAGGGACTGATCGCAGTCTGGCAGCCCACAGGTGTGTCCTGATGTGAAGGTGAGCTGTGGGCGACCGCTTGATAAACCTTTCATATTCCTGGGAAGGGAGGGGAAGCTGTAGCTGTCTTCATTGAAATATGGTGGTGGAGACCATGAATCTGGCTGATCTATAAAAGAGGAGAGAGAGATAGAAAATGTTTAAATAATTTTCCAATGGCATTTAGCATCAGTTTACCCTGTGAAAATGTCCAGCTTCATCCAGCATGAATTTCCACACTTGTCCAGACTTGTTTTGCTGGTAAGAGCCGGTTTGGAGTTGGTCTTAATGGTGTACCAGCTTAGCTATTCTGTTTAATAGAAATTAAGCTATACTGCAAAAAATCAATTACTTATTCTGTATTTTTGTCTTGATCTCCAGTTAAAATATCTAAACATCCTTAAATCAAGACACATTTTCATGAGAAGCAAAATTACATGACATTAAGGCTTGTTTACAGAGAAATCAAACATTTTGTAAGGTTTATGCTTAAAAAATAAAAATAAATAAATGCATTTGTTTTTACTTTCAACTAAGTTTATTTTACTTACCCTAATTGCAAATCTGATTTTTTAGTTTTTTTTTTTTTTTTTTTTGCTTTTTTGAAAGCACAACAGGGATGCTTGTAAAACAGTGTGGCAGGATGAAAATGAGCTGTTTACAAAATCACTGCTGCCACAAACAGTGTTTTCATGAATTCAAGCGATCCACCAGCAGACTCTCAGCAGCACAGTCATGGAAAACACAACATTTCAATTCATGAATGAAATGAAATCATGACTGGAAAAACAGCACATCTAACAGCCTTGCTGATCATCCCCGTCTGGTCCTGCCAGGCCTTATGAGGACAGAGCGTTGCAAGCCTTGCCATTTATCCAATGCAAAGTAAAATAATAGCCTATCATTTTGGAAGTGCCGTGCCATCCGTCAAGCCAGCTCTGGAGAGAGAGTGAGAGAGAGAGATAGAGAGCACTTCAAGGTGCTTCAGCAGTTGTCCTTGAGAGACATTGCTCAAAGATTAAAACCATGTTCACTGTAATCTTTCATCAAAGCCACATATGGGCAGCATGCCGCTAACTTCATCAGAGGTGAGGCATTAAGATGCTGTCCCAATACAGTCGTTTACCCTTACTGACATAACTATTTCATGCTGGCAGATCACATTTCATTTCACTTCACACAGATGATTAATGTGAATCTGCATGTGGTTAAAGTACAGGGGAATACATATTTTGTTATTAACACTTTTATTGTTTCCAACAAAGACAAGAATACATTTAACCTGCCACTTTAGGGGGGTGTATGCTACCCCCAAAAATAGTACAGAGCAGGTGACGCAGCTGTAAATACCTAAAGAACTGAAATATGGGAATCCTAAAATGTTGAACCATATTTTCAAAAGATCTCTACACTCCACTCTCATATAGGTCACCGAGTGTATTAACCTCCCTCAGAATCCACTCTGACCAGCAGAAATGGGAATTAATCATATGTAATTTTGGGTTCATCCAAATGCTCGAGGCATCATTTAAATAAATGTCTGAAATAAACACTCTGGACACTTTTGTCCATACCGAGTGCAAGTAACGGGGTGTAACTTAACTTCTCCAGTTAGTTTAATGGAAAGGCTTTGCAATGGCAAAATAGGGGCAAGAACTTCCTGTGCAGCACAAAACCAGGGAGGGGCTCTCTCAGGTGGAAGTGACCAATGAGCCAAATGTCTCAGACTGAATGCATAATAATAAAACAAAATCTTGGGTAGGCATAGTCCACCTTTATCAATCGACCTATGTAACATTGAAATGTAATCTGGGACGCTGACCATTCCAAATGAAGGACTTCGCTATACTATCAAATTGCTTGAAATAAGAGAGGGGGACATCTATAGGGAGAGATTGTAGCAGGTAGTTGAATTTTGGAATACAGTTAATTTTAATAACATTAACCTTCCCAATTATAGATAAATGTAACGAAACCCACCTGCCCACATCGCTCGAAAACCTTTTTATTAAGGGATCAAAATTAACAAACTAAATCACACAGGTTTGCTGGGAATAAAATGCCCAAATACTTAATGCCCTGTTTGGGCCAATGGAAGGCACCCGGCTGAAAAGCCATTACTGGGCAGTACCCTGTTAGAACCAAAGCTTCGGAATTAGACCAACTGACTCTGTATCATGAGAATTTAGAAAAGGAATTAATAATTCTGTGGAGGCAAGGCATAGATCTAGTGGGGTCGGAGACAAATAATAAAATATCATCTGCGTAAAGCAAAAGTTTATGCACCAAACCTCCTGCCACCACCCCTGGAAAATCATCCTCCTTTCTTATTGTGGCTGCTAATGGTTCCAGGGCAAGACAGAACAATAATGGGGAAAGAGGGCAACCCTGCCGGGTGCCCCTATCCAGAGTAATATAATCTGAAATTAATCCATTCGTTTGTACTGCCACTACCAGGTGTCTATAAAGTAACTTAATCCATCCAATAAAAGTATTCCCGAATCCGTATATTTCCAAAATCTTAAAAAGATAATCCCATTCTACCATATCAAATGCCTTTTCGGCGTCAAGTGAGATGGCAGCGACCGGAGTCTGATCATTCACCACTGACCACATGATATTGATGAGACACCTGATTTTATCTGAAGAGCTGCGGCCCTGAATAAACCCCATCTGATCTACAGTATATGTATAAGAGATGTCATAACTTTACTTAATTGGTTGGCCAAAATGTTTTACAATATGTTTATGTCTAGCTGGATCAAAGAAATTGGACGGTAACTCTTACACTCGCTTGGATCTTTATCCTTTTTAAGAATCAGACTGATCCGGGCTTGTGTCATGGTTCACGGAAGCTTTCCATTCTTTACTGATTACATATAAACTTCTAACAAAGGTGGAGCCAGTTCTGTAGCATAAGATCTAAAAAATTCAGTGGCAAAACCATTTGGTCCTCGTCAAGCTCCTCCAAGGTTATCTCAGAATCAAGAGAATTTTTTTGCTCAGTCGTCAGTTTAGGGAGTTCTATAGGTTCCACAAAGTATCTAATATCTTCATCAGTAGATGAAGACATGGAACTATAGATATCAAGATAGAATTCTTTAAAAGTATTATTAATATCAATGGCCGATGTGAAAATGTCACCATCAGCAGATTTCACTGAGGGAATGGAAGAAAAAGACTCTCTCTGCTTTACATATCTAGCCAAAAGCTTCCCTGCTTTGTCCCCCAGCTCAAAGTATGACTGTCTTGCCCTGAATAACCAAAACTCCACCTTCTGCGACAAAATAGTATTATACTGTATCTGTATTTCAATCGGGTCAATTCTCTGAGGCCATCAGATGACATTCGGCACTTCAGCTCTGCCTTGGCACTTTTAATATTCCCTTCCAACTCCACGAGTTCTCGTGCTTTGGATTTTTTGATGAATGAGGCATACTGTATGATCCGACCTCTAAGAACCACTTTAAGTGCCTCCCAAGCCATGCCCTCAGAGGATACTGAGGACCAGTTGATCTCCATATAAACATTGATTGCAGCCTTTAACATTTGTTGGAATTCAGGATTTTGCAAAAGTGATGCTGTGTTAAGGATAGGTTCATGGGCAATGGAGGAATCAGGAGACAGCGAACAGTTGAGTGTTTATATTTTAATTCAGCTTCACACACACGCACAAACATATAGAAAAAACGGCTCTTGGTGGCCAACTCAAAATAGCTTTCTCTCCAAAAGGTCTGTTGCTCTGGGCCACTCTCTCTCTCTCCTTTGCCGCTCTGGCGAGCCTTATCAGGTCTCCCTCTGCCATCACTATAATGAGAGACAGGTGTTAGAGTAATTACAGCCCAGGTGACAAGCCTTAGCACTTTCCCTCTCCCGCAGACAGACACTTGACCACGCCCCAGCCCCCCCCCCCACCCCCATGCCACAGATACATTAAAGTGCCAACTATATGATTTCTTTTTCTCCATATGTGGCAACATCTCTAAACTCACCAGGGCGTGATCTGAGACTAAGATGTTTCCAATTGAGCAATCAACAACAGATGAAATGAGGGACTTATTTAAAAAAATAATCTATTCTAGAATAAATCTTATGGACTGATGAAAAAATGTATAGTCCCTACCAGATGGGTTCAAAAGTCTCCAAATATCTGTAAGACCAAGATTTTTACACATCCTGTGAAGCATCACTGTTGCTCTTGTGGGCTTGCACACTTTTGCTTAACTATGATCAAGGACTGAGTCCATCAAAAGTTTAAAGTCTCCTCCCAATATTATATCATGAGGGGTACCAGCGGCTTGCAACATCCCTTCAAGATCAATAAAAAAGCCCTGATCATCAACATTAGGTGCGTAAATATTAGACAAAATCAACCTTTGCCCCTGAATTTCTGCTAAAACAATAATGACTCTTCCTATTTTATCTTTAATCTGTTTGAGACATTTGAATTGTAGATGCTTACTTAACAATGTAATGACTCCCTCGTTTAAGAAAAGAAATAACCTTCCTTCTTTTTATGGGGTGCCCCAACCCATTCACATTCCACGTGGAGAGAGACAATCCACTCATATTAACATTTGACATTTTGTCATATTAGAAAACATTTATTGTGTGTCAAAAATAAAATTATAAAGACCACAAAGGCCCCGCAACAACTTTGCCAACGGATTGCTCAAGTCCAGTGCTTCTATACAAAAATTTGTAAGACAGAATTACACAACAGAAGATAATCTATAAAACAAACTCCAGCCCATAAGCAGAATAAACACCAAAAAACGTGTAGATTCATCCACTTAATTGTCTCGAAGGTATGTTCCTCCACAAAACAAGCTGCAGCTGCTAGCGGAACCAGCACAAAAAAACATGCAGTTCAGTTCTTTTGGGCAGTCAAACTCACTCCAATGTCCTGCAAGACATTGCACAAAACCAACTCCAGCCAACAGGAGGCATAAGCACTCAAAACGAAACGAAAAAGGCGCCCAGTTTCCTCAAACAGTCGAGTGTATGTTCAGTGAGCCAGTCCACTAGGCGGCAACATGAAAATCACCAAGTGGCTTATTCACTCCAATGTCTTTATGTAGGCCAGTGCTTGCTGTGGGCATGTAAATACTCTACAGCCATCTTTAGTATCTTTTCTCAGTTTGGCCGGAAACATCAGAGCAAAAGCGACCTTCCATTGATGTAAGAGATTCTTGCATTCCTTGAATCGTTCACGTTTCTCTCTTGTCGAATTCGCAAAGTATGGGAACAAGAAAATGCTGTAGTTCTTCCAAGAAAGCCTTCCTTTACCTTGCGTAACACAAGATCTTTATCGGATGATCTCAGAAATTTGGCCAGAATTGATCAGGGCCTGTCTCCCTCTGTGGATCTCCAAGCTGGGACCCTGTGAGCTCACTCGATTTCCAGCTTATGGCCTGTTATGTCGAGCAGACTCGGGAAGAGCCCATCTAGAAATTTTACCATATCTCGGCCTTCCTCATGCTCAGGAATTCCAACAATTTGGACGTGTTCCATCGATTACGATTCTCCATATCTTCCAACCTTTCCCAAACACATTTCAAATCCACCTTGGTTGCTAGCGGGTTAGCAGCTAATTCCCTCTCCGATGACTCCAGATAATCAATCTGTTTCTCAACATCCGCAACTCTTGTAACCAACTCAGAGAATTTAGTCTCCAAGGAAGTGATTGATCGACGTATTACAGCAAGATCCTCCAAGTCTGCAACGACCTTCGTCAGCATTGCCGACACGTTCATCAATTCACGCCGGATTTCTTTCAGTTCACCCTCCGAATTGAGTCCTGGGCTTTCGGCCTGCTTCTGAGGGGAATCAGCTTGAGCACGTAAGTGTCTTTTAATGTCTCCAGAGCCCGAGGATTTTGAATTCTTTGACATATTGTCTTCCTAGAAGTGTTAAGAATCAGAGTGAATCAAATCTCACCAGTTTATGACACAAATAGTATTAAAACTAGCAAAGTGTGCAAAGCTTGCCGTTCACACGTCCAAACCTCACATGGCGTCACGTGACCTCCCAGGGGAATACACATTAAAACAAAGATCATTTTCCAATTGCTCTCCAAGAAAAAATATTTTGACTGAGTATGGCAATTTAATGATGGGCTTGTTAAATTCACTGTTTGGCTTTAATTTCAATTGAGGTTCTGTTAAATATTTTTAAGATTTCTGTTGTACTATATCAAAGTAAAAGCACAGAATTAGCCGCTCTCTCTGCAAAGATTCTCATTCTGAGCACTCTGCAAATATGCAAGCGAAAACTTAATCACAAAGTTGACAAAATGAAAGGTGAATTATATAAAAGTGTATTTAACCTTCCATTTGATCTCTGCTGGTAATAAATCCTTTTAAAACAAAAACCAAGACTAATTGCCCTGGTAATTTGTTTTCATTTTTGCCATGAGTGTTACGTGCTGGCATGAGCCTATGAGGACTAGACCTGACCACCCTAAGTGAGGGGACAGATAAACCAATAAAGGTACAAGTAGGACAGGAGAATAGGGAATATAACCATTCTGTCATCTTATTCACTCATCCAGGGCATCAAGAGAAACCATAAAGAAAAAGGCATATACCTGTTTGACCTTGGCTGATCCTGTCACTCTACAGGGACTTTACAAGCTAAGCCAAATATTTTGTACATAACAATCATCTTAGCTAGGAGCTGAGGATGCCAATACTGAAACTAAACTTTCAACAAGAACATTGATACAGACAAATATGGTTCCAGTACAGTTGCAATGCTGAATAAATGTATAATAATTATAAATATGTATGCTGTCATTCTTACTTAATTTGACATTTGCACTTTATCATAATTTATATATATATATATGTATGCTATTGCTATTTGCAAATCTGGTTAGATGCTAATTGTATTTGACTGGCTCTGTACTAGTACTCTGCACAATGACAATAAAGTTGAATCTAATATAATTTGAACTAATGGAATAAGGGGGTCCATTTATGTATGTATGTCAGGACTGAGGAATACCATTCCTGACTGTATATCTAGTAACAGATTCATTTAAAAAACAAATTTCTTAAGTGTCTTTATAAACATCCAAAGACAAATTAAGGATATCTCTGCAAACCATATGAGAAACACATAGAGCTTAGAAGAAGATTTAGACTGGCTGCAAATGCACATATTCATATATCTTTTAAAAACGGATCTTGGCTGGATTTTGGAACGTGACTCTGTCCCCAGTTCAACACCCTCCCATGTGTTTAATTAGAGCACAGACTATTGACCCATAAGATGATCTTTAGCTCCTGTCAGCAGACACCATAATGATGCTAAAGTCCATTTCATTTGATGGAGAATGTCAAATTTGTTTATTCCAAGTGTGTGGAAGAATATTCTAGAGAGAGTGAATCACAGAGGCACTTCATTAAAATTAAACTTTGTAAAAGGCTGAACAACACAGTGTGAATCAGATTAAAGAAAAACCAAAACAAATGGTCCTGCTTAGTCTAAAACTCCTGTTTCAAAGAATCACTGTCTGTAAACACTGCCCAATATGGCTCCTAAATTAGGCTCTTCCAAAGTTTAAAAGCAGTCTTTCAGGAATCCAGCTTGTTCATCAGAAAATCAAAGCGAGGCTGTTGTATCCTTAAGCCCCATAGGCTCAGCCAAAGCCAAAGTGTTACATTTCTAAATCTGAGTGGGCAGATAAAACTGACAGAGCCAGCACTGGATATGCAGTGGACAGGACTGTGCATTAAAAGAGAAAACAAAGTCTAGTGGCAGCAGGTTTTGGCTAGGGCTTCCACAGCTAAATCCTTTAGTCAAATCCACCACGACTGCAGCAAACTGTCTGGAGACAGCACAGAAGAGAAGCACAGATTGCAGACTGAAATTAAAAGCTTTATCTCAAACACATTGCAACAGACCTTTTCTAAACCCACTGGAATGAGTCAGTGAGAAAAATATCACCTTGGGAGGAGATGACCCTCTGTAATAATTCACTGCTTAGTCTTTTTTATCATTCCAACTGCTAAAGGCATATGACTTGTATTTTATTTCATCTTGCCTGAATTTCATACACTACAAACAAAAAGACAAGGACAGTAAGGATTGTTTATTAGTAAAACATAGAAAACATAATATATTAGCTTTTTTTCAAAACCTAGTGAACTACATAACTGCCTACTGCCTTCTAAACGGGTGTTCAGACTGAATGTGTCATTGCACTGAAAAACGAATAGAACAGGACACAGGTGTCTCAATATGCATTTTTCATAAGCTGAGTAACTTGACACAGCATCTAAAAAGTGCGGTACTCCTGCATGAGATGCTGGGGAAAAAAAACAGTTAGACACAGCACAGCAGTGAAAGACTGAAAAACATGTTTAGTGTGAACAGCCCCTAAGGCTGCATTCAGAAACAAATGGAACCTCAACTTAACTAACTTGGAACGACTTACATTTGCAGCAAATCTGTGCGCCACAAAAAGCGGTCCGCATGCAATACTTGACTCGCAATTGATTTTAATAGAGTTTGAATAGAACAGAACGCAGGTATCTCCATACGTGTTTTTATACATTGAGAAACTTGACCCAGCATCTAAAAAGTGCGGTGCTCCTGCGCAAGATGTTGAAAACCTCTTGAAAACGTGTTCGGTGTGAACAGTCGCTGCATTTAGAACCAAATGAAACCTCAAAGTAACCAACTTGGAACGCTTTACATAGGCAAAATGCATGCAATACTCATATTGCAAATGATTTCAATAGAGTTTGATGTCAGCATGTTCCTAAGCTAATAACAGCAAACTCTAATAAGTATAAAAATGCATAGAAAACACAAATATATAAATAATATTTTTTTTATTAAACTGAACAATATGTATTGATACTTCTCAGTAAAAACACAGGCTTGGTTCACCTAGGATGCTTTAGTTCATTCTGAAGAAAAAAGTATTGCTTCCATTGTATAAAATAGGCTTTAGGAGGCAGCATAAATATGCAGTGTTCCATTCAACTTGGAAAGTCGTATTTTCCAACTTCCTATGAGGAAAAGTGCAATGGAACACCACTGGAAGTAGGAATTTCAACTGGGAAACTCGTGTGGAAATGTAAAACTCCAATTTCACCAAGATGCAGGTTAGTCACACTAACATGTCGGCACTCAGGGAGATTTACAAAGTGATAAGCATTCACTTGTATTAAGTAATATCGATAAATTAGTCAAAGTTCCTACATAACATGATATTAAAGCTTGTTTAACAAATGCCTGCAGAGACAGGTGTATAAAACATGGTATATTATACTCTCTTTTGATAATCATACACCTGTAGCACAAATGCTAGCGTTGCAGAATTGTTTATCAGATGTGTTGCTAGGAGACGTCTCTGGTGACAGTCAAACACTTGCTAAGCTAACAGGACTGTTACAGTTTTGTTTCCTTACACGTCATCTTCCAAGCATCTGGCAATGGAATGCATTTATGGTCAGAGCTATCTAGTAGGAATATCCCAAATCCGACTTGAATGGAACACAGCATTAACATCATAATTTATTATGTTCAACGCTGTCTCCGTAGGCAGCTCACTAGATTTAGCAACAGAGCAATTATGCATATGTTCATTTAACTGTTAATGGCATATTGTTTATATTTGAATGAGCTGAACGAGTCATCAACTTGCTTTCATAAGTAACTGATGGCCTGTGGTATTTTTCTACTAGGACACATTTGTCTTACAAATGAGTGAAAAGGGGTCATTTTTCAGCCCTCAACTGAGAGCATGAATTTCTGTGGCAATCTCTTCTGCATATTTAAAACCAATATTTATCGCTAAATGTTTGGTGCTTTGAAAATAATGTCTTGCACTTGTATTCTGCTCCCTGTGTTGCATAGAGAGGCCCTTGGTCTCAGTATAAGTTCAGATGAGGTCATCAGCAGCTCTGGATATTTGTGAGAGTGTTATGGTACTGCTCACCGATGCTCGACAGCCTGAAGCACTTCCTGTCGCCTCATCTCATTACTTCAGTATTCATCCCCTGGACTGTCCCTGCTGAACGAATACGGCTCACTGCAGCATCCTGCATACTAACAGCGTGAGTGCAATCAGTGACAGGCACCTCAACAATCTCCCCCTTTTTCCTTGTCTCTCTGCAGGGGGCAGCAAGTAGAAGCTTTATTTTGCTGACTGTGTTGCTACAGCAGCTCTAGTGAAGACAAATGATCTATCCACCACAATAAAGGGATAGTTCATCTAAAAATGAAACTTTTGTTATCATTTACTCACCCTGATGTTGTTCCAAACCCGTTTGACTTTCTTCCATGGAAACCAAAATTAGATGCTAGGCATAATGTTAGCCTCAGTAACCATTAACTTTCACTGTAGAAAAAAAGATGCAATGAAAGTGAATGTTGACCTAGGCTGTCATTCTGCCTAACAGGGTAAATAATATAGGTGGTAGTGAGATTTGATGGAACTGCAAAACTGCACAGCTATGACAATGAGTGTGTGTGTGTGCATATGAGTGTAAAAAAAGGCCTTATGAAAGCAGAAGACATCTCTCTTTTGTGACTCCAACATGCTTCATTAGGCAAAATGTTCCCACAATGTTCTACTTTGTTCCAGCTTGACAATTAATCCCACAGAAGATTGCCACAGAAGTCCTATTCTAACAAACTCTTTTCCTTTTATTAACTGACTTTTACATAGCAAGGACATTGTTCTCTCCTGTCCGTGAGAGAGAGAGATTCCTGGATCCTGATAAGCGCAGCAAGTTCCTGTTAAATGCTTATCGTAACGGAATAAATTAGTATCGGGATGATGAGGTCTGTTATCTCTGCCTAGTTCTGCTCAGTTTAGTAAACCAGGTCCATCCTTGCAGATTAAAGACCAACATTTGGAATATAGACAGGGTTTATGGACTGGAAAGATGATAGGAAAGTTTTCATAAAAACACAATTTGCAATTTACAATAACTGAATGATTTTCAGAATAGTGTTCATGCTAATGTAGTAAGTGCCCCAAACTCATGCAATTGGTTGAGACAGCATTGCTGTTTCGGTCTGGTCGGCATTACTAACACAGTATTTACAGTTTTCAAGGAAATCAGCCAACAAATGGTTTACTTACAGTTGTCTCTTCATGTTAAGCTGGGATAGGAGAAATTATTTTATCACCAAAAAAGTTACACACTACAGATTTTAGGTCAGTAGTACTGCAGTTCTTAATATTACTGCAGCAGATTCTGACAGGCGAAATGTTTCATGAATCATGAAGCTTAATCAGCAGCTTGTGGGGCCATACAATGCAACTGGATTTTATAAGGCCTGAAAGTGCTTGAACATAGAACTGTGTGGAAAGATCACAGAAGAACCTTGCCACAGATAATCCTTTAGGAGTAACTTGTTTGTGTAACCTTTGAAGACAGACTCTCAGGCAAGTCTTCAGAAAAAAATGGTTCAAATAAAATGTACAGTTGCCACAGTAACCAGTGCTTAAAGTGACCTCTGCAGTGCCATGTGACAGCAACAGTTTTAGATCTTTACAGAAATGCCTTCAATTCATTAAGTATTAAAAATACGATTGTGGAGTCAGAACCCAAAAGAGAGGTCTTACAGCCCTACGGACAGTGGCTAGCCATTACCAAACTCCAAAAACAAACAAACAAATAAAAAAACATTATTTTATAAATGACATTTAATTTATTATAATTAATTATTTAATTATTATAGTTTATATATCAGGTCTTAATATATATTTTATATATAACGCTAACCCTAATAATTTTATCCTAATATCCACTTTTTTTTAATTTTCTCATGAGATGACAATCTCCAAACATTTCCCATTTTTGCTCATCAGCAGAATTACTTACCATATCACCATATTAAGAAAAACTGACAAAAACTGGCCGTAGAATCACAGGTTCACAAATGCTGACCATGTGTCACCAATCCACTCTGTATAAAAAGGTCATGCCTTATTACCGAAAAATAGCAAATCTCACCCTTTCATTTTCTTTTAAATCAGCATGGAACTCTGCTAGACCACTTCAGGACCACTGACAGCACCTCGTCAATTCAATCACTATCTTACCACAATCACTTCAACCATTGCACATAATTTGAATTTGCAAAGACTGTGAATGATGAGCATTTGTAGATTAATGAGAACAATGATCTATTCAGCACTGCTATACTTTTAGAGATTTCTGCATCATGTAGGGCCAAACAAAGAGAGATCAAGAAGAGATCAAGTAGAGATGAGCTGCGACCAGCACCCTTGGGACTGAAATCACCAAAGGTAATTTGGTCATAGTGTTGAATTTTGTCCTGTAAACAGATTCTATTCAACCAATATGGACTTTTTCCATATCTTTTCCACCAATATTTATAGAGCAGGGTGTCTATACACTCACTGAACACTTTATTAGGAACACTTTGGTTCTAATAAAGTGCTCGATGTGGTCTTCTGCTGTTGTAGCCCATCTGCCCCAAGATTCAACAAGCTGTGCATTATGAGATGCTATTCTGCTCACTACAATTGTACAGAGTGGTTTTCTGATTTACTGTAGCCTTTCTGTCAGCTCGAACCAGTCTGGCCATTCTCCGTTGACCTCTCTTATCAACAAGGTGTTTTCGTCCGCAGAACTGCCGCTCACTGGATGTTTTTTTTTTGGCACCATTCTGAGTAAATTCTAGAGACTGTTGTTTGTGAAAATACCAGGAGATCAGCAGTTACAGAAATACTCAGACCAGCTGGTCTAGGACCAACAATCATGCCACAGTCGAAATCACTGAGATCACATTTTTTCCCTATTCTGATGGTTGATGTTAACTGAAGCTCCTGACCCCTGTCTGCATGATTGTATGCAAAGCACTGCTGCCACATGATCAAGCCGTTCACTGCGTCTCTGAGTGATAAACTAACAGCTGCTTTCTCTCCCACGATCGCGAAACTGGCTTTGGTGCCGCCACTTTATTCTCTCTCTCTCGTACTAACCACACACACACACACACACACACGTGACCCCTCAAAAACATACCCGCACACACATTTGGCTAGTAGATAACTTGGTAATAATGCTCAGCTTTGTCCCTAAGTTATCATACAAGCGGAGACATGCAGTAAACGGGCAGACACCATTAACTGGCTTCTCTCTGCCCACATTCTCTGGCCGGAAATCTCGCGTGACATACTATCCACGAGAGTCACGTCCGCCATTTTGTGCGCATCACTCCTTTCACGCACACACACACATTCACACACACACATACCTTCCTCTCATGTGTTATAGGCTTATTTTGGTTACCATATCTAATCATGTCACTGTTTAGTTTGTAGTTGGAAGTTGGAAGTTTATTGACTGCATTGTATAAATTATTAATTGATAATACAACATCAATAAACTTTGTTATATTTCAAAGAGAAGTGTTTTGGTTTGTTTTGCATACACCTGTGTCAAAGGCTGGCAGTGGATGTCAGTGCTCGGATTCAAGCCTTCGTTTTTTTCTTTTGAATGATGATGTTCTCCGGACGTCGATTTTCCTAAGAGAACAATCTAATATTGAGACTGTTATATCTGGTTAGTAGTCCCTGATTCCAGGGTGGTGCCCCCGCGATATTAATCCTTATTAATATTCTATTGATTTTGATAATTGATAATTATCTTTGATGATTGTTGAATTTGAAGGATCAATAAGCTAGTGTTAATTCTAATCAATGTTCCATTGATTTTAATAATTAATGATTATCTTTGATAATAATTAATATTCTATTGAACTTGATAATTGATGGTTATCTTTGATGATTTAAAGGATTAAAAGCTAACATTGATTCTAATCAATGTTCTATTGATTTAAATAATTGATAATTATCTTTGATAATTATTAATTATTGCTAATAACCATACCCACTCCTGAACGTAGTGCACAACAGTGCTCAGTGAGTGTATATTGCCAATATAATACTTATATATACACACACATATACATAGTGACAGGAAATTAAATTTACCAACACAAAATTTCAGAAATTAAAACTTTGTGAGAAAGTTACCTTTATTTTTCAAAATGTTTACTCAAAAATAGCTCAAAACAGAAATGGTTTGTTATCCATTGACAAGGAAGTATACTGAAAAAAAGAAAAATGACTTTGTGGTGAAGTAAATACTATAGCAGAAAAGATTACGTATTTTCTACACTGAATTAGTTAGTTTAAGCATTAACTTGAAAATATTAAGTAAATAAATTCTACATTTGTTTTCTATTTAAACATGTACAAATTAATGCTCGAGTCTAGATTAGAAGTAAATATTATTTATGATTGTTTGTTATCTTTATAATGTGTCATCATGTACCAATCCTAAAGTAGAAAACCTTGTCATATTTATTCACTAATTTGAGTAAATTTCAGAGGTAAATAAAAATAAGTAAATTTTCCTTAACTTTTTAAACTGGTGTTCCCAGCATGCACCGGTCTTGAATAATTAATAAGTTTGAATGGTTTCACTGTTTGCAAGATTATTTACACCATTTTTATTGTTGATTTTGTTACTTTTGCTGTTTGGTAAGTTCTTGTTTTGTGAAGTCTGAAGTTCATTTTCTACTCAAAATTACCCATTCATGATAAAAAAAATAAAACAAATCTGCTGATTGTTACCATCATCGTGTATTGTTCTGTACTTATTGCCAATAATGCAAGGCAATGTTACAAAATATACTACATAGCATGCATTACGTTTCTCTGTGGAAGGCTTTTGTATGTCATAAGGTTCATAAGATTAAACGTGCTTATAAGGAAAATTCATTATGTGAAATGTTCAAGTAGAATGTTTATTTAAATATTACTAAAATTATTTAAGAACCATATACATCAGACTTGTTAGTAAAAGTTACTGTATCAAATGAAATGTTCAAGGTATATTTATTCACTTTAATCAATATTATGTCATGAAGTTAAGTAGATTTTCCTTAATTTTATACCTTTAAAATGTAATTAGAAAAACTGTGTGTAAAAACCTGCGAAATACAAATTATGTAAATATTACTAGTCATTTTTTTCAGTGTAAGGTTTGGAACTGATACTAGTACCAACAACAATTATTCAAGTGGACACGGTAATTGGCCAATACTAATATTGTCAAAGGCTAATTCATTTTACGAAAAAATACTGTCCTGCAAAGGTAAAACACAGTAACTACTCATTTTGTCACAGCTGAGTTATGAGTAAAATCGGGTAGTGTTGGGTCTGAGTCCACCTTATTCGAGTCCAAGTCAAGTCCTAGTCTTTAAACAATCAAGTCCGAGTCGAGTCCGAGTTGGACTCAAGATCGAGTCCAAGTCCGAATGAATCTGTTCAAAAATATGAATTAAAATTGTAACCAAAGTTTCAAAATTTCAAAGTGGTTTCAGAATGAAAGCATATTCTTTAGGTGTATGAAGACAATACTGTCCTTCAACACACTTCTTACTGCGTTCTGTTGACATTTAAATTATTTTTTGCTTTTACCCTCCACTCAAACATACACCAAAGAAAGTGAAAGCTGCATTGGTCATTACAACCAGAGTTATTATTATTTAGAATTTTAATTTAGTTTTTATTTCTAATTCATTTTCAATTTGTCCATTCAATTTAGTTTAGTTTTATCTGAAATTATGGGTGAAATACATTTAATATAATTAATTAAATACATTTAATGTGTTTAATACATTTAAAAATTGGTAATATTAAAACATTTAATAATGCCCATAAAATTAAATTCAACAACATCAAATAAAAACAGAAAAGATCAGATACCATAAAAAAAAATATGTATATACTACAGTACTACACTTCACACTTTTCAGTCCTCCTGCTGTGTCCAGGTGTAGCCTACTTCCCTAAAGTCAAGATCAAATTTTTGACAAACTCACTTTGGACTGACATTTCTTTTCACATTATATTTAGTATGGATAATAGGTTAATAGAGACTTCTCTCCTCACTTGTGTTCTTCATTGTATTTTCTGACCTTTTTACCATTGAAACACAAGTGCCAGCTTTACAGGTAGCACACAGAGGACTGAGCTGTACAGTTTCCATCATGGTCTATTTCATTCGTTATATACGTTTAAATGTCCCTGATACGTAGTAAATTTCATTTTGTCTCCATATAGTCAACATTTCAGTTAGAAATGACTTTGCGTAGTAGCGCGAGTCTGATAAAACATGTATTATATGTGTAATAATTTGCAGAGTTGGGGAACGTACTTTTTCAAGTGTGCTTACGTTATTGAAATTTCTGGATGAGAGCGGTAGAACATGTCTGGCGAATGGCAATCTCTTTCTCGCACACACATACAGCACGGGCGAGAGAGTTAAAAAGTACTTTGAAAGAGTGCGCGCTGCTGCTCGCAGCCAGAATAATCACACGTAAGGACATATATGCATGAAAACTGATGCACAGTATCAAATACACAGAATGTATGATAGTACTAACTGTAGAGAGCACATCATTATGAAGACAAAGCTAAATCCCAGTCATTTAGAGGCAATTTTGAAATCAAACTATACAACAAAGTATACAAAGAGGATCACACATTTCACGTGTGTGTGTGTGTGTGTGTGTGTGTGTGTGTGTTTAACTTCATCAGGAGACACCTTTGAGTTTTCATCACATCTGTATTGTGTGACTATATAGAAAATAAAGTGATTTCTGGATTCTACATCAAATTTTTCCTGGGATGATGGATATAAATAATCATGTTTCAAATCAAATAAAGATGTTTATTGAGAGTGGGTAACTGAATGCTATTATACACTAAACCATCATGAATTTAGTTCCCTATCTGTTACTCACTCGACGTTGTGTCAATGTAGTGACACTAGGGGGTCACTCTTGGGAGCCCGAGACACCTCTGATCTTTGATAAAAGGCCAATGAAAATTTGCATACCACTCCCCCGGACATACGGGTATAAAAGGAACTGGTATGCAACCACTCAGATTTTCTCTTCGGAGCCGAACGGTCGATGTTTACTGAGCTGACTGTTCATTCACCTCTGCTGGATCTGATGGCACATTTCAAAAACGAAAGGATATTTTTCTAAAAGAGTATATTTCTCTAAAAGAGCAGCACACACGGAACGTCTTTTTAAAGACGCATCTTTTTAAAGATGCCTTTCCGATTGTGTTTTATTCCTGGTTGCGGTCGTTACCTCTCAACTTCTGACGGTCAGGATCGCTGTCTTTCGTGTCTGGGGGCGACCCACGTGGAGACAGCGTTCGTGGATGGATCATGTTCTCACTGAGAGAACATGACCATGGCAACGTTGCGGTCGTGGCCTCGAGTTGCTGGCAATTCTCCTTGCCCTGCGGAGGTTCCGGCCATTGATCCAGGGCAAGCACGTGTTAGATGGACAGACAACACGGCAACGGTAGCATATGTCAACCATCAAGGCGGTCTGCGCTCCCGTTGTATGTCACAACTCGCCCACCATCTCCTCCTCTGGAGTCAGCAGCACCTCAAATCGCTGTGAGCCACTCATATCCTGGGTGACCTCAACACTGCAGTGGACGTGCTGTCACGGCAGGTTACCCTCAAGGGAGAGTGGAGACTCCACCCTCAGGTGGTCCAGCTGATTTGGAGTCGATTCGGACAGGCACAGGTAGACCTGTTCGCCTCCCAAGAATCCTCCCACTGCCCGCTCTGGTACGCCCTGACCGAGGCACCTCTCGGTATAGATGCCCAGGCACACAGCTGGCCCCCTGGACTTCGCAAATATACGTTTCCCCCAGTGAGCCTACTTGCACAGACCCTGTGCAAGGTCAGGGAGGACGAGGAGCAGGTCATCCTGGTAGAACCCTACTGGCCCACCCAGACGTGGTTCTCGGACCTCACGCTCCTCACGACAGCCCCCCCCCCTGGAAAATTCCCCTTAGGAAGGACCTTCTCTCTCAGGGACGGGGCACCATCTGGCACCCGTGATCAGACCTCTGGAATCTCCATGTCTGGCCCCTGGATGGGACATGGAAAACCTAAACGGTCTACCACCCGCGGTGGCAGACATGATCACTCAGTCTAGGGCCCCCTCTATGAGGCGCCTGTATGCCTTTAAGTGGCGTCTGTTCGCTAAGTGGTGTTCTTCCCAATGCGAAGACCCCCAGAGATGCGCAGTCGGATCGATGCTTTCCTTCCTGTAGGAGAGGTTGGAAGGGCGGCTGTCCCCTTCCACCTTGAAGGTGTATGTAGCCACTATAGCGGCACACCATGACACAGTGGATGGTAAGTTCTGATGGGAAGCACGACCTGATCATCATGTTCCTGAGAGGCGCCAGGAGGTTGAATCCCTTCAGACCGTGCCTCATTCCCTCATGGGACCTCTCTGTAGTTCTTCAGGGTCTACAGAGAGCCCCCTTTGAGCCTTTGAAGTCAGCTGAGCTTAAGGCACTCTCCTTCAAGACTGCCCTCCTGACTGCGCTCACTTCCATCAAGAGGGTAGGAAACCTGCAAGCGGTCTCTGTCAGCGAAACGTGCCTGGAGTTCGGTCCAGGCTACTCTCATGTGATCCTGAGACCCCGACCGGGCTATGTGCCCAAGGTTCCCATGACCCCTTTTAGGGACCAGATGGTGAATCTGCAAGCGCTGCCCAAGGAGGAGACAGACCCAGCCCTGACGTCGCTGTGTCTGGTGCATGCTTTACGCATCTATTTGGATCACATGCAGAGCTTTAGAGTCACTGAGCAGCTCTTTGTCTGCTTTGGTGGACAGCGGAAAGGAAGCGCTGTCTCTAAGCAGAGGATCGCCCACTGGATCATTGACGCCATAACTATGGCATATCATGCCCAGGATATGCCGCCCCCGGTAGGGCTACGAGCCCATTCTACCAGGGGTGTAGTGGCATCCTGGGTCTTGACCAGGGGCGCCTCTCTAACAGACATTTGCAGAGCAGCGGGCTGGGCAACACCCAACACCTTTGCAAGGTTTCGTTCTGTGTAGTGGCACGCACAAGCAGGTAAGTCCAGGACAGCCAGCCGGGTGTATCGCTTGTGTATAGCGCCTTTCACCTCCCCTGAGCTGAAGACGTGCGCCGTTAACTCCCAGTAGTGTTCACAAACTGTGTTCCCTGGTTGATTTCCTCCGAGCCCTGTGGCGACGAGTTTTCGGAGAGACTCACTGCCAGCCCAGTACACGTGCTAACTAAAGCCCCGTACTGGGGTAGGTGCTCTGCATGTGGCGGTTCCCCGTAGGTAACCTCATGCGATGTATATCTTCCACTAATTCGTTTCCCTGTTGGCAAACTGCGTCTTCCTTTGGCAGAGGCCCCTCTGCCCCAGTCTCCATGCTTGTAGTAACTCCTCCCCTGTAGGGTAGGAACTACTATGGGACTTCTCCACATGGCATACTCCAGACATAGCTCGGCAAAACCATGTGATGTATTTCCACTTAAATATACCCCCTCTCTCTGGGCGAGGTGTGGTGTCCACCCCCCCCGACTAGACCTGGTCGGCCCAGTCGGATAATCCCCCTTTTTTTAGGGAGTGGGAAAAAAAAGGGGATAAGAGGCCAAGACTGGGCTAGCCCGTCTCTATCTTTTGGGTAGTCGACTTGTCCCAAAGGGCCGTTCGACACTCATAACAGTGTTAGGGGAGGTTACGTGTCGGCCTGGTGCGCTGGCTACGAGGCACACAGTGGTTACTGTGTGGTAACTTGCATCAAGACTTTTTTCAATGAGTCAATGAGTGAATATTTCAGTACAGTCATTTATGTTGAATCATAAAAGCCTTTATGATAAAAGATTGTGTTGATAAATAGGTTTAAATTGCTTTCAACATGTTGTCCACTAAATTCAGGGCACACAGCATGGTAGTCTGACAGCATATCACATCTCTCACTGCGGCTGCAGTAGCACAGAGCTCCACACGCACAGCTCTCGCGCACAGTTAAAACTGAAACCTGAAGACACAGACTGCATCCAAAAACGAGAAAATGCTGCATTCAGGGGACTGTATAAGGAGGTAAGATGAAATAAGTTGCTTTTTAAACTGTTCAGAGACCAGTTTCCTTTAGAGTCCATTCATCAAGAAATGCTGCCGTTTAAACCATTAACTGATTAGGCTGCTGCCTACATTTTCAGATGCAGCCAAAGCCCATGTAAAACAGCCCTATCAAAAGTGTAACTCTGATCTCAGCGTCCTCCGTCAGTGTTGTTGATTTCGGTGTTGTTGATTTTGAATCGCGCATTCCAACCACATCAGAAGAAAAACTGTCGATAGATGACGTCACTACGAGGTGACGTCATACTTCTGTGAGTTGGAAAGCAAAAGATAAAAAGTCTCCTCGGGTGTCCCGTTACTCGTAAGAGTTCTCATCTAGAATGTTACTAAAGGAAAAGTACAGGACTGGAGGTGAGAAAGGGCCTTATAGCTGCAAGCAGTGATTATCGAGGCCGAGCATTTAAGCAACAGATTAAGCAGTAAAGCAAACATTGTCAGATTATCCAATGAGACGGAAATCATCATTTTAATTGAAGCCGTTTGACAGTTATATCTAGATATAGCCATTTCTTTTGACCACTAGGTGGCGTCATCCTTAACCTATATATGACATCTCAGGATATGATCATGAGGTTTAATATTAAGTTTGGTATTGGTAAGATCATCATATCCTGAAATGTTCAAAGGTTTTAAGTAAAAATAGCTAGTTTCCAGATTTCTGCACCACTAGGTCGAAACTGTGCTGGTACCCTTTTGCCAAGATGGCTATGACATTAACCAATTTTGGATCAATACGTCTAACCTTTTGAAGATACAGCCTCACGTCTATTTTGGCGCACTGTCGTACTATGAGAGATATCACAAATCTTTATACAACTTTTTAATGGCATGGTCTCAAGATGATCTGTGCCAAATTTGGTGATGATCGGACAAACAGTCTAGGAGGAGTTTGAAAAGGTATGTTTTTGACATGATTCAAAATGGCGAACAGATAAAATAGCCGATTATGGAAAAATGTATATCAATGGATTCTGTAGGACTCAAAAACACAATGAGGCCAAAATTATAGCAATTGGAAAAGTTCTAAAAAATTACTAGCATTTTTGTAATGTTGTTATAACTTTTGAGCCCCAAATTTTATTGCCACCCTTAAGGCATGGTTCCGATGATGCATACCAAGTTTTGTAACTATATGGTAATGCATTTGTAAAATACAGCATTTTATGACAAAATTCGAAATGGCTGACACCCAAAAGGCCAAAATAGGAAAACTGGACATCGTTCAACTCGTCATGCCCCATGGAGTCTTGAGAGACCAGTCTCATGATTTCAGTCCAAACTATTTAGAAGTTATTAGCAAAGACATTTTTTTATATATCTTGACCACTAGGTGGTGCTGTGCCGAAATGCTGCAGATACTCTCAACTCATGATTGCTATGACATATACCGAGTTTTGTGTCAATACACCTAAGTGTTGCGAAGATACAGCCTCACATCCATTTCCACGTGCTCGCCGTCAAATTTGTTGAAGCAGTATTCAAAAATGGTTTGGTCTATCAAAAAGCTTTTTACAACTTTTTGTTCCCAGTGTCTCTAGATGATACATGACAAATAGTGCAAATAGGACATATGGTCTAGGAGGAGTTCGAAAAAGTAGGTTTTTAAGGAAAATTCAAAATGGCGGAAAATCTTGTTTTGAATTTTGTTTCTAGGCCTTATGGTTAAACAATTATGAGCATAAACATAAGTGTAAATCTGAACAGTTGGTGGCGTTAGAGCGTTGAAGTTAGAGATCCCAAATTTGTGTCAGTTATAGTTGAGTTATAGTATGTGTCCTCTATCAGTGTGCCAAATTTCAGAACTTTCCTATGTACGGTTCTATGGGCTGCCAAAGACTCCCTGTCAGAAGAAGAAGATGAAGAAGATGATGAAGAAGAAGAAGAAGAAGAAGAAGAAGAAGAAGAAGAAGAAGAAGAAGAAGAAGAAACTTAATGGATACAATAGGTAGCTATGCACCTTCAGTGCTCGGCCCCTAATGAAAATCATTCTGTTTTAGCATTTTTTTTAAAAATGGAATCGGTTATGAATAGAATTGCAACTCTGTTGCTGCTGCAGTTCAGATAATTTATGTGGAAAGAGGTCATTCATGTGTATATACACATACACACAAACAAATAAAGACACACATCCAAACAAAAAAGGGTACACATAAGCAAACAGGAAAAAGTAAACACCCACCAGTAAAACACACAAATACACACTTTAAATGGAGTTCGTATTTGTCACTGGAGGAAATGTGTATTCCTGTTAGATTAAGTGCAGTGTCTGTTTTACTGCCTGTTTACTGACACAAAGATCAAAATAAACCTGTTGGCCTAAACCTCAGCACACTCTAAACCGATCACAACAAAGAGAATTTACACACTAAATGAATCACAGGCAAAACAAATTATCACCAAGCATATCAAAGAAAACTCCATTCTTTATAAGCTGTGTGATGGAAAAGGACTGTCAGCGCTCAACTGAATTTACCTCTGTAATTTTAGACTTCCTCAGTAGCAAGATTTTTGCACGGGCTCCCAAAGGATGAAACAACTACCTTGAAACAGAACTGATGATTCACCAGATGCAGGTTGGGGCAATCTTATCACACTACTCTTGAAAATGAATTTTCGAGAGGATTTAAAAACACACACAGCAAGCTGTACAATGCTGTAAAATTCCTTCACTTTGCTAACAGGCAGACTCCTAAACAAGATCATGCTTCATGCAGTATTTGTCATGCTGTCTGCAGAGAAAGCTGTCATAACAATGTACTGTTTGCTATATAGAAAAAGAAAATATGCTACAGTATGTTATGATGCGATACAGTACAACATAATACGAAAGAAAAGAAAAAAAATTCATACAGGAGGACAAATTATGCTTTTTTCCTAAATATCTTATGTCTGAACTGGTCATTGCTCGGCTATGATGTTCATTCATATAATCTATTAAGGATTTATAGTGGTTCAGCTGAGAATTTACATGCTTGATTGAGCAGAACTCTGGATGCCCCCATACACCATACTCATATACTCTATCATTAGTTATCAGTTCAAATGAGGGCCAGATTAAAGGAGGGGCTTATGAAACCCAGTGAATGTTCTTTCAGAGTGTGTGTAAGACCATAATGAGGCTGTACAGCACATCTGCATCTTTTCTGACAGTATGCTTATCGCATTCAGGGTGAGTTTAAATGTCATTTGCTGACTTTGGTAATTACAAAACATCTGTTGCCCTCTGCCAGACTGATTAAAGTCTCTGATGTCATTTTCACCCTAATTTGCATTTTTAACACCATGGCCAACTGGGAAACCAATGACCTCACTTCCTGTCTAATTATCATTACCCTTGAGAACAGTTAATTTCCTTTAATAGCGATGTTGACTTTCAATTTGGTTTATAGATAGAACATTTGTGCCTTGCTGGTTTGTTAAAAATAAATTGTTGCTGAAAACAAGCACTATTTCAGTCTAATTCATTTTTAAAAGACCTACCTGATAAAGTTTTATTGGTGACACTTTACAATACTTTTGCATATATTAAAATTAGTTAACACAATAGTTAACATTAACTAAATATGAAAAATACTTTTACAGCATTTTTTTTAATTATTAATTTGGTTAATGTTAACTTCTGCTTGTACTGAAAAGTATACATATACTAAAGGTAACGTACACTCACTGAGCACTTTATTAGGAACACTATACGAATCCTGAGTAGGGCCGCCCCTTGCTCTCTAAACAGCCTCAATTCTTCATGGCATGGATTCCACAAGATGTTGGAAACATTCCTTTGAGATGCTGGTCCATGTTGACATGATTGCATCAAGCAATTTCTGCAGATTTGTCAGCTGCACATTCATGCTGCAAATCTTCCATTCTACCACATCCCAAAGGTTTCTACTGGATTCAGATCTGGTGTGTAGGGCTTATGGGCAGAAGAATGAACAATTTCTATGCAGAATTACTTAAATCCAGGATTTACACTGATATTTCATTCCAAGTTATAAAAACTAAGACACTGAGGTCTGGAATTCCTCAGGGCAATAAATGTAAATCTCTGCCAAGACGGCGTCCTAAAGTCTAAATCAACCCTGTGGAAATGTGACAAAATGCACATCTGCATAACCTTAACCACCTTGAGAACAAAGGGAACTTGTCCAGGATAGAACAAAACCTTTTTTTACACCCCCTTCTTGTTCCTGTGGTAAGACCAGAAAAACTTCATGTTAATGGTCGTCACATGACTGATACGGCCATCTCACCCTCACCCCTAAAGGGCAGAGGTGATGGTCATTATAATCATCATGTGCTAAAACTCATTACCAAGACACAGAGCTAAAGCAGACTCCCTCAAGAAACCCCATGAATTTCAATGGACAACACAGATTTCCATACTAAGACTTATTTGTTCTGTTTCATAACCAATTGCTATGCTTAAAATTAAACTAAGAGGAATCATGAGACATCCTCTCTGATCGTTATTCTGCAAACAGCAGCTAAAAAGGATCTTTGAACTTTGACACAATTGCTGGACTCACTCAAATCTGACTTCACACTTCACAACACACATAACCAAGTTTTATATGTGTGGAGCAGGACGGGGGTAAAACATAGAGTGGAGGCCGCAGTTCATTCCTGCCTCACCCATCCACTGATTCTGGGAACAAATTGGCTAGGGTTTAAATGGTTATTAAAAGCACTATGTGTGGATGGGTCCTGCAAACCAAAACCTTGGTGTGTGATGTGTGACGCGATGGCTGGGGAGGCAGAGCCAGCACTGTCCATGTCTGCTCAGTGTCATAGTGACGCAGGAGGTGAATCCTCCGGCATTCCCACTCTTAGGGAGTTCCCGGAGGGGGATTTCCTTCTAGAGCAGTCGTGTGACGAAGCACTTAGGCACACCTATGTCCAAGTGAAAGTAATCGATGGCCAGCAGCTCCAGCCTGACGTTGCCCTCACATATCCGTATTTTTCAATTATTAGGGACCGGTTGTACCGAGTGACGCAGGACACTCAGACCCACAAAAATACAACCCAGTTATTAGTCCTGAGGAGCCGTCGGGAGAAACTTTTCCAGGCGGCTCACCATAATCCTATGGCGGGTCACTTAGGACAAGAGAAAACACTACACCGGTTAATGGCCTGCTTTTATTGTCCGTGCACCTCTCACCATCCCAGCTCACGGAGGTGGCCAAGTTGCAAAAAGAATTTGCGGACGTGTTCTCTCCTCTTCCCGGTCGTACTAACCTCATACAACCCCACCGGGAGTGGTTGTGTGTAGTCGGCCATACCACGTACCCGAACATAAGAAAAAAGTTATTCGGAACGAATTAGAGGCAATGCTTGAGATGGGGGTAATAGAAGAATCGCACAGTGATTGGGCCAGCCCAGCTGTTCTTGTACCTAATTATGACGGGTCAGCTCGGTTCTGTGTAGATTACTGGAAAGTCAACGCGGTGTCTAATTCGACACATACCCAATGCCCCGAATTGACGAACTGCTCGATCGGTTGGGTGTGGCTCAATTTTACTCGACACTGGATTTAACAAAGGGATATTGGCAGATCCCCTTAACTCCATTATCCTGAAAGAAAACAGCCTTTTCCACACTGTTTGGATTACACCAATTCGTGTCTCTTCCATTCGGTTTGTTCGGGGCTCCCGCCATGTTCCAGCATCTAATGGATAAGATCCTCTGACCACACGCCACATATGCCGCTGCCTACTTGGATGACTATTATATACAGTAATGACTGGCAGAGGCATTTGCAGCATCTAAGAGCAATTCTGAGGTCACTGAGATGGGCGGGACTCACTGCAAACCCCAAAAAGTGCGCAATTGGGCAGGGGGAAGTACAGTATCTGGGCTTCCAGTTGGGTCATGGGCAGGTACAGCCCCAAATTGATAAGACCACAGCGATAGTGGAGGTGTGCCAACAGGCTTTCACGAGAGTGAAATCTGCACTCTGTGGCGGGCTGCTCCTACATGCTCCTAACTTCTCTCTCCCCTTCATTTTACAGACAGATGCATCAGAGAGGGGGTTGGGGGCAGTGGTCTCTCAGGAGGTGGAGGGGGTGGAGCAACCCGTGCTGTACATCAGTCACAAGCTCTCTTTGAGGGAGACGAAGTACAGCACCATTGAGAAAGAGTACCTTGCCATCAAGTGGGTGGTCCTAATACTCCGCTATTACATGCTGGGGCGGGCCTTCATCCTCAGCTCGGAACATGCCCTGTTTCAGTGGCTCCACCGCATGAAGGATACCAATGCGCAGATCACTCGTTGGTACCTGGTACTTCAACCTTTCAAATTTAAGGTGGTCCACAAGCCACAGATGGTTGTGGCTGATTTCCTCTCCAGGAAAGGGGGGGGGGGGGGTAGCATTCAGGACAGGTATGTGGAGTGGGACCGTGGTCGTGTGTCTGTCACTGGGGAGAGAGGAAGCGGTAAGGGCCATCATTACTGATATTAAACACCTGTGTCTCGTTCCAGGGATGAAGGAGGTGTTGCCACCTGAGCAACATACTGAGAGAGAGACCAGAGATGCTATGTGTGTTCTAAATACTGTGAAGCTGAAAAGCCAATACTTTGTTGTGAAGCTGAAAGCCAATACTTTGTTTGAAAGCTGAAAAGCCAATACTTTGTTGTGAAGCTGAAAAACCAATACTTTGTTGTGAAGCTGAAGACAACTGCATTAAAAGCTGACTCACGTGGACTCTAAAACTGGCTCCCATGTCCTTCCTACTCTAACCCCTCTACAATATGCTAACATGCATCTCATGATGCCTAACTGTGATTAGAATCATAGAATGCATTATTCTGACCTTGTGCATACATGATGCACACTTATACAATGTATAATAATGTAAGTGTCAGGATCCTGTCACTCATGTTCTGTGTATGTGTTTTCATATTCGGAGCGTGGTGTCTGGATCCTGTCTCAGCCTAGTTCGGTTTCTGTTCTGGTTTGGGATCTGGACACTCATGCTCCAAGCCTTGTCTTTTGTGAGCGCATGGCTTTGGGTTCGGTCCTCTTTCCATGCGCTCTTTTGTCAGTCTTGTGTGTTGTGTGAGTGCACATGGCTGTGTTTTGTCCTTAATAACCATGTGCACTCGTGTATATTTTAGTCTCGTGTGTTAGCCCATGGCTTTGTGTTTGTGTGCCATGTGCTTCCCTGAGTTTTTTTTTTTGTTCACCACTTGCCACATGACGCAGAGCCAAGCAGGCCATGAAGCTCCTCAGACTCCAGCAGGAGGTGAAGTCGTGAGGGGGTATGTGTTTGAGTTTTTTGTGCTGACCTTGGGTCTGGGGCACAATCAGGCCAGCCTTATGTGATTGTTTAGGGCTGGTCTGAATAAGCCCATCAGATCTTGTATCACAGAGGCCGCTACGATCAAGTTTGCATTAAAATGAAAGGAGTTTATCTCAGCCTGTGCCTCGGAGAACTTCCTTCCTTCATCCCAGCCCTAGGACAACGATACTCCCTCACCGGCAGCAGATGCTGCTAACCACCAGGAGATGGAGGAGGCCACTGCTAACCGCCAGGAGGAGGCCGCTGCTGGCCACCAGGAGGTGGAGGAGGAGCCTGCTGCTGACTGTCAGGAGGCGGAGGAGGCCGCTACTGACCGCCAGGAGGCAGAGGAGGCTGCTGCTGACCACCTGGAGGTGGTGGCCTTTCCTATTGCAGTGTTTCCATCTGTCCAGAGGAGGAGGAGAAGGAAGTCGAGTAAACTGCCTGATCCCCAGTCGCTGCCAGCGCTCTTGACCACGGCGGCCATCAAGTTCCCTGAGGCCATTGACGAGCCTGTCTTGTTCACTGTGGCCATCGACAAGCTTGCTCTGTTCCCTGAAGTCATTGAGTCTGTCCAATACCCTGAAGCTGTCGACGAACCTGTCCTACTCCCTATGGCTGTCGACGAGTCCATCCAGTTCCCTATGGCTGTCAACGAGCCCGTCCTGTTCCCTGTGGTCATTGACGATCCCATCCAGTTCCCTGTGGTTATCGAGTCTATCCAGTTCCCTGAGGCCGTTGATGAGCCTGTCCTGTTCCTGTGGCCGTCGACGAGCTTGTTTTGTTCCCTGAAGTCACTGAGTCGGTCCAGTTCCCTGAGGCTGTTGACGAGTCTATCCAGTTCCCTGAATTTGACTGTGTTTTTTATCAAATCCTATCAGTCCCTAGAAATCTGTTGATCCTAAAACGCTGCATTGCTCATAAATCGTATTTAAATCTACAGGTATTTGGGATATTATTTTCAATCACATTGAAAGTAGTATTATTGTATGAATTAACATTACGTTCAGATCAACTCATTGCTGGCCGAAGACTTTGATCTTACGTAAAGATTCATTCTTATATTATTCCCGAATCAAGATTTCCTTTGAGCTAAATTCCGTGCATTAGTGGTTGGAAAATGACGCAGGCATAAGCTTAAACCATAGGCTAACCATTGTGCAAATTCCCTACATAAAATTGTCAAAAAGTCGCTAATTCACTACATATAATAATGGATATGCGGGCAGTTTAATCCAGACCGTGTGCATTTATACTACCAAAATTATTAAAATTTTTGTGGATAAATGCGGGCATGTTTAAATCTGCCCATTACATTTAACGTTCCATTATAAAATTCTTATAGGTGACTGGGAAGGCCACTGAAGAACAGTGAACATATTGTCATGCTCATGAAACAAGTTTGAGATGACTCTTGCTTTGTGACATGGTGCATTATCATGCTGGAAGTAGCCTTTAGAACTTGGGTAAATTGTGTCCAAGAAAAGAAGCACATGGTCAGCAACAATACTAAAATAGGCTGTGACATTCAAGCAATGATTGATTAGAATTAATGGGCCCAAAGTGTGCCAAGAAAACATCCCCCACACAATTACACCAACACCACCAGCCTATACTGTTGACACAGGTTGGGCCCATGAATTCATGCTGTTGGTGCCAAATTCTGACTCTACCATCTGTGTGCCTCAGCAGAAATCGAGATTCATCAGACAAGGCAACGTTTTTCCAGTCTTCGACTGTCTAGCCTCTGCTTTCTGTTCTTGGCTGACAGAAGTGGAACCCGATGTGGTTTTCTGCTGTAGTAGTCCATCCGCCTCAAGGTTTGATGTGTTGTGCATTCTGAGATGCTTATTGTACAGAGTGATTATCTGAGTTATCGTGGCCTTTCTTTCAGCTCGAACCAGTCTGGCCATTCTCCGTTGACCTCTCTCATCATCAAGACGTTTCCATCCGCAGAACTGCCACTTACTGGATGTTTTTTTGTTTGTGGCACCATTCTGAGTAAACTGTAGGCTGTTGAGCGTGAAAATACCATGAGATCAGCATTTACAGAAATACTCAATCCAGCTTATCTGGTACCAACAATCATGCGTTGGTCGAAATCACTGATATCACATTTTTTCCCCATTCTGATGGTTGATGTGAACATTAACTAAAGCTCCTGATCTGTATCTGCATGATTTTATGCATTGCACTGCTGCCATATGATTGGCTGATTAGATAATTGCATAAATACGTAAGTGTACGGGTTCCTAATAAAGTGCCCAGTGAGGGTATAATGCATATACGTAGTTAATGCATCATGAATGAACATAAACTAACAGTTAATAGTAACTTTACGAAATTAACATTAACCAAGGTTAATAAATGCTAGAAATATTGTTTATTTTAAGTTCATAATACATTAGCTAATGTTAACTAACATATACATCCTTATTGTAAAGTGTTACCATTTTATTGTAATAAATGCAATTTCATATTTACAGGTAAACAAAAATGAATTCATACCTTTAACTTTTTGCTTAGGTTTTATTTTTTTATTTAGGTTTGAGGTATGGATAAATAAAAATAAGTAAAAAAGCTACTTTTTAGAAAGCAGTCATTGAATTCCTTCTGGTCATAACTGCTTTGATACAGGAATGGACTTATGGATGTACTGTAGGTCCACACCACATAAGCTGTTATGACTGATTATTGTTGGTGTACTTGAATTAACAGCAAATATATTAAGTATGACTCCCTCCATGGGCAATTTAATACTTAATTATGTTTGTCTTGTCATATTTTATGCTGAGTGAATTTGAACTTAAATTGATGCTGATTTGTGCAAAGTGATTGAAATTCTGAAAGCCTATGTGTAAGAGCAAATTTATTTCTGTTATGAGCAAAGAAGGCTCCAAGAGAAAGTCCCTCCCCACACATCACCTCCTCAGGGCAGCTCTCTTATCAGACATTAAGTCACATAAATAGAAAGTCATGAGCCTGGAAGCCCTGATAGTGCAGACAAAAATCAGATGGATGCAAGGAACCATGTGTTTGGTTTCTAACAGGTCAGTCTATAGCATTTATATTATGCGAATACAGAAAATAATATATTAGTTAATCTTCCACCATAAAAAGAAGGAAATTGAGCCTCTTATGATTGTACTGGCTGTGCTAAAACTAACTGTGTACAATTTTTGGTTTTATTCATTTACTCTCTGTGTGTGTATTTGTGTTTGTGTGTGTGTGCAGTGCAGTGCATCACCTGGCTGACAGCAAAATACAGAGGTCAAACAAAGGGGGAACTCACACACAAACACCCAGTGACCCACACTGATAAACACAATGGTACTCACCCTCACGATGTTTCAAACCTTTATGACTTTATTTTCTTATGTGGGGACAGAAAAGGACATCTTTTTAATAGGGATGCACCGATATGGAATTTCTGGAGCGATACCGATAACCGATAATTCACAGCGCATTGTGGCTGATACGATAACTGATATAAAAAAAAAAGTTTTAATTTTTAATTCTTTAACTGAAACTGCTAGCTAATTCATTAAATACTTCTCATTTGAAAAATATGTCACATGTAAAAGCTTGGAATTTGGACTTGCTGCTGTTTAAGGTTTGGCAGATGTATCGTACCAAATGTGCCTTTAAAACAGATGTATGCTGATTTGAATGAGAAATAAATGAAAATACACTTAATAAATTGTATAAATTGTATGGTGCATATTTATATGAGCGTTTACGGTAATCTGGATGACTCGCTCACAGAGAGAAAATAATGAACTTCAAACAGCTGTAATATTGCATTAAACCAAAATGAGGTAATACACAGCACGTTACAAACATTAAAACAACAAAACACACAATACAAACCCTAAACTCAGTATAAATGATGTAATTTTTATGACATCAGCCAGACTGAGTGTGCAGCAGTGATTTGTGTTTCACAGATGCTTACTACAGCGCCCATCCATAACAGTTCCTTAACACTTCCTTAACAGTTAATGTGAACACAACAATCATAATGGAAATAGGTAACACTACAGAGATCGAATAGTCATGGATCATAACGTTCTAGAAGTCTCAGCTCGTAAAATACAACAAGCACATTCGTTTCACTCACAAACTAATGTTTTTAGCTATCTCAAATATTTCTGTGAAACTTTTTTCAAGATCTATGAACCATGTTAGGTTGTTTTGGGGCTTGTTTTATTTGCAGTGCTGTGCTGCAATTAATGATGTGCAATTTTCCACATTCTGTTTATGTTTCATTAAGTAATAAGCAAAAAAGATCGCCCCCAAGTAACATACCTGTTTTTGTCGCCTTTTCATTTATTGCCTCATGAAACAGAATATAGGAAATGGCATTAGTTGACTGTCATATAAAACAAATTAATATTATTGAAATAAATTACAGAAGTTGAAATAATTTAGCAAAATCATTACTTCCTATCATCTTTCATGTTGACACGCCACTTCCAATGTCCATACTCGGAAACTCGAGTATCATCTAGAATTCCGAGTTTCCCACTCATTAATACGACTTTGCAGGGTCATTCGTGTTTTCGGAATTTGTAATTACGATATTTCCGACTCCATTTCAAGGGCACAATAATTCACACAGAGTGACATCAGCTTCAGTTTGGCTCTCACCTGCTCTCACTCACACAGACAACTGTCGCTTGGGGCTGCCCGAGTCTCTGCCTGAAGGAAAGATGCTGCAGGCAGACAGATTTTCAGCCGCAAGCAAATAAACAGTAAAAAAATGATCGCCGAAAATATCTGCGGTAATTCCATTATTGGCGCGTTGATAATAATATATCGGCCATTGATATATCGTGCATCCCTAATTTTTTTATGAATATCACAGCCCACCCTTTCAATGCAATGGTAGTGGATTGAGCCTCAATTTAATGCTTAGAGGACCCAAAAGATGTCATAAAAGTAGTTCATGTGACTTGTGCATCTAATATCGTCTGAAGGCATACAATAACAACCTGAAATGAGAGAAGCTCCTTCGAAGTGGTTTGTGTGTTCACGGGTTCATTTTGTTCTTTTAAGTGAGGTACTGTAAACTGCCATTGTGTTGAAAAGATAGCCTGTGATGTTCATTAAAACCTCTCCTTTTCTGTGCTCATAAAATGTATTTTTGTGTGAATATTAAAGGGTACTTTAGTTAAAATTAAATGTGTTAAAGTGAAATGGCCAAAAAAAAAAAAAAGGAAAAAAAATTCATGTATCCTACTGTGTTTGTGTTTATATGTGTTTGAGTAAAATGAAAATTTTTGTTTTATTCTATAAAGTACTGACAACATTTCTCCCAAATTCCAAACAAAAATATTGTCATTTAGAGCATTTATTTGCAGAAAATGACAAAAAAGATGCAGTGTTTTCAGATCTCGAATAATGCAAAGAAAACAAGTTCATTTTAATTTATAAACAACACAATACTAATGTTTTAACTTAGGAAGGGTTCAGAAATCAATATTTGGTGGAATAACCCTGATTTCCAATCACAGCTTTCATACGTCTTGGCATGCTTTCTACCAGTCTTTTACATTGCTGTTAGGTGACTTTATGCCACTCCTGGCGCAAAAATTCAAGCAGCTCGGCATTGTTTGATGGCTTGTGGCCATCCATCTTCCTCTTGATCACATTCCAGAGGTTTTCAATGGGGTTCAGGTCTGGAGATTGGGCTGGCCAATGGCCATGACAGGGTCTTGATCCGGTGGTCCTCCATCCACACATTGATTGACCTGGCTGAGTTGCAAGGAGCATTGTCCTGCTGGAAAAAACAATCCTCAGAGTCGGGGAACATTGTCAGAGCAGAAGGCAGCAAGTTTTATTCCAGGATAACCTTGTACGTGGCTTGATTCATGCATCCTTCACAAAGATGAATATGCCCGATTCCAGCCTTGCTGAAGCACCCCCAAATTATCACCGATATGAACTTGTTTTCTTTACATTATTCGAGGTCTGAGGTTATTTTGTCCAGTTGTCATTTTCTGCAAATAAATGCTCTAAATGACAATATTTTTATTTGGAATTTGGGAGAAATGTTGTCAGTACTTTATAGAATAAAAAAAAAATATATATATATATATTTTACTCAAACACATACCATAAAAAGTAAATCCAGAGAAACTGATAATTTTACAGTGGTCTCTTAATTTTTTCCAGAGCTGTATGTATACACACTGGCAGCCAAAAGTTCAATATTAGGTCAAAAATGGCAAAAAAGAAACAGCTTTCTCTAGAATCTCATCAGTCAGTCATTGTTTTGAGGAATGAAGGCTATACAATGCTTGAAACTGCTGAAGAAAAAACTGAAGTTCCCTATCTGTCACTCACTCGACGTTGTGTCAATGTAGTGACACTAGGGGTCACTCTTGGGAGCCCGAGACACCTCTGGTCTTTGATAAAAGGCCAATGAAAATTGGCGAGTGGTATTTGCATGCCACTCCCCTGGACATACGGGTATAAAAGGAGCTGGTATGCAACCACTCATTCAGATTTTCTCTTCAGAGCCGAACGGTCATGCTTTCTGAGCTGAATTCCCACGACTGTTCATTCGCCTCTGCTGGATCTAACGGCGCATTTCAGCGGCTTCTCCCTCCTCTGTACTGGTGCACTGCAGAGAATGCCCCTGGGCGCTTTGGCAGAAATAAGAGTATATTTCTCTAAAAGAGTATATTTCTCTAAAAGAGCGGCACACATGGAACATCTTTTTAAAGACGCGTCTTTTTAAAGATGCCTTTCCTTGTGTGTTATTCCTGGTTGTGCTCGTTATCTCTCGCCTTCTGACGGTCACGATTACTGTCTTTCGTGTCTGGGCACTGCTCACGCGGAGACAGCGTTTGTGGATGGGTCATGTACTCATTGTGAGGACATGTCCATGGCAACGGTGTGGTCGCGGCTTGCCTTCGTAAGAAAGCAAGCCACCCCAGAGGCTCCCCACCTCGGTCATTTTACCCACGGGTATGCACTGGGAGCGATTTGGGGACCCCAATGGGACCGCCTCCGCCGGGTATCCCCCCGCGGACCTCCCATTCCCTAGCACGCTCGTCTGCCCCGATCAGGCTTCCGGATGAGTCCGCCAGCTCGTCTCATGGCGAGTTCGACCTCTTATTTGGAGCCCGCCAAAGTGATGAGCTCTCGAGCGCAGCATCGGAGAGCGGGCTCGTCCAGTCGGACGCGGAAGACTCAGCTGGGCTCCTCCCTTCGGGTACAGTTGCCCGGTCACAGGCTGACGCGGAGATGATGACATGCTTTCCCGGGCAGCCACTCAAAGCCACGCCCGCCCCCGTTCCTTTCTTCCCAGAAGTGCATGAAGAGCTGACAAGGTCGTGGGAGGCATTTTTACTGCCCAGTCCCAATCTTTTCAGCTTCCCCGCCCTCACTACCCTCGATGGTGGGGCGGCCAAGGGCTATTCGGCAATCCCCCGGTAGATAAAGGCACTCGCGGTGCACCTATGCCCGTAGAGCGCCGCCACCTGGCACGGGTGCCCAAAGCCCCCATCCAAGGCCTGTAGGTTTATGTCGTCTCTGACGGCCAAGGCCTACGGTGCTGCTGGACAAGCTGCCTCCGCCCTGCAAACCATGGCTCTCCTGCAAGTCCGCCAAGGCGCTAAAGGAACTGCACGAGGGTAGTTCTGCTCTGGGATTTATGCAGGAACTGCGCTTGGCGACCGACCTCGCTCTCCGTACGACGGAGGTCACGGTGCAGTCTCTCGGGCAGACGATGTCCACATTAGTGGTCCAGGAGCGCCACCTTTGGCTCAACCTGGTCGAGATGGGTGAGGCCGGCAGGACACGGTTACTTTCTGCCCTCATCTCCCAGGCTGGTCTATTCGGCGACACTGTCAAGGACTTTGCCCAGCAGTTCTCGACGGTGGAGCAGCAGATGGAGGCTATCCAGCATATCCTGCCCCGGCGTGGCTCAAGATCCCGCACCCCGTCTGCTCGTCTCCAAGGGCGTCCCCCTGCTGTGACTGCACCGGCTCCACCGCAGCATGCCCCTTCGGCCCGGCCCCGGCGTGGAGTCCACCACAAGAAGCAGACACCACTTGTCCCACGGCCGCCAAGAACCCGTGAAGACTTCAAAGCGCCCCAGAGACGGGCGACCCAAGGATGACGAAACTCGCTGTTCTGGAGCTGGTAAGCAGACCTCTCCATCCCCCGGTCAGGGCCGGGAGGAGAATCTTTTTGTTACCTTTGCATTTAATTGCGCTGCATGCCCAAGTGGCTGCAGTACCTAAGAGTTCAGCAAGAGCGGTTTCCTTGTTCCCTGGGTCACATATCCGGTGTGCACGGCCGTCATCACGACCACCGTCCACCACTCTATTTGGCAGGTTTGGCGCTCCAGTGGTGGTCTTCCGCCCCTGAGCGCCCAGCTGTGGCACAAATCTGCCCCCGATGTGACAGTCTCCACAGGTCTTCCTCCCCTGTCCCAGGCTGTTCCGGGGGTGGTCACAAGGAGCCAGGTAAGTGCTTCGATGTCCCTAGACTCAGCACAGCCACAACATGGTGTGGCACCTCGAGCTCCACCCCGCCACGAGGCCCCACCTGAGGTACATCCGACGACGTTGTCCCTTTGGTCCCCCTTGCGCGGAACTTAGATGCGTAGCTTGCGCTTTCCAATCCGTCATGATGGCTGGTCCGGACTGTCCGACTCGGCTACGCGATTCAGTTCGCTAGGCGTCCGCCCAGGTTCAGCGGTATCCACTTCACCTTGGTGAAGGACGAAAACACTGCTACCTTGCGCACGGAGATCGCTACCCTCCTAAGAAAGGGTGCAATAGAACCTGTCCCTCCAGCCGAGATTAAGAAGGGGTTTTACAGCCCCTACTTCATCGTACCAAAAAAGGCAGTGGGTTGCGGCCAATCTTGGACCTGCGAGTACTGAACCGGGCTTTACACAGACTCCCATTCAAGATGCTGATGCAAAAACGCATACTGGCGAGCATCCAGCATCAAGATTGGTTCGCGGCGGTAGACCTGAAGGACGCGTACTTCCACGTCTTGATTCTACCTCGACACAGACCCTTCCTGCGGTTTGCATTCGAGGGTCAGGTGTATCAGTACAAGGCCCTCCCTTTCGGCCTGTCCTTGTCTCCTCGCGTCTTCATGAAAGTCGCAGAGGCAGCCCTTGCCCCGTTAAGGAAAGTGGGCATTCGCATTCTCAACTAACTCAACGATTGGCTAATCCTAGCTCACCCTCGGGACATGTGTGCACACAGGGACTTGGTGCTCTCACACCTCAGCCGACTAGGGCTTCGGGTCAACTGGGAAAAAAGCAAGCTCCTCCCTGTTCAGAGCATCTCTTTCCTCGGTTTGGAGTTGGACTCAGTCTCTTTGACAGCACGCCTCACGAATGAGCGTGCCCAGTTGATGCTGGCCTGTTTGAAGGCGTTCAAACAGAAAACAGCAGTTCAACTGAAACTCTTTCAGAGGCTCCTGCGGCATATGGCACCCTCAGCGGTGGCCACCCCGCTTGGGTTGATGCATATGAGACCGCTTCAGCACTGGCTTCAGACTCGAGTCCCAAGATGGGCATGGCGCCGCGGGACACATCGCGTGGTCATCACGCCGGTCTGTCACCGTTTTTTCAGCCATTGGACCGACCTCTCGTTTCTACGGGCAGGTGTTCCCTTAGAGCAGGTCTCCAGGCATGTCGTGGTCACGACAGATGCCTCCAAAACGGGCTGGGGCGCTGTTTGCAATGGTCACGCAGCCACTGGCTTGTGGACGGCCCACGACTGCAATGGCACATCAACTGCCTCGAGTTGTTGACAATTCTGCTCGCCCTGCGGAGGTTTCGGCCGTTGATCCAGGGCAAGCACGTGTTAGTTCGGACAGACAACATGGCAACGGTAGCATGTGTCAACCGCCAAGGTGGTCTGCGCTCTCGTTGTATGTCACAACTCACCCGCTGTCTCCTCCTCTGGAATCAGCAGCACTTCAAGTCGCTGCGAGCCACTCACATCCCGGGCGACCTCAACACTACAGTGGACACGCTGTCACGGCAGGTTACCCTCAGGGGAGAGTGGAGACTCGGGTGGTCCAGCTGATTTGGAGTCGATTCGGACAGGCACAGGTGGACCTGTTCACCTCCCAAGAATCCTCCCTATGCTCTGGTACGCCCTGACTGAGGCACCCCTCGGCATAGATGCGCTGGTACACAGCTGGCCCCCTGGCCTGCGCAAATATGCGTTTCCCCCAGTGAGCCTACTTGCACAGACTCTGTGCAAGGTCAGGGAGGAGGAGGAGCAGGTCGTCCTGGAAGCACCCTACTGGCCCACCCAGACGTGGTTCTCGGACCTCACGCTCCACGCGACAGAAAGGGCCATTCGACACTCATAACTATGTTGGGGAGGTTACATGTCGGCCTGGTGTGCTGGTTACAAGGCACACAGTGGTCTGCCCATCACACACCGCCAGTTCACGTAACACAGTTCAGCCAGTTGTGGCATTTCGTATAGGGACCCCTTGTGTCACTACATCGACACAACGTCGAGTGAGTAACAGAGTGACTTGCGTAACCTCCGTACCCTGATGGAGGGAACGAGACATTGTGTCCCTCCTACCACAACGCTGAACTACCCGCTGAAATGGCCGGACCATGTCTCGGCTCCTCAGCATAAAACCTGAATGAGTGGTTGCATACCAGCTCCTTTTATACCCCTTGTCCTGGGGAGTGGTATGCAAATACCACTCACCAATTTTCATTGGCCTTTTATCAAAGACCAGAGGTGTCTCGGGCTCCCAAGAGTGACCCCTAGTGTCACTACATCGACACAACGTCTCATTCCCTCCATCAGGGAACAGAGATTACGCAAGTAACCAGGACAATTTCATACAAAGGTGTACACTACAGTCTTCAATGACAAAGGACAACTGGCTCTAACAAGGACAGAAAGAGATGTGGAAGGCCAGATGAATAACTAAACAAGAGGATAAGTACATCAGAGTCTCTAGTTTGAGAAATAAACACCTCACATGTCCTCAACTGACAGCTTCATTGAATTCTACCTGCTCAACATCAGTTTCATGTTCAACAGTAAAGAGAAGAATCAGGGTTGCAGGCCTTATGGGAAGAATTGCAAAGAAAAAGCCACTTTTGAAACAGAAATCAAAAAGAAAATTTTAGAGTGGGCAAAGAAACACAGACATTGGACAACAAATAATTGGAAAAGAGTGTTATGGATCTTAACCCCATTGAGCTTTTGTGGGATCAGCTAGACTGTAAGGTGCGTGAGAAGTGCCCGACAAGACAGCCACATCTATGGCAAGTGCTACAGGAAGCGTAGGGTGAAATGTCAACTGAGTATCTCGACAAACTGACAGCTAGAATGCCAGGGATCTGCAAAGCTGTCATTGCTGCATGTGGAGGATTTTATGATGAGAACTCTTTGAAGTAGTTTAAGAAGTTCTGAACATTATTTCAAATTGTAATAGTAATTTTTCATGTTATTAATGTCCTGACTATACATTGTGATCAGTTGAATGCCACTTTGGTGAATAAAAGTACCAATTTCTTTCCATAAGAGCAAAATTTGTACATTATTCCAAACTTTCAGCCGCCAGTGTGTGTGAGTGTGTGTGTGTGTGTGTGTGTGTGTGTGTGTGTGTGTGTGTGTGTGTGTGTGTGTGTATATATATATATATATATATATATATATATTAATTATCTTTATTTGGGGGCTTTTCTCAGCAAAAATTTATATTTACGTTTAATTGTGATTTATTTGATGTATTAATCAGCATAAAATTTTAATCAATTAACAGACCTAATATTTTTACATAGAAAAAAAAAAAAAAAAAACACAATACAACTTTTAAAAAACCCTCATTAAACAAACCAAACAGCATAAACTGCAAACAAGAATAAACCAATTAAGGCTAAATTAATACTGTAATCACTGATTCTGTCTTTGCAATTTTTCAAGATGCATACAGTGCCATTAACCAAACATACAGTAATTTTCAATATTTTCCACTGTACTCAAGGGGCTTCAATCTGGTAGCAACATTTAAAACATGTCCCATTAGGTTTTGCTCTTTTGTGAACAAAAAGCAGCATCTGGATAGTGGCCCTTGTGGAACATTTATCACAGCGGTGCCATTGCACTGATTGCACTGGGGATCCCAGAACCATCCTGGTCCAGTACCACAGCCCTGAAAATCACACCAGCAGAAACACCTTGAGGGGAAAGTAAACATTTAGATTGGGTGGAAAATGCCTGCTTGTGCAGGTGATGCAGGTTCACATTCAGGAATTAGTATGAAAAACTACAGCAGATGCAGAGAGACTTTCTGGTCATTCAAACATTTACTGCAACCCTGTGAGGAATTCTGGTAGGGAAATTATACTCTTTAAGTCATTAAAAGGCATTTATATATCAATATGAAAGTGTTATTTACATTTACTCATTCAGCAGAAAATTTTATATGAAACAACAAAAGTGATTAATCAAAGATGTACAATAACAGGAGAAGTGTTGTGATACACAGATACTCAGAAAAGTGCAAGTACAAAAGTAAGAGATACAGTAGTACAGAGATGCACTGTATGTGAGACACCGAGCGTGTTTACATGCACACCAATACGCTGATAACTACCAAAAATCGGAATATTCAAAAAATCAGACAACGCAAGAAAACCGTGTTTACATGAGATTTGAAAACATCAGATTATTCTCTGGTTACACTTGCGCACATTAGATACCCCGTTAAAGGGATAGTTCACCCAAAAATCAAAATGATTGTGGCGGCATGGCCAAGTGTTCGTCCAGAGAGAGAGAAAGCGGTAACGGTGCACACACCTGAGCGCTATAATGTCTAACATCTGTGTAACGAACTGGCCATGGAGACGGTGTAAGGATCCATGTGCAGGTAGTTTATTAAAAGAGACACAAGCAAACAATCCAAAATGGCAGGCAGAGAGATGTAGTCGTAAAGCAGGCAGATAAATCCAATAAACCAAATAGACAGTCCAACCAGGCAAACAAAACAAAGGGTAATCCAAAAAGCAGTAAATCCAGAAAAACAGGCAATGGTCATAACATGAATCAAGAAACAATGGCAATGGAAAAACGCTCGGTAAGACAGGGTAAACTGGCAATACTTCGCAACGTGTTCAGTGAAGCACATGGCTTATAAAGCTACAAACAGGAAGTGAGAATACAAACAGGAAGTGCCACTAAAACTCAGGTGACGCTCCCTCTGGTGGAGGGATGAACTGTTCATGGGCTGAGGTATTACAGATTCCCACCCTCTAGGAACACCCCCAGGTGTTCTCTTCCTGGGCCGTCCCCTTGGTCTGGGTGCCAGTCGGTCTGGATGATCACAGTGGAAGTCCCTGATGAGTGAGGGATCCAAAATGTCTAAGGCTGCTACCCAGGATCTCTCTTCAGGACCGTATCCCTCCAAGTCCACAAGGTAATGCAGTCGATTAGCCCTCCTTCGGGAATCTAGGATCTCCCGGACGAGATAGGCAGGGGATCCATCGATCTCAAATGGTGGAGGTGGCGTTGATTCAATGGTTACAGGTTACAGTGCAGGGTGTGCAGGTTTCAGGAGGGATACATGGAAGGAAGGAGAGATACGATAATCAGCAGGAAGCTCTAGTCTATAGGTCACTGGGTTGATTTGTCTTAGTATCTTAAAGGGACCTACGTATCTTGGACTGAGCTTCCTGCTAGGTAGCCTCAGACGTAGATCCCTCGTAGAAAGCCATACCATCTGGCCAGGCTGGTAATTAGGGTGGGGACGCCTCTGGTGGTCGGCCTGAATCTTCTGTCTCCTGATGGCTCGCTGAAGCCAGACATGGGTGCTCTCTCACACCCTCTCACTCCTCCTAATCCAGTCATCCACCGCCGGCACCTCTGATGGTTCTCCAGACCAAGGGAACAGTGATGGTTGTTAACCCAGAACACACTGGAAAGGGGTTAGTCCTGTGGATGAATGTGTGAAGGAGTTCTGAGCATACTCAGCCCATGGCAGGAAAGTGCTCCAATGGTGCTGTTCACAACTACAATAGGAGTGTAAGTAGCATCCAGTTTCTTGGTTTACTCTCTCCACTTGACCGTTAGCCTGAGGGTGATAGCCAGAGGTTAAACTGACATTGATATTTAAATGATGACAAAAGGCCTTCCATACCTGTGATGTGAACTGTGGTCCCCGGTCTGTGACAATGTCGTCTGAGAATCCATACACCCTGAAAACCGGGTTGAACAGGGCCTCTGCAGTCTCCATAGCTGTGGGTAGACCTTTCATGGGGATCAGACGACATGATTTAGAAAAACGATCAACAATGACAGAGATGGCAGTGAAACCATTGGAATTAGGGAGATCGGTGATAAAGTCTACTGCTAGGTTTGACCATGGTTGTTGAGGAATGGGCAGAGGTTCCAGCAGCCCTGTAGGGAGTTGACGGGGGGTTCAACTTATGCACAGACATGGCAGGCATTAACATAAGTAGTCACATCATGGAGAAGAGTGGGCCACCAGAAAGAGCTACATACCAACGTTGCCGTTCTTTGAATTCCTGGGTGACCAGAGCCTAGGGAAGTGTGCACCCACTGTAAGACCCTCTGTCTGAGATTTTGGGGTATGTACTGCCTATTGGAAAGACATTCCGTTGGTGGTGGCTCATCTTGTTGTCCACGATGGATCTCCTCCATAATATCCCAACGAATGGGTGCGATGACGAAAGACTGTGACAGAATGGGTTCTGGGAGAGGTGATGAATGAAATGGATCATGTCTTCGTGACAGGGCATCTGCTTTGCCATTCTTGCTGCCTGGATGATAAGTAACAGTGAAATTGAATCGGGTGAAGAAGAGCGCCCACCTGGCCAGTCGTGGATTTATTCTCTTGCCGTTCTTAATATATTCCAAATTCTTGTGGTCAGTGATGACTTGAAATGGGTGCCTGGATCCCTCCAACCAGTGCCTCCACTCCTCTAGGGCTTATTTGATGGACAGCAGTTCCTTGTTGCCTACATCGTAATTAGTCTCTGCAGAGGTGAGTTTTTTGGAGAAAAAGGCACATGAGTGGAGTTTACCCAGATAACCATGACGCTGGGAGAGTACAGCTCCGATGCCACAGTCTGAAGCATCCACTTCCACTATGAAGGGGATGTCTGGATCTGGGTGTTTCAAGATGGGAGCAGTGGTGAAACTAGACTTGAGTCTTTTAAAAGCATCTTGTGCACTCTCGGGCCAAGTCAACCTCCTAGGTTTTCCTCTGAGTAATGCAGTGAGAGGGGCTGCAACGATGCTGTAGTTCCTTATGAATCGCCTGTAAAAGTTTGCAAACCCAAGTAATCATTGTAATTCCTTGATGGTTGTGGGGGCTGGCCACTCCTTGACTGCCTTGATTTTGGCCTCATCCATCTCTACTCCTTTGGGGCTGATGTTATATCCTAAGACGGTTGTGGTGGTGGTGTGAAACTCACATTTTTATGCTTTCACATATAGCTGATGGTGGAGTAGACGGTTGAGCACTGTCTTGACTTGTTGAATATGTTCATCCCTGGTCTTCGAGTAAACAAGGATATCATCAATGTAAACTATTACACAGCTGTTGAGAAGGTCTCTGAAAATTTAATTGACAAATGACCGGAAAACTGAAGGTGCATTGGCAAGGCCATAGGGCATGACCAAGTACTCATAGTGCCCCCTAGTGGTAATAAATGCAGTCTTCCACTCATCAACCTTCTTTAATACGGACCAAGTCGTAGGCACTTCTGAGATCCAGCTTAATAAAAATCTTGGCTTCTCTTAGTTGTTCTAAGGCAGATGGGACTAATGGCAGGGGATAGCGGTATTTAACGTTGATGGTATTCAGACCCCTGTAGTTTATACATGGCCGGAGTTCACCATCCTTCTTTTCCACAAAGTAAAATTCAGCTGTGGCTGGTGACGTAGAGGGACGGATGAAGCCCGATTCTAGTGCCTCCTCGATGTAATCCTCCATAGCCTGCATTTCAGGGAGGGATAGAGTGTAAGCCTTGCTTCTAGGGGGAGATGAATTGGGTAGCAAGTCTATGGCACAGTCCCAAGGTCTGTGGGGTGGTAATTGGGTGGCTTTGTCTTTGCTAAATACCTGTATGAGTTCAGAATATTCCTTGGGGATGTGAGCGTGGATGTTAGTCTGGGGGCTCTCCACACTCGTGGTCAGGCATGGTACTATTAACTCAGTGGTTAGACAATGCTCTTGAAAGAATGGGGACGAATGCAGCAATTCCCCTTTTCTCCAGGAGATCAATGGGTCATGGAGTGATAGCCATGGGTGTCCTAGTATAATGGGGTGGCGAGGAGATGTGATGACATAGATTGTTAAGGTTTCGACATGGAAAATTCCAAATTGAATCTGGATAGGGATGGTTTTATGGGTTATCTGCCCCGTGCCTATGGGTGCATTATCTAGTGCAGTGATTCGGATGGGAGGATTACATGGTATTGTAGGGATATTGAATTTGGTAACTATCTTATGATCAATGAGGTTCAATGCAGCTCCAGAATCCACTAGTGCTGTAACACATGATTGGTTTTCTTCAATAAAAATGGTCACAGGAAGAGTAAAATTCTGACTGGAAACTGAATCAAATGTGATGCTCACCCTAAGAGAAGATCCAGCTGAGGCTCTGGCTCTTTGTGGGCATGTGTTACAATGATGTCCTGGTTGGCCACAGTAGAAACATAACCCCTCATCTCGTCTGCGCTGGCATTCCTCCTCGGGCACCCTCGCATGCCCGATTTGCATGGGTTCATTCGATTCGGCTGACGAAGTAACAGAAGATGCTTGAGTGCACTGGATCGTGGCTGATTGCGCATAAGATTGTCAATTTTAACGGTCAAGGTAATGTACTCAGACAAAGTTAATGATTCATCCTTGCATGCCAGCTCAGCTTGCAGTGTGGGATTTAAACCTTCTCGGAATACTGATTTGAGAGCAATATCGTTCCAACCGCTCTGCGCTGCTAAAGTACGAAATTGTACTACATAATTGGCTGCACATAATTTCCCCTGGCGTAGATGCAATAACTGCACAGAAATGTCTCTTCCCCCTGCAGGGTATTCAAAAACTTCCTTAATCTGTTGTGAGAAATACGTGAAGGACTAGCGAATTTGTTCATCATTATCCCAAACTGCCGAGGCCTACTCTTATGCTTTTCCGGTAAGCAAACTCATCATTAAATCACATTTAGCTGTCTCTTGATTAAAGGAGTCGGGTTGTTGAGTGAAATATATTGAACATTGCCTCAGAAATCCCTTGCATTTGTCAGCAGATCCATCAAACTTTTCAGGCAGTGCCAGTCTTATCGTGTCGGGTGTGGGGAAGGCATCGACTGGATATAGCGCGTCAAATGTTCATTAGCCGCTCGAAGATTCACAAGTTGTTCTTGAAATCCCTGTAGTACATCACTTTGATAAGCGATCGTGGCTCTGAGCTGTGAAACTTCTGGTGGATCCATGTTAGGCGAAGTATTCTGTAACGAACTGGAAGGAAGTTTATTAAAAGAGACACAAGCAAACAATCCAAAACAACAGGCAGAGAGACATAGTCGTAAAGCAGGCAGATAAATCCAATAAACCAAATAGACAGTCCAACCAGGCAAACAAAACAAAGGGTAAGACAGGGTAAACTGGCAATACTTCGTAACGTGTTCAGTGAAGTGCATGGCTTATAAAGCTACAAACAGGAAGTGCCACTAAAACTCAGGTGACGGTTCCCTCTGGTGGAGGGATGAACTGTTCATGGGCTGAGGTATTACAACCTGTTTCTGATTGCAGTAAGCACTGGGGAGAGCGATAAAAAGTGACCACGCCAGAGACAAAAGGAGAGAGAGCTACCAGGCAGAAGAAGACTGTGTTGAGTTGTGATTGTGATCTGCTGAGTGCTGTGCTGAAAAGCCATTTTTAGTTTGTTTAATTAAAGTTCTACCTTTGAGTTGAAATCCCGTGTTGAGTTGAGTTTCCCGTTTCCTACTTTCCCACCCAACGAACCTCTCACACTGGGCCGAATCCCAAGATATTGGAGGAAATATACCGACATAGAGACCTTGCAGTTGGCAGAAGTCATCAAGTCCCTCGCCAGTATGAACCATGCACAACATCAGGCCCTACTTGAGCTATGCCAGGACCAGGATCGCCGATTCCAGGAGGTGCTCCAAGCTCAAGCAGAGGACTGGCATGTGATCTGGAGCCTACTGCACCAGGAGAAAGCCACGGTCACGACCCCGGACCCAGCAGCCCCCATGCCTCCGGTCGCCCTCATGAAGATGGGAGCAGAAGATGATCCTGAGGCCTTCTTGGATTTGTTCGAGAGGACGGCCGAGATTTGGGACTGGCCGCGTGCTCAGTGGGCAGCCAGACTTATCCCACTGTTGTCCAGGGAAGCTCAGCTCGCAGTGCAACAACTACCGGTGGCAAGTCTCCTGGTGTATGACTATCTGAGGAAGACCATCCTGCAGCAGGTTGGTAGCAGCCCTGAGCAATATGACAACTCTTCCAGTCAATGAAGATGGATGTGCACGGCCGCCCGTTTGCCTTCACTCAACAGCTCCGGGACGCCTGCCGGAAGTCGACGCCAAGGGAGTCATCGATCTTGTGGTACTGGAACAGCTTATCCGTCATCTACAGAAATGAATGGTGGAGTGGGTCCAGTGACACCACCCGGCGTCGCTGGAGGAGGCCGTCCAACTGGAGGAGGCCGTACAATTGGAGGAGGACCATATGTCGGCATATCAGTGGGCGGAAATGCCCTCCCACTCTCTCTCTCTCTCCCCTCCCCCTGTGTCCCCCCCTCCTCTCACTCTGTCCCTTTATTGCAGCCCATCCCAGTTCCCCAAAGGCGTGGAAATGTGCTGCCAAAGCCAGCTCCCCATTCATGGGGGTTTGTCCCGCCGCCGGTGGCCCTAATGCCTCGTCGCTCTCCCCCTCAGGTGTATGTACCCGCCAACACAGGTGCGGGTGTAACACCTGGGCCGGCCTGCTGGAGTTGCAGGGATCCAGGGCACTCCCGGGTTTCGGCACCAGTGTGAGAAGTTCGTTGGGTGGGAAAGGAGGAAATGGGAAACTTGGGATTTCAACTCAAATGTAGAACTTTAATTAAACAAACACTCAGCAGATTACAGTCACAACTCAACACAGTCTTTTTCTGCCTGGTAGCTCCCTCTCCTTTCGTCTCTGGCATGGTCTCTTTTTATTACTCTCCCCAATGCTTACTGCAGTCAGAAACAGGTGTTAGACATTATAGTGCTCAAGTGTGTGCACCCCTACCGCTTTCTCTCTCTCCGGATGAACGCTCGACCACGCCCCCACCATCACAATGATCTTATAATTTACTCACCCTCATTCAGGGGTGTAAAAAGTACTCAGAAGTTATACTTAAGTAAAAGTATGAATACTGAGTGAAAATTTTACTCAATTAAAAGTCCAAGTATCTAGCCAAAAACATACTTGTGTGAAAGTAAAAAAGTATTCACATTAAATTGTTCTAAAGTATGTAGGGCTTTCCTGGTTGTTTAGATCAGTGTTACTATCAGAAATAATTAATAATTATTTCTTTAGTTATTAATTAATATTTAAATTAATTAATTGAATCTAACTCATTAAAACCTCATATGGGGCTCCAGTAAATGTAGTGCGCTACGTTTAGGAGCGGGTTTGGTTATTAGCAATAATTAATAATTATTATTTATTAAAATCAATAGAACATTGATGAGAATCAATGTTAGCTTTTTCTAATCCTATAAATCATCAGTTATCAAAGATAATCGTTAATTGTTAACATCGATGAAACATTAATTAAAATTAACACTAGCTTATTGATCATTCAAATTCAACAATCATCAAAGATAATTATCAATTATCAAAAATCAATAGAATATTAGTAAGGATTAACATTGATGGGGCACCACCCTGGAGTCAGGGACTAATAACCAGATAGTATAACAGTCTCAATATTAGATTGTTTTCTTAGGAAAATCGACATCCAAAGAATATCGATTTTCGGGAAAAAAACAATGAATGAAGCTTGAATCCGAGCACTGACATCCCGTCAGCATGACACAGGTGTATGCAAAACAAACCAAAACACTTCTCTTTGTAATATAACAAAGTTTATTTATGCAGTAATATCAATTAATAATTAATACAATGCAGTCAATAAACTTCCAACTTACAACTACAAACTAAACAGTGATAAGATTAGATATGGAAATCAAAATAATCCTATAACACATGAGGGTGTGTGTGTGAGAGAGTGTGTGTGTGTGTGTGTGTAAGGAGGGACTTGCACAAAATGGTGGACGTGAATCTCGTGGAGAGTATGTCACGCGAGACTTCCGGCCAGGGAATATGACCACGAATGTGGGCGGAGAGAAACCAGTCAATGGTAGCTTAGGGACAAAGCTGATCTTCATCAAGAAGCTATCTACTAACCAAAAATGTGTGCCAAAATGTTTGTGAGGGGTCACGTGTGTGTGTGTGGTTAGTACGAGAGAGAGAGAGAGAGAGAGAGAGAGAGAGAAAATTAAGTGATGGCCCCAAAGCCGATTTCGCAATCGTGGAAGAGAAAGCAGCTGTTAGTTTATCACTCAGAGACGTGGTGGACGGCTCGTAAACAGTCCCGCGTTCTTTGATTCTTTAATGGATAAACTCAGTTTGTCGGTCTCACCCGCGATGGCGAAAATGCACAACAGCCCAATTTGTTTGGACCACAATACAGCAAATCAAATTCGTGATAATTAATACCCTGAGTATTAATAATGAGCGGACATGGCGGTCCGTAAACTGTACACAAAAAAAAAAACCTTGAAGCACAAGAATAACACACTATAATATTCTATCTCTGCCCAGACGTAAACCTCTTACTTGAATCGCATGAGGATGCAGAATGTGTGTTCATCCGTCCTTGAACTCAGACTCGGTTCCTCGAGGCTCGGGTGATGACGGGAGGCCATTTCCTTGCTTTGTTGGCGGTCGGTATGGCTGCTGATTCTCGGCGGGCTGGCGGAGAAATCAGAAACGTCGGCTTGATTGAAGATGGAAGAGAAATCTTTAATCTCTTCACTTCTGCAGGCAAACGGATGAAGATCAGCGGTCTGCTCGGCGGTCTCCTTCGGATCCGTTAGAGTGTTCGGTTGAACACAGAGTAATCTCAACTCGTCCAGCGAGATGGAGATTGTATGGCCACAGTTTCAAGTCGGATGTTACTTCCTTGTGCCACGAGGCTGCACCTGAGAGCAGCGATGAGCTGTGTCTACGCACGGTGAGCAAAGTTGCTGGAAGCAAATCCCGGAAGCATTTCAGAGGTATTTCTATTCCTGATGATGTCATGGTTGAGGTGCGTTCTGTCGTGTGCCTCATCCAATAGGAGTTGAGAGTTCGAACCTTTAGTGAGCAAGGCTTCATGGGATTTGTAGTCTATTTTGGACTCCCTTTGTTTGATTTTGGCGCGGTTTTTATCAGTAAGATTTACGACTTGTTTGTGGGGGCCTGAGTTAGGTTTTACGACTGTGTTAGGCCTGCCTTTGTCTTCTATCTGACTACATGAGGCCCAACAAGTATTAAAAAAGCAAAAAAATTACTTTTTCCTAGCTAGAATGAAATCAAGAGAGGAGATTGTGTGAGAGAGGATGTTGTTAAATTCGATTGGTTTGTTAAGTCAGCTTTTTACTGTCTCTGACAACTGTCATATTTCTCCCGCTGTGGCATTCGCAGCCTGGTCGTAGAATCAAGTAGCAATAAGTACATTTCAGCAAAATTATTTTTATGTGGCCTGTTTTATGTAACACTGCAATTTCCTGGTGGAATGAACACTAGAGGTGCTAAAACAATAATTGCTTGTATCCCTTTTCACTCAAATCACGAGTAAAATGGCAGAATATCAGTTAACACTTTTAAACACTTGCTTTTAGCTCTGTTCCTCACACAGTGCTATCTTATGACAAATAAACACTTTTACTACAGCGCATGACTAATTTTAACATTTGCATAACATAAATAACTACATTTACAAGCTTGTTTAAGTGTGATCAAACTGCACTTTAGCTCAACTGATAGAGTGTTGCATATACAAAGGACCGGAGTACAAGTCCTGAAGAGCACGCGAGTCAAATTGTGAGCTGAAAGTGTCATAGAGGCACCACAAAATGATGTGGTTGCTTCAGAAATAGTTTTTCATGTCACATTTGCTTTTTATGACACTATCGGTTAGGTCTAGATTTAGGATTTGTGGTAGGGAGGTCGGTTTTGTTGATTTAAATCTTGATAGAACATTAACCTTAAAAACCTTGTCTGTACAGGAGAACATTTTACTCCCTTTTAGCACCACATAGAGCACATTTCACTTCAGAACTGCCCTGAGACGTGTAATAAACCACAATTTTATTTTACAAAAACATTGCCACAGTCACACAATGTTCATTCCATGGGAGAAGGCACTCACAAATTGCGACTTCAGAACACCCAGCCCCTTGAGACATAGACAAAGATAATAAAAAAAATAAAAAAATAAAAATAAGCTTTGAAGAAAGTTAGTAATGTTGTTAGTTTTGTGAAATGCTTTCTGAGGTTTGCTACCATAACTTCTTGTTGAGCAGATGGATAAATTCAATAAAATTCAAAATAAAAGGATAAAAATCTAGTTTAAAACACTTTTGTCAAGTTCTTTGAAATATAATCTTTGCGTCCAATTTGGTTTCATATATTTGTGAAAAGCATTTAAAGCATTTTACTACAAAGAAATAAAAATAATTTATAAATAACTTTAAAATATGTTTTTTATTTTAAAATAACTTTAAAAATGCAATTTTGTTCAAAAATAGCAAGAAGTTTTTTCAGGGGTGTACCACATAACCTGAACAAAATGTGCCTTTTGATAATGTCAAAATAATTTTTTTTACTTCACACTCAGTCTTGAGGGTCTCAAGGTGTCCTCTCTGTTTTATGTTTTTTATGGTCAACATAAACAAAATAACAATCTACATGTTGGTTACACCACATGACTGATTTGGTGGACAAAAGCATTTAAAAAAATGAATCATATTATAAAACACAAGTATTTTACTGCTTAAAAGATTATTCTGCACTAGTCATGCCAATATATATTTTTTCAAGAATTTCAGCTTTTAATGAGACTTTGACTATTTTTACTGTCTCTGGACACCACATGATATTTTTTACTTTAAGACCCAGAAAAAATATCAATATGACTTAAAAGTCAGAAATTGAAAATATGTTTTTTATTTAATAGATCTGAAAAAAAAAAAAAAAAAAAGAAAAATTAAAAATTGCGTCATGTCATTGACCCTTATACATGGCCATACTATGCATCTGTTACCCTCTGTTATTGTATTTTATTATACATTTTGTGAATAGAATCCATGTTATGATCATGAAAAATGTTTGCTCTAGATCATTCGCTCACTGTCACACACACATTTGTTTTCTACTCCAATAACCAAACTAGTAACAGAAGTTTGGGCCATTTCAGAGGATGTTTAAACAGTGGTGCAAAAAATTGTCCTATACACAAAAGCGTTTTATGGGCGAAACCCTGAAAAACATACAAATTTAACTGTACACTTGTCATAGCAATATCTTAACTTCTGTTCTCTTCTTTTTAAAGAAAGACAAAATATTTCCTTGAACTGTTCTCTTGGACATTTTTGAAAGTCCGCAAAACTTTTGAAAACTTGCATTACCTTCAGTGGCACAAGTTTCATGTGAACACTAGGAAGAACAAGTCAACCCATCACTGTAGTGTAAAGTGTAAAAGTGTAAAGATCTGATTGGGGGATTTCACCTCTTGAAATCTGTATTTTTTTAAAACAAGGGGGATGGCATCCCCTCGCATCCCCCCTCAACTCGAGCCCTGTTTATATATATATATATATATATATATATATATATATATATATATATATATATATATATATACACACTTCTGGTCAAAAGTTTAGAAACACTTACTCATTCTTTATTATAATTTTTTAAACTATTATTAGAATAATAGTAAAGTCATCAAAACTATGGAATAACATAAATGAAACTATGGGAATTATGTTGTGACAAAACAAAATCCAAAATAAATCAAAACTGTGTTATATTTTAGCATCTTCAAAGTAGTCACCCTTTGCCTAGAATTTGCAGACATGTACTCTTGACATTTTCTCAACCAACTTCTTGAGGTATCACCCTGGGATGCTTTTTAAACAGTATTGAAGGAGTTCCCATCTATGTTGGGCACTTACTGGCACCTTTTCTTTATTATTTGGTCCAAGTCACCAATTTCAAAAACTTTTTTTTTGTTTAGCAATGTGAATGATCATTTTTGACTTCATAACTGTCCAATCTGTAGAAGTAGCAGGAGTTTAGAATAAAGTTTAGGATAAAAACCATCAGTGTTTCTCACTTCGTGCTCATAGTTTTGAATGAATACATCACATTCAGTCGGGCGGTCACATCCGGTCTAGTTGCAAAAATATTTCAACGTATCCGAAGCTCAAATCAGATCTGAAATTCCACCTCTGCAGATGGTAAGAACTCCACACAGCGGCTGTGCGACACTCCATTTGAAATGACTGACCTCTGGTTCGTCATATGTCATTTGTCGGATGCAGTGAAAAGGCAGCTTCAGTCCAGTAAGACGAAAGAAAATGATCTGCAAAAATGTCATGAGTACTTCTCAAGTTTAAATAAAATTGTAAGGAGTAAAAAGTAAAAAAAATTCTTTGGAAATGTAATTAAGTAAAAGTACAAGTATTTTATTTAAATTGCGCTCGAGTAAAGTACAAATCTCTAAAATTAATTTAAAATTAAATATATTATTTAAGTATTTTTACTCAATTACTTTACACCCCTGCCCTCATGCCATCCCAGATGTGTATGACTTTCTTTCTTCTGCAAAACACAAAGGAAGATTTTTAGAAGAATATCTCAGCTCTGTAGGTCCACACAATGCTAATGAATGGTGGCCAGACCTTTCAGCATAAAAGTAATCCAAATGACTCCAGTGATTAAATAAATATCTTAAGAAGTGATATGATTGGTGTTGGTGGGAAACAGATCAATATTTAAGTCCTTTTTTACTATAAATCTCTACTTTCACTTTTAATTTCACATTCTGAAAGTGGAGATTTATATTAAAAAAGGATTGAAATATTGATCTGTTTCTCACCCACACCTATTATATCGCTTCTGAAGACATAGATTCAACCACTGGAGTCGTATGGATTGCTTGTTTGCTGCCTTTATGTGATTTTTGGAGCTCCAAAGTTTTGGTCACCATTCACTTGCATTGAAAGTACCTTAAGAGCTGAAATATGCTTCTAAAAATCTTTGTTTGTGTTCAGCAGAAGAAAGAAAGTCTTACACATCAGGGATGACATGAAAGTGAGTAAATGATGAGAAAATTTTCTGTTTGCACTATCCCATTAAGAATGCCTGTAAAGGTGTTTACATGTAAAATTGTTTACAATTAGGGAGATGGGCAAAAATCTACATTATGCTTAAACCGTTTATGACCTAACCCCAATAAAGAAAAGCTGTTTAAGGCATTTACATGACCACACACATTGCCAGCTTATTAAGCATAATCAGTATTAGATTGTGCATGTAAACTTGCTCTTTGTGAGAACTGAGAGGTTTTTTTTTAGAGAGTAAGAGAGAGTAAGAAAGAGTAAGTGCATTAATAGCTGAGTCAAGTTTTTTACTTATTGTGCAAGTATGTGTATGGTTAGACATTGAGGTGCAATATTGTGGTACTAAGTCTCATTAAATCCACCCATAAACCATTTTTATCCATGTTTTGTAAAAAATTTCTTAGGACAGAGATAGTATCAAATCAAATCAAATCACTTTTATTGTCACACAGCCATATACACAAGTGCAATGGTGTGTGAAATTCTTGGGTGCAGTTCCGATCAACATAGCAGTCGTGACAGTGATGAGACATATACCAATTTACAATAACATCAAATTAACACCACACAATATACAATAATAACATACACATAATTACACACAACACAATATACAAATAATAACATACACTGTACAATATACAATACACACAATATAGATACACATTATTCAATTAAAAAAAAACATATATACAGAATGTACAGTAGGTTGTATTGTACTGTATTGACATTCAGGCTGTCGGTTGATAGTAAGTTGTTAAGAGAGAATATAATATAATAATAATATAATTTATGACAGTCCGGTGTGAGATATAAGAGTAAGAGTAATAAAGTGCAGTCCTGATGTATTTGATCGTGGGAGATCAAGAGTTCAAAAGTCTGATTGCTTGGGGGAAGAAGCTATCATGGAGTCGGCTGGTGCGGGTCCTGATACTGCGATACCGCCTGCCTGATGGTAGCAGTGAGAACAGCCCATGGCTCGGGTGGCTGGAGTCTCTGATGATCCTCCGAGCTTTTTTCACACACCACCTGGTATATATGTCCTGGAGGGAGGGAAGCTCACCTCCGATGATGTGTCTGGCAGTGCGCACCACCCTTTGCAGTGCTTTGCGGTTGTGGGCTGTGCTATTGCCGTACCAGGCGGAAATGCAGCCAGTCAGGATGCTCTCTACAGTGCAGGTGTAGAACCGTGTGAGGATGTGGCGGTTCATTCCAAACTTCCTCAGCCGTCTCAGGAAGAAGAGGTGCTGATGAGCCTTCTTCACAAAGACTTCAGTGTGGATGAACCATGTGAGTTCCTCAGTGATGTGGACACCCAGGTACTTGAAGCTGCTGACTCTCTCCACTGGTGCTCCATTGATGGTGATGGGACTGTGTTCTCTGTCTTTTCTTCTGAAGTCCACCACAAGCTCCTTTGTCTTACTGACATTGAGGGAGAGGTTGTGCTCCTGACACCAGTGTGTCAGAGTGTGCACCTCCTCTCTGTAGGCTGTTTCATCATTGTCAGTGATCAGACCTACCACCGTCGTGTCATCAGCAAACCTAATGATGGCATTGGAGACATGTGTGTACAGGGAATACAGGAGTGGGCTGAGAACACAGCCCTGCGGGGCTCCAGTGTTGAGGGTCAGTGATGAGGAGATGTTGCTGCCTATTCTAACCACCTGACATCTGCTTGACAGGAAGTCCAGGATCCAGCTGCACAATGAGCTGTTTAAGCCCAGAGCCCGGAGTTTCTCATCTAGCTTGGAGGGCACTATGGTGTTGAATGCTGAGCTGTAGTCCACAAACAACATTCTCACATAAGTATTCTTTTTTTCCAGGTGGGAGACAGCAGTGTGTATTGTAGATGCAATGGCATCATCAGTGGAGCGGTTATTGCGGTAAGCAAACTGCAATGGGTCTAGAGAGAGAGGCAGCACAGAGCAGATGTAATCTTTGATTAGTCTCTCAAAGCATTTGCTGATGATGGGGGTCAGAGCAACAGGACGCCAGTCATTTAAGCAAGTTATTTTTGATTGCTTTGGAACAGGCACAATGGTGGATGTTTTAAAGCATGTGGGGACTACAGACAAAGAGAGGGAAAGGTTGAAAATGTCCGTGAAAAGACCAGCCAGCTGGTTCGCGCACGCTCTGATGATGCAGCCCGGAATGCCGTCTGGGCCCGCAGCTTTGCGGATATTCACCCGTCAGAAGGATCGGGTTACATCCGTTACAGAGACGGAGAGTGAACTAACCTCTGTAGCTTCGGCCGCGAGAGCTCTCTCCACGAGAGCGTTGTTATTTCCCTCAAAATGAGCATAAAAGTATTTAGCTCATCCGGGAGAGAGGCAGCAGTGTTCATGGCGGAGTTTTTATTCCCTTTAAAGTCCGTGATGATGTTAATTCCCTGCCACACGCTTCTAGAGTTGGTGGTGTTAAACTGTCCTTCAATCTTGTTCCTGTACTGGCGTTTGGCTGTTCTGATAGTTTTTTGGAGGGCATAACTGGCTTGTTTATGCTCCTCCGTGTTCCCGGAATTAAAAGCAGAGGTCCGCACATTAAGTGCCGCGCGAACGTCGCTATTTATCCAAGGCTTCTGGTTCGGATAGATCCGTGTTGTTCTGGTCGGAACAACGTCCTCTATGCACTTTTTGATGAAACACATTACGCTATCAGTGTAAAGCTCGATGTCGTCATCAGAGGCGGACCGGAACATCTCCCAGTCCGTGTGATCAAAACAATCTTGTACTGTAGTATCCGATTGGTCCAACCAGCACTGGATCGTTCTGAGTGTGGGTGCTTCCTGTTTCAGTTTCTGCCTGTAAGCGGGCAGAAGCAGAATGGAAGAGTGGTCCGATTTGCCAAATTGTAGGGCGGGGGAGGGATTTGTAGCCATCCCGGAAGGAAGAGTAGCAATGGTCCAAAACCCGGTCCCCTTGTGTGTTGAAACTAATGTGCTGGTGGTATTTTGGTGTGACTGATTTGAAACTGGCTTTATTAAAGTCCCCGGTCACAATGAACGTGGCCTCAGGGTGCGCGGTTTCCTGCTTGCTTATACTCCCATACAGTTCCTTGAGTGCCCGGTCTGTGTCGGCTTGTGGGGGGATGTACACAGCAGTGATAATGACCGCTGGTAGCCAGAATGGTCGACACAGATGCATGAGAAATTCCAGATCAGGAGAGCAGAAAGACTTGATAGAATGTACGCTCCTCTGATCACACCAGGATTTGTTGATCATAAAACATACACCACCACCTCTGCTTTTACCTGAGAGGTCTTTCGCTGTGTCCGCTCGGTGCACGGAGAACCCCGCGGGTTCTGGAATCATTTCTCTGCAGACATTTCCGTAAGGCAGATAATGCAGAAGTCCTTCGTCTCTCGTTGGAAAGATATCCGCACTTTCAGCTCTCAGAGCTTGTTATCCAGAGACTGAACATTTGCCAGTAGAATACTGGGTAGCGGGGGTCGATTTGCGCGGCGTCTTACTCTGATGAGAACGCCGGCTCTGTTTCCCCTTTTTCTCCTGCATTTCTGCGGCTGAGCAGCGCAGACAAAGGGCTCCACTTGCGTGTTTGTAAACAGCGGGTCGGCATTGAGGAATTTGAAGTCAGGTTTACGGTGTGAAATTGCTGAACCAATGTCCAAAAGTGTTTGTCTGTCGTAGACAATAAGGCAGACAATATCCAAGACAAAAAACATAAGAATTGTAAACAAAACACTACCATGTTGTTTCGGAGCTCGCAACGCAACAAACATACTCGGCGCCATCTTGAACATCATCTATCTAGAATACGTCTTCAGCTGGCTTCAAAAACAAATCTCAATCTACTCATATAAGCATTTAAGACAGCAGCGGAGGGTCTGAGAGATTGATGCCTGGGTTACATCTGTAATCTTCCACTTACCGTGTGGGACATATATGTCTCAGCAGATCCACCACACAGAATACAGAGCAGGATAGATTAAATTACAGTAGCTGTGCTGAGGAAAAACAGCTGTCTGGCTCGCACAGCCCAAATCTGGTTAAATACCATTAGATGGCACAACTGGAAAGGTCACGATAACATCAGAGAACGTCTCCCTTAGTGTCTCAGAGAGAACCCTAACTGACAGGCTAGACAGTAAAAAATATTTTTCTTCTGAACTTATTCTTTCAAGATTTATTTACATTATTTACTCGCTGATACACAAGCAAAAGAGGTCAGAGTTTGAAAAAGTAATTGTTAAAATCTGTTCTTTTCAAAATGACAGAATAACTGTGTTTGGGTCCCATAAATCTATAAAAGTGTAATTTGCAGCCGGTCAGGAAGTGCAGTGCTTCACATCGCTAAGAGCACAGGCTGTGATCCTAGTGGTAACAGGCTTTAGCAGGCCATTCCTAACAACACAACTGACAATCCCTTGGTGTATGATCTACATGTGGGTGGCCTTAAGCAATCATCCTTTTCCATGGCAATGGAGTACCGGTGAGCAAAAATCTAAATCAAATTTAAAGGAAATAGAGAGAGCTTGAAGCCAGTGAAAGAAAGGCATGGTTGACTTCACATGCACATGGCGCTGACATCCCAGACTGCTGTAGGAACTCTGCCACTGTGAGTACAAACTAGCAGACATTTGTATTTACTCATCTGTAACTTCAACTCGTCATAGGATTTTAGAAATGGGTAAACTTCTATGTATTTGTTAACCAGTGTTTTATTGCCATGGTTCTTAACCAAGGGGCCAGGGCCCATTAGGGGGCCTCAACAAACTTCCAAGGGGCCCCAAGATGAATTAAAATTATTAATAATACATTAATAAGCTATTCTAATAGTCTAACTAGCTTGAATATTGTCTTGGACAATAGGAGGGGCCTTAGAGTCAAAAAGGTTACTTTTGAGACCTAGCTTAGCACTCTCAATTACCTGTCCTAATTTAGCATAGCCAGATTTATGACAATCAACATAAAGCCTGGTCCACATTGCAGCTTATTCTGGCTCAGAATTGCCCATTTAGACAGGTCGGTCTGTCTGACCAACATGTAAAATTTGTGCTGTTTTTAAGTGCTGTTTTAAGGCAGGTTTATCTGAAATGGTTGATTCAAAATCTTCAAAGACTTAAAGCCACTAACCTGGAAAATCCAGCAATTAATTCTTCCTCAAAAATGCTCATTGTACCCAGTACCTTGTAAATACAACTTAATTTCCAGGTGGACTGCTGCACCCAGAAATATTAAAATTGTGTAAAGCCGGCCAATATTGGAACTGCCGATTTCAGCCCATTCTTGCATTTTTTGCAACTGACATGACAATAAGAAAAAGTGTTGTTGGGGTTAAAATCTGCACTTAAAAATATAAAAATGTCACCAAAATACAGGGGCAGAGTAGCTGCATTATATATGGCCTATACTTTCAGTGACATTTTCTAGAGGTGACTTTTCTTCTGCTCAGATATGCTTGGCACTTTTAAGATTTCACTGCTCCTGGATTCTCTTCAGAGATATTTCATTATTATTTTGAAAATGCTGCTGGGAAAAAGTGCTTTATGTGAAATGTATGAAAACTCTCTAACTCTTCAGATTCAGGAATTGCAAGAATGCAGCCTACTGTAAGACTGGAGGGAAGATATCAAGAGAAATCTCCCTGGAGATGAACAATGCACTATGCAATTTAAAGCTGGTAAAGAACAATAAACATCTTAAATAGATTAATAAAAGTCAAGGTTTTTCCTGTAAAAGCTGTAAAACCAGTCCCTAAGACAACACTCAGCCTTCATAGGCTTCAGTTTATGGTCAGACAGATCCCAGATCTTGGTTGTAGTCCTCAGTCAGTGTTTGGCAGACTTCCTGTCTGTCTCCCCACTAATCAATGTAAATTGATTTTTTTAATTAAAAATCTATGCTGCCCAATTCAGTGTGAGCCGATGTATCTGCCCACAGAGGGACTGTGCATTAGTGTGTAATGCTATTACAGATAGCTGTGGGGCAGGAACAGACTGTCGGGGCCTGCACAGATATGATGAGAAAAGAGAGTGAGGACAGGACAGGACACACAACAGACCTCTCTCCGCCTCCTTATTACTGTCTGCATGGTGACTAACGAGAAAGCCAGATTTGATCATAAGTGGAAACTCATTGTTCTATGTCAAGATACTAAAGTCAGTTACTGCCCAGTGTCCACTAAGGAATTTTGGACATTTGACAGCCAATTTGCTTTATTCTGTAAATATACATGTTTACAATAAATCTTAAGTTGCACTGTATTAATATTTGATCATACTTAAAGGTGCACACAGTAATCTTTTGTTTATGTTGCTTTGGCTGATATGGCAGTTGTCTTTTATACAGACACCTATGGACGTATCACGCAAACCAATAGTTTTATTGATGTTTTTAAGTGAGCAGAAGTCTTAGGGTGCGTCTAAATTAGTTCCCTAGTTCAGTAGTCAGGGCACTGATCAACGAGTCAAAAGACGACATTTACAGGGAGTAAACGTCGTCATGTCTTCTGAAGTCTCTCAAGTCGTTAGAAGATGAGCACAAGTGTAAATATATGATTTTCATATTTTCTCTTTAAAGGAGATTTTGTTAGTAATGTCTTTCATCCAAAATGACTTTATTGAATGTAATTTATCTTTCATAAAAATACTGTACTTTTGAATAGCTTCAATGAAAATGAATGATAGTGTCATTTATACAGCGATGGTGCTGATTAATACCAGCTTCGCTTGCATGCTCGATTGTGTCACAGGATATTGAGTCAAAAGTGTCCCAATGTTCAGTCGGTGAACACCATTGCCAGCGCCCGAATTTGTGTTCAAGATATACTAATTCACAACACAGGAAGCTAGGGAGCTGATTGTGATGCAGCCTTAGTAACAGAGAGGTTACAAAAATAAATAATATTTGGCTGGTCATGTGATCTCAACTGGGCGGGCCCCATGAGGCGACCCACACAATGTGAAAAAGGCCTACAGTAAAATAGCTTTTATTAAGCTACTGATATGACTGGATTCTTCATCTTGAGTGTACTTGATTTTAAAAAAAAAATTCTAAAGTTAAAAAATGTCTTAAGGGGTAAGTAAAACTTTTTTAATGATAAAATATGTTTTTACTAAGAGCACCTTTAAGGTTCTGTAAGTGTTTTGAGCCATTTTTGCTAACTTATGCCATTTTACTACTCTTAATAACCCAACCCTTCAAAGACATGTCAGCAAACCCGATCTCAGCAAATCCACACGCAAAATTATTTGCTGGCAAAGAGCATTTCTGATTGGCCTTTTTTTATGATTTGCACAACAACAACAACAAAAAAAAGATGATGGGATTTTTCAGAACACCCATTTTAGTGATATCTGTTTGGTAGACGAACATAAAAACTAAATGCTTATAGCACCTTCAACAGTTAAAAGTAGTTTGATAACATTTAATATCTGCAATGCATGTTTCTTAGAAACTAGAAAAATCCATATAGGGAAGAAGATGGTGTCAAGTCTTGAGTGCCAACTTGTTTTCCTGCCAATAAATTCAATAAATGGCCCTGTGGTTCACACGCACAGAGTGTGAACCAGCTCTGGAGCAGGGTCAGGATAAAAACCTTGTTTACAGTGTAGACACTCATCTCCCTTGGCAACACAGCGGGCAAGAATTCTGCCATCACAACAAAAAAGTGAAGCAAGGAGACACTTAAAGAGCTTGGAAATAAAAAAAGGATGATGGAAAAAAAGAAAAAGAAAAGAAATAACAACCATACCAAGAAGAGGTAAGAATTTTCTACAGCTTTAATAGAGATCACACACACACTTGCTATTGGACAGCCCCCCCTTTTGAGCAAATTATTCTACTTTCCTCTCAATATTCTAAAACCACTCATGCAGAAGCCTCTATGAAATCTAGTTGGACTCATTGAAGTGAATAAACATTTTTCATACAGACATTAGCTGATACTTCTCTCTCTTGTAATGTCTTTGATCACTGCCATGTTGCTAAGGAAAAAGATTTCCATCTGAGCACAGTAAATCACTGCAGTGAGGACTGGTAACATGTTCATTTGAATATTTAATTTACTGTTCTCATGTCTATGAGATTTAATAAATTTCTTTTTGATTGCTTTCATCAGACAGAGCTCAATGCTAGAACAAATGCAATACTTAAAGGGATAGTTCACCCCAAAAGGAAAATTCTATTATGGTTTATTCACCCTCGTGTCTTTCGAAATTTGTATGACATACATTTTTCATGGAACACAAAATAAGTTATTTTTAGCACAATGTCCAAGCTGCTTTTTTTCATACAATGAAAGTGTATGGTGATTACTAGGGATGTCGTAAAATATCAGTAAATCGATTATTGATCGGCAGGTTATTTTATCTATATATATTTTTGAGGCATCAATACATATTAAAATTAGCTGACATTTAAATTAGAAGCCTAATTTGTGTGCTTTCCAATTCACTCAATTGGCCTTCTGTTTAATAGTGTGGCGTATTAATCATGAGAGACCACAAGAGGGGTATCTAACATTACGGAAGCCAGGTCGCAGGTAGGCATGGCACCTGTATCACACACAGAGGACAAGCTGATGCGACGCATGGCAGTCCAAAGTTCAGAAGGTTTTTGTACTTCATGAATGAGTGACGTTGATGAGTTTGCAGGTTAGTGTATGAAACTGGTTTAACTGCGAAAACTGAACGATTAGAAATGGTGACGTTTATCATGCAATTTCTCTGTATGTAGCCTTGAATAGGTCTTTCATTCTGTTGACAAGCTGTCAAACCACAAAACAACATATTGTAACTGAAAATACATTGTGTAGGCTATGAAAAACATACATATAAACAATATATCATCCAGTGATGGCTAGTGAAAATAATTGTTACGAATTTTTGAATGCACCATGTCATCTGCCAGACATGTCCAGGGCGCGACCCCCTTTAATTTACTCTGCCACTCACACTTTACCAAAGTTGTGGGAAGAAAAATGCTTGAAAAGATTAGAAACTACTGTGCAACGAGCAGCCTGATTTATATCTGAAAAAAATCTTGATATACATTGATAATCATCCTGAAAATCTTCCGATTATCGATGTGTGCAAAAGGCATTGATCCAAAGCCTTATGACTAGATCTTCAGTGACTAAAATGTCAAAAAAATTAAAAAAATAAAAATACTTTTCAAACTGTTCCTCAAACAAAGCCAATATTTGGCTTCAGAAGTAATTTTTTTGGAGCCTGACAGCACCTAGTCTCCATTCAATGATTTGTATGGAAGAGAGCGGCTCAGACAATGTGCTTTTGTGTTCTGCAGAGGAAAGAAAGTCATTCAAGTTTGAATGACATAAGGGTGAAAAAATTATGACAGAATCAGAATCCTTTTAATACAAGTATGATAGAACCACATAGATTCAATATGATTGCACTTCTAATGTGACTGTAGTGCTAATAGGTCAAAATTAAGAAGAATAAGGTTATATTAATAAGAATAGTCTGGGATGCAGGTTAGTGTTGAATCTTGTAAAGTTTTCTTTAGTCTGGGATGAAATGCAATCAGAGACTTCTGTTCTAATTTGACTGCGGTGTGCAATTTGATGTGCAAGACAAACATTTAGCAGCTAAATAAAGTCAACGCCTTTGTATAATTTACTGTTAAAGGGAGAGTTCACCCAAAAATCACACAAGGGAGAATGTTAGCCTCTCAGTCACTATTCATTTTCATTGCATCTTTTTTTTTCTATACAATGAAATTAATTGGTGACCAATGCTAACATTCTACTTAACATTTATTTATGTGTTCCACGAAAGAAAGAAAATTATATTGGTTTAGAACAAAATGAGGGTAAGTAAATGATGACAGAATTTGCTTTTTTAGGTGAACTATCCCTTTAAATTTACTGGCTGAGCATTTAAATATTCCACCTAGATTTTATGCTGTTTTCATCCAAAATATTTTGACTACATAATAAGGCTGTTTTTCTTTGTTGCATAACTGGATAAACTAATTTAACTGCCAACATTACAAATGGCACACAGAAAATGGCTACAACTTAAGTACGGTTTAGTAATACTCTGACTAATGTAAAAAAAAACAATTCCTGCTGAAGTCACATTTCCTCATTCTCAGAATTGTCTCTTTGTGGTCCTGTCAGACTGCAGCGTACAAAGATGCACTACTCTCTCAACCTGTGTATTTTCTGTGTTTATGCAGTTATAGATTTCTTCCAGCTGTTTATCTCTGACCCACGTAGCCTGTCACCAGCCTCCCAAACCTCTCTACTGCCACTTGGATAAAGTGCAGGTTTTGATGAGTGTTTGTACTCTGAGAGAGATTGTGGCCTCTGGGTTCTCACTTTCTACAATTACTGAAAGATCAGCTTAGACGAGCATGAATTCCATGCTAGTCATAGCTGAGTAGTGCTAGTCTGGTGCTGGTCTAGCTGGTGGAGCAACCTAACCACATTGCTCACCAGAAAAGTCATTCTACAACCCACTGTTATGGATTTGTGCAGAGTACATCCAATTCTCACCCAACAAACAAAGGTCACAGCAGAATCTGTCCCGTTGTCAGGTCAGCTGACATTTCTTTAATCATTCAGTAGTCTACTTTCGATTATCACATGTCCACTGTTCCTTATCTGACTAGAGTGGAACCATTTTTCACAATTTGTATTCCTTTAAATAACATAATAATATATATAAAGTTAAACTCTATTCATTTTCCAAATGAAAGCTTGTTCAGGTCCAAGATGTGCAATTTTATCTGAGCAGGGTATGGAATGTTTCTCTTCTGGCACATCCGTTTTATTGCTGCATCTAATCTCAACTAATAAATGTGTGTTTGTGTAGATTATGGTGAACATGTTAGTATCCATCTGTTTTAAAAATAGTTTACTATTGGTGTAGCCAAGCATATCAAAATCATCATCATCTCCTCTTTCATACTGACTCACCAAAAATCCAGCACTGATTTACATTTGAAAGAACATGCAAAATACAAAATTAATAATTGTGACCTTCGGATCAGACCAAAGGAAAGCAAAGAATAACATTAAATAAAGAGCATTAGAGAACTGGTCAAATTCTTACACTTGAGAATGAAAAAGACAGAAAGAAAGAGATAGAGGAAAGAAAAGGAGGAAGGAAGGAAGGAAGGAGAGGAAGGGATGGAGGAGAAAAGGTGGAATGAAGGAAAGAAGGAAGGTATGGATGAGAAAGGAGGAAGGAAGGGAGAAATGAAGGAAGGGATGATGGAAATAAAGGAGACAGAAAGGAAGAAAAGGGTAAAGGAAAGAAAGTAAGAATGAAGGAAGCATTGGAGGAGATAAAGAAAGAAAGAATGAAAAAGAAAGAAAGAAAGGAAAGAAGGAAGGAAGGAAAGAAGGGATGATGGAGGGAAGAAAAAGCAAAGAAGGAAGGGATGAAGGAGAGAAATGTGGAAGGAAGGGTGGAAGGAAAAAATGGAGGAGAAAAATGTGGAAGGAAAGAAGGGATGGATGAGAGAAATATGGAAGGAATAAGGGAAGGAAGGGATGGAGGAAATAGAGGAGAAAGAAAGAAAGAAAGAAAGTAGGAAGGGAGGGAAGAAAAAATGAAAGGAAAGGATGAAAGAAAGGAGGAAGGAAAGAATGAAGGAAGGAAGGAAGGAAGGGATGGATGGATGAGAGAAAGGAGGAAGGGAGGAAAGAAAGAAAGAAGTGATGGAGGAAATAAAGTAGGAAGAAGGGAAGAAACTTGAAAGAAAGAAAGAAAGAAAGAAAGAAAGAAAGAAAGAATCAATCAGTGGGAAAGAGGAGGAAGAAAGTAAAAATTAAAGCAGATTAGCAGTACTTCTGCTCAATAAGTTTGTGAATCAGTCATGTCAGCAGAGCAGCAGAGAGATGAAGCAGAGAAATGTAGCCTTGTTTCTGTTGAAGCACAGCCAGCTGTGATGATGCAAGCAGAGAGGAATCACAACAAAATGACCACAAGCAGCTCAGCATCATGATGAATTTAATCATTAAAACAGATCAGCGCGTGTGCTTCCAGAACTCTCCATCGTGCCATTAGAGCACACAAACACACAGTCTGGGTTAAGTGTTAACTACCTGGAACACACACAAACACAGAGAGATCTGGCGAGTTAGCAGAAGCTTTGCAGAGGAGATGAGGAAGACACTCACCTTCGGTCTCACCACACAATGTGCACTGTGACTCTACAGAACCAGAAAAACAAGAGAGAGAGGACTTTGAAGAAATTTTCACATACCCAACATTTTTTAAACACCAACATCAAAACATTAAAAGCTTAATTTTCATGATACTTTCAAACTACTTTGGTTGAACATTTTTACTTAATTATTTCCAAACCTGCCACTTCACTTCATAATCAGTCTGTATGTGGCCTGAAAAAAAAATTACAACTAATTTTGGTTCCAACTACACTCTACTTTATAAACACCTTTAAAAACACATGCTGTACTGTGTATACAGTACTGTACACTCACTCACACACACACACACACACACACACACACACACACTTTACAGCCGAAATGCAAACCAACATACAAATGTATTATAGCGAGACTGATTAACAATATGATGCAAAAATAAAGATTCTTTCTACCAGTGTTTCCTACAGATTTCTATTTTGCAGTGAAAGAATACACTGATTTGCAATTTTAGAAATTCTATGATTAGGTGAGTTTCAATTGTTTTTCTATGTAAAAATGTGGTAGACAGACATCTTTGGCCTTCACTGGGAACAGCACACAGACATGGTCGGGTCTAAATGGTACACACCATTTAGTCACTTCATTAGATAACTAAAGACCTTGAGCTTAGCTTCTAAAACTAGAGTCAATAATACTGTACATAACCGCTGGTCATCCTGAAAGACCTGGAGATGTGAAGAAATATGTATTTTTCTCACAATGAAAACAGCACAGAATCCAGTGAAACTGTTCTTCCATAAGAGCCCTCATCCTATTCCCTAAGTGTATACACTGGTGGCCAAAAGTTTGGAATAATGTACAGATTTTGCTGTTTTGGAAGGAAATTGGTACTTTAATTCAACAAAGTGGCATTCAACTGATCACAAAGTATAGTCAGGACAACACTGATGTAAAAAAAAAAGCACCATCACTATTTGAACTAGTCATTTTTGATCAAATCTAGACAGGCCCCATTTCCAGCAGCCATCACTCCAACACCTTACCCTTGAGTAATCATGTAAATTGCTAAATTGGTACTAGAAAATCACTTGCCATTATATCAAACACAGTTGAAAGCTATTTGGTTTGTTAAATGAAGCTTAACATTGTCTTTGTGTTTGTTTTTAGTTGCCAAGGTATGCGATAGACTGGCATGTCTTAAGGTCAATATTAGGTCAAAAATGGTAAAAAAAAAACAAAAAAACAAAAAAACAAAAAACAGCTTTCTCTTAGAAACTCATCAGACAGTCATTGTGGAGGAATGAAGGCTATACAATGCTTGAAACTGCTGAAGAAAAAACTGAAGATTTCATACAAAGGTGTACACTACAGTCTTCAAAGACAAAGGACTACTGGCTCTAACCAGGACAGAAAGAGATGTGGAAGGCCCAGATAAAACTAAACAAGAGGATAAGTACATCAGAGTCTCTAGTTTGAGAAATAGACGCCTCACATGTCCTCAGCTGACAGCTTCATTAAACTGTAATTGCTCAACACCAGTTTCATGTACAACAGTAAAAAGAAGACTCAGGGTTGCAGGCCTTATGGGAAGAATTGCAAAGAAAAAGCCACTTTTGAAACAGAAAAACAAAAAGAAAAGGTTAGATTGGGCAAAGAAACACAGACATTGGACAACAGATAATTGGAAAAGAGTGTTATGGATCTTATCACCATTGAGCTTTTGTGGGATCAGCTAGACCATAAGGTGCGTGAGAAGTGACCGACAAGACAGCCACATCTATGGCAAATGCTACAGGAAGCGTGGGGTGAAATGTCACCTGAGTATCTGGACAAACTGACAGCTAGAATGCCAAGGATCTGCAAAGCTGTCATTGCTGCACATGGAGGACTTTTTGATGAGAACACTTTGAAGTAGTTTAAGAAGTTCTGAATATTTTTTTTCAAATTGTAATAGTAATTTTTCACATTATTAATGTCCTGACTATACATTGTGATCAGCTGAATGCCACTTTGGTGAATAAAAGTACCAATTTCTTTCCATAAGGGTAAAATCTGTACATTATTCCAAACTTTTGGCCACAATTTTATTGCCATTTTTAGGCTTTAAATTCCCTCTCCAACATAAGTAGGACCAACACAACCTTTAAAATGTTTACCTTGAGGTCTGACAGCTAAACTTACTCAGATTTTTTCCTGTTAAAATTTATACTGTAACTTTTTTCATCCCAGTCTTATTAAGTAAAAAAATCCTCAGACTGAAGGAATGACCAGTTTCCAAAATCAGGCTAACTGAGCTGTGGCATCAGATGATGTAACACAGGGCCGTAACAACCAGAGACAGTGAGGAGGATCTTTTTCAGATTCTCCAAAAGGAGAAGTGCTAACTCCTACTTAACCTGAGCATGAAAAAAGTGTTGCAGCTCATTCCACAATGAAGCATTCCATAATTAACACCAGTATTTGCATATTAGCCTTGTGCGCTCACACTTTCTGCTTTAGTTGTGTAGTGTTAACAGTGGGAGTGTCAGAGGTGATAATTAACTTTTCTGTGCTGGTCTTCTTTCACAGGCACACAGAGGCTTTTCTTCAGTTCTGCGATGAGATGGATGTTAATGCTCGATTATGTCATATTGGAAAAGATTCTAAGGACTTTGTATTTTGTTAACTGTTCTTTAATGATGAGGTCATGAGAAACAAATTGGTCGATCGTGTGTGCCCTTGCCATGTACAGTACACATTTTCCCCAATAGCTACATTAACACAACTACAGGTGCATCTCAATAAATTAGAATGTCGTGGAAAAGTTCATTTATTTCAGTAATTCAACTCAAATTGTGAAACTCGTGTATTTAATAAATTCAATGCACACAGACTGAAGTAGTTTAAGTCTTTGGTTCTTTTAATTGTGATGATTTTGGCTCAAATTTAACAAAAACCCACCAATTCACTATCTCAAAAAATTAGAATGTGGTGACATGCAAATCAGCTAATCAACACAAAACACCTGCAAAGGTTTCCTGAGCCTTCAAAATGGTCTCTCAGTTTGGTTCACTAGGCTACACAATCATGGGGAAGACTGCTGATCTGACAGTTGTCCAGAAGACAATCATTGACACCCTCCACAAGGAGGGTAAGCCACAAACATTCATTGCCAAAGAAGCTGGCTGTTCACAGAGTGCTGTATCCAAGCATGTTAACAGAAAGTGGAGTGGAAGGAAAAAGTGTGGAAGAAAAAGATGCACAACCAACCGAGAGAACCGCAGCCTTATGAGGATTGTCAGCAAAATCGATTTAAGAATTTGGGTGAACTTCACAAGGAATGGACTGTGGCTGGGGTCAAGGCATCAAGAGCCACCACACACAGATGTGTCAAGGAATTTGGCTACAGTTGTCGTATTCCTCTTGTTAAGCCACTCCTGAACCACAGACAACGTCAGAGGCATCTTACCTGGGCTAAGGAGTAGAAGAACTGGACTGTTGCCCAGTGGTCCAAAGTCCTCTTTTCAGATGAGAGCAAGTTTCGTATTTCATTTGGAAACCAAGGCCCTAGAGTCTGGAGGAAGGGTGGAGAAGCTCATAGCCCAAGTTGCTTGAAGTCCAGTGTTAAGTTTCCACAGTCTGTGATGATTTGGGGTGCAATGTCATCTGCTGGTGTTGGTCCATTGTGTTTTTTGAAAACCAAAGTCACTGCACCCGTTTACCAAGAAATTTTGGAGCACTTCATGCTTCCTTCTGCTGACCAGCTTTTTAAAGATGCTGATTTCATTTTCCAGCAAGATTTGGCACCTGCCCACACTGCCAAAAGCACCAAAAGTTGGTTAAATGACCATGGTGTTGGTGTGCTTGATTGGCCAGCAAACTCACCAGACCTGAACCCCATAAGGAATCTATGGGGTATTGTCAAGAGGAAAATGAGAAACAAGAGACCAAAAAATGCAGATGAGCTGAAGGCCACTGTCAAAGAAACCTGGGCTTCCATACCACCTCAGCAGTGCCACAAACTGATCACCTGCATGCCACGCCGAATTGAGGCAGTAATTAAAGCAAAAGGAGCCCCTTCCAAGTATTGAGTACATATACAGTAAATGAACATACTTTCCAGAAGGCCAACAATTCACTAAAAATGTCTTTTTTTATTGGTCTTATGATGTATTCTAATTTTTTGAGATAGTGAATTGGTGGGTTTTTGTTAAATGTGAGCCAAAATCATCACAATTAAAAGAACCAAAGACTTAAACTACTGCAGTCTGTGTGCACTGAATTTATTTAATACACGAGTTTCACAATTTGAGTTGAATTACTGAAATAAATGAACTTTTCCACGACATTCTAATTTATTGAGATGCACCTGTATTATCATGTTGTACAGCAATAAACAAGTCATTCGATACTTAATGGAGGTCAGGGCAAAAATGATCATTGCAGATGCAATATATTGACACGTTTTCTGGCCAGTGTATACACATACTCATGTTACTCTAATATTTCAAATGACTATTGATTTCAGTTTGTGCTCTCCAAAATAATCCCTCTTGTGCTTGGCTAACTGCTCCTGCGGGAGCTGACTTTTGTACTTTCAGATAGTATCAGACTTTATGAAGTATGTTAGCACTCAGTCTAACAAAATCACTCTGCTTGCCAGAGCTCTCATAATAAGACTTAGGCTGTGTCTTGTTTGGAAGGCTGCATCCTCCGGAGGTCGCATTTGTCAGCCGCATACGTCATCGAGGCTGTCTCGTTTCAGAAAAGAGAGTAGGACACTTCAAATGCAGCCTTCGAATGCGACCTACTTTCACGGGAATTCAGAGGATGCATGAGGTGTATCCTTTGTGGGCACTCACAACCCACAATTCTTTGCTTCAACGGAAATGTAAAAAAAAAAAATTGACGCCAATTTGCCCGTAAATATGATGTTAAAACTCAAGGATTGTTAATACCCAAGTTGTAGTACCTCAGTAGACGGGTGCAGAGTATATAATATGTATAATTATATTAATATATAATTAAAATAAAGTATTAGACTAAAAGTACACCTGTAAAATCTATTTTGTTTTCTGTTTACATCATTATAACTCTCCTAAAATATACCGCATTCCCTTCTAAATGGACTTTGTTCCCTTCTCACTCAAAGCGCTCCCGCTTGTTAAAGAGTGGCGTGCTGTCATAGCAACCATGTTACATTCCGTTTCCGTTTGTCCTACGAAGGCCGTCTCGTTTAAACAAGGCTTGTTTAAAGGAGGACACTCGGTATACTGCAGCTTTCAAAGGACACGTACTACCTAGCACGCAGCCTTCGAAACGAGACACAGCCTTAACGATAGACTCAGACTCAGATAGCATGCCCACAGACCATTCACTCACCATCTGATACATATTACAAACACAAATGGCAAGTGCTGGCTGAAATGACCAGCTCCAATCTTATTGGCTGGCTTTAAGCTAACTTTTAGAAGTAAGGGCACAAAATCCGCCAGGAAACAAAGTCTTGTTAAAAAAAGGCACAGGGTTTGTTCAATACAATGAGAGCTTTTGAGGATGAACTAATCACTACATTTGTCAAAGTTTTACAGATTAGTGGTCTCAAATCTTTGAAAGATTTTTTTGTTTTATTTATGGTACTTACAGTAAAGGTTAAAGAAATAATCCGTGTTCAATACAAGTTGAGCTCAATCGACAGCATTTGTGGCATGTATTGATTACTAAAAAAAATAATGTTTGACTTGCCCTTCCTTTTTTTTTTTTTTTAAAGCCAAAAATCTTGGTTACAGTGAGGCACTTACAATGGAAGTGAATGGGGCCAATTCGTAAAGGTTAAAATACTCACTGTATCAAAAGTATAGTCACAAGACAAAACAATATGCGTGTTAACATGATTTTATTGTGATAAAATAGCTTACTAACCTGTTCTGTGTAAAATTATAACCAATTTTACAACTTTTGTTGTCATGATGATGTAATGTCAGCTAATCCTAAACGACTGTAAAAATTACAATTTAAACAACTTTACAGCCCAAATAATACATGAGTTAACAGAAGAATTTATGTAAATGCTTTTATAAAATTATAAGCTTCACATTTCTGCCATTAAACCCTCCAAATATTGGCCCCATTCACTTCCACTGTAAGTGCCTTGCTATTAACAGAAAATAATTATTTTTTGCGGCAATCAACATTATGCCACAAAAGCTTTTGATTGAGCTTAACCTGTACTGAACCTGGGATATTCCTTTAACTAGATATCTAAAAGCAGAACTGTATATTCCACTTTGATTTCTTAATTTTGTCTATGATGTAATCAGTAATTATTATGGAAGGAAATTCTGATCACAAAGTCTATACACATTTTCACCTATTTTTCCAATGTTTGTGAAGACTGACCCACTGCAATTTAAATAAAAATTTCTGCACCTGTCTATTATTGTGGAATAACAGACTGATCGCACTGTGAATTCAGCGACAGTAGGTCAAAAGTTCTACTGATGAAATCAGTCAGTTTACCGAAAGTTGAACCACTGTCTCCAGTGGCCGACCCTGGAAGTGTTGTCAGAACATGTGAGCTCCAGTTTCCGGGTGAAATGTCCACAGAGTGGTGCCAAAAGCGAGTTTTATTTTTAGTTGTAAGTGATGTAATACATTCAACGGGAGTGCATATTTCATTAACCTTACACCTTAACCCAAACCCCAACCCTAAACCTAACCGTCATTAGAGTAAAACTTTAGTTTCATAGTGAAAATGCAACCTCTAATTCACGCTTACCATTGTTTGTGTATTTGCAATAACTTCCTGATTTCCATGGGACCAGAAGCCACGTCTTGGAGTCAGTAGCACCAGAGGGAAAGATGATCACATCTGAATAGAGACAAAAATGTCTGATGGAGGATGGCACTTGTCAGTGATATGGCAGGATGGAGTCGATTTCAGAGTACATGAACACTCGGAAGTGACATGTCAATTTCCAGTGTGATCATGTTCAGTATAACCCATTTTAGACAACCCCACCCCTAAATGGCATGTAAACACGTAGAACAAACTGGTTGGTCATTTTACATGGCTAGAATAAGATGCAATGAGGACCAGATGTTTAGTTCTTGTCAAAAGTCTGGGATGCAAGACTAAATAACAGACTTAGCCAGCTGAGGAACTTGGCAGAATACATGTCATTATATTGTACTGTTTACATTTTAAAGTACAGCTGCATTTCTGCTACAACTGCTCATCCAGCAGCACAAATAAAAACATCTCATATTTACCGCAATATCTGCTCTGAGGCAAAAAACTTTAGATCAGCATGAAACCTCACTCTTATGGATCCCAGAGGTGCTATTATCTGCTAGTCAGCAAGAGTCAGATAGACTCATTCCAGGCACCTGACAATACAGATCAATTTTAGAAAAGTGAACATTCAAAAAGGCCAAGCACAGTATGGGACTATCTTTAGACAGAACGAGAAAGCAGTTTTGATGAAGCTGTATACTAATTAATATGACAAGGGACATTCTGGCATACAATTATACCATTCTAGACAGAGACCTTGCCAGTTTCTTCAAGAGAGGAAGCTGAAAAATCTGCACATCTGTTCTTTTTATTATTTTAACAGTTTAAACAGAGCTTAACTTTTTCTCTACTGCAAAGCTAGGTTAGTCTCTTTCTCAGTGTTAATGAGTTGCTTATAGTACCTTAACATTTAAACATTATAAATCTACTAATATGCAAACTAATAATGATTTAAAACCCCTATGATGTTTTTTCTCCATTTAAGTGGTACCTGATCATAGACTTTTTTTTTTCTTTTTACATGTAGCCCCTGGCAGTCAAAGGCCTTTTGCCTATAAGTCATAATCCATACTTGTGCCTTTAGCTTGAAAATACTGTAAACATTCAGAATATATAGAAGTTCTTTGTAAGTGTGCCTGTTCCTTCCTGCAGATGACAAACTATTTATTCTCTATTGATGTCATCTCACCCAATTACAGTACTGACGAAGGTCAAGAGAGACCCAAAGTAAGAGCCCCATCTCTTACATTTGAGCAGATGTAAGTACTTGAATGGCTGCTCCTCTTTTTCTATTATCCATTTGCTTTAAAACATTGTACAATGAGTACAGAACAAATTCTTTCTCTCTCACAACACTACCAAATAAATTTAAAAATAGACATAGGTGAGAGTGCAAGTGTGTTCATATTGAAAGTGTGAGGAAGGGTGCTAGACTGTTGATTTTTTTTTTTTTTTTTTTACTTGTTCTGATATATTTTTCCATGCTCTCAGATGTACAGAACAGACTTGTCATAAATTACCAAACATCCAGAACCTTAAAATAAACTTGAAAAATCACAGAATACACAGAGGAGCAATCAGACAGGCAAACAGTGAAGGCTGCTCTGCATGTGCATCCGTTTTAGTGCATTTTAAATTTAAACAGTCGTCTTTGCACAGTGTGAAACGTATTCTCTGCTACAACAGTTTGCTTGGATTTAAACCTGAAAAACCACACTCAGGTCATGCTGGGTGTTTCAGGGTTCGCTGCAGTATGAAACTTTGTGTGCATTACAGTATGTCTCCTTGACAATGCATGGAAGTGCTGAGTGAAATGAAGCTTTTATGTGCTGTGCCTTTACAAGAATGATAAACAGAACACGTCTGTCACGTCGACTGCTCTGTCATGTCGACATTTCAGTTAGTCACTTTTTTCAGTCCTGTTTCAACTCTGTCAGTTCATCACTGTGGCTCCTTGTGTCCAGAGGGTAAACCCTGCTTTCCTGTGATTCACAAAGTCAAATAGCAGATTATAAACACCTGTGAGGCTTCACAAAAATCTGTCCATAAAGCATGATCTCATTAATATACTCCATAATTTGTCTGCAAACTCTGGTTTTAGCAGATGTTCTTAAGCACAGAAACGTACAATATCTACATTTTGATTGCATCTAAAATATAAACCCTTTTATGTAAGAACAAATATTCACAATTCACAAATATTTATGAATCCTTGGAAGTTCATAGAGTATTTAATTCATGAAATATTTTAGTTAATTTCAATGTGTTTATAATATATAAGATTGTTTAATGCCGTCACATTTATTTAACAAAGTTTTCAAGCACCTATTTAGACATTATAATGGTTTCATTCGGTTCTGTGTAATTTCTAAAGACAGGTCAGAACCATTATGATGGTGCATTCAAGTCATGTCGAAATGATTGTATTTATGAGTTGAACGCACATGGTAATTAGAGTGGGAAACTCTGGATTTTCTTAGAGCCCTGACATTCCGAGTTGGGGGCGTCAATTTAAGAATCATGGCAGAAGTGAATAGTATTTGGTAATAATTCCGTTTTTCTTGAGGATTTTGACTGTGCATTTTAGTTTGTATGCATTTTATAACAATAAATATATTGTCAATAATGATAAAACTTGCCAGAAAATAAGACTCATTTAGCTGGTTAATGCAGTGACAAGCTTTGCAACAAAACTACATTTCCCATCATTATATGTGGCCACACAAGAATGATAATAATTACACACCTAATATGTGGTTTTGCTCATTTCTTTTCTTTTTTTGCATTGGTGCTGAAAAACTTCCCAGTAGTAAGTGAAAAAGTATATAAAAATATAAAAATATAAAATTGATAAATGGGTTTATTCTCTCACGTATTTACGATTTCCAACCTTGTAAGTACAAACTTCCCAGGGGGACTTGAACTCACCATGACAGCACAGACACATAGACACAAATCAGTAAATGAGTGAAACATATGTTATTGTAACACTGTAACATTAACAGTGTTTCCCTTATTTTTCATACTTGTTAAGTTTTAATGATAGATTTAGCCATACAAAGAGTGCATATGACTTTACTTTTATTAGTCACATCTGGATTTCAATTTTCAATTTATTTTCCATTTAAAAAGGTCATTTTCAGAAAACGTTACTCAATAATTCACTGATTAATTAAAGTCCCACTAAGGGGCTAAGGTAGGGGTACTCAATAGGCAGACTCCGGTCCGGATCCGGACCGAAGGACAATTCAATCCGGACTGAGATCAAAATTTTTGTGCTAGTAATCTGACACCTGGCTAAACGATTGTGTAAGCATATGTGTATACACACGTAGAGCGGGAACAAAGCTTATTCCCATGCTGAACGTGCTTTATTCCCGCTCCGCACGCGTTGCCTCTCTCCCCGCTACCCACCTTATTTTTCAGCAGAACTAGGGCATCGCATTATCAACCTTGGATGTGGACCACTTCCGATATCAGCCGGGAAAATGCTGCTTCAACTTTCTTTGCACCAAAACGGCATCTTTTTTCATCTTGGCAAAATAATAAACGTAAAAACACATTTTACTACATTTACAATTTCTTAGCGGTGCATAGTAAACAGACAGGCAGCTCTTGCATTCAGCATGGCTTATGAAACATTGCCTTTGGAAATAAACAAATAAAGGCATCATTGGAAGTTATGCTGGTACATATGAATGGAAGTTTACATGGAGACAAGAAAGACTGCATCATCACGATCTCGGTGAATGATTTATTTTTTTACTAAAAATGCTGCAGTTAGAAAATTATCTGACAGTAGACCATCATTCTACTGTACATCCTGTGGTTGTGTGATAGTTTATAAACTTATATCACTAAATTCTGGTATTATTATCCTTCTATTTATTTACATTGAGGTCAATAACAGTGGAACTTCTACACATTCGCCGGAAATGCAGCTGCTGCTTACTTCTGCATTGCAAAATAAGGTGGATAGAGGCACCGCATAAAGCTTGAACTGTATGTAGTTGAAGGCGCGGTTATTTTAACAACAGTAGCGGAGACACCGCTACAGATACTGGCATCTTTCGCTTAAACACACTGCAGAAAACAAAAATGAACCAAAGTGAAACTATCTTCATCTGTTTGATGTGTGATTCAGACTGTTCAGCTAAGCCAGGTTTGTGTCAGGACAAGTTAACGTGCCACCTTTAGACTATAATTAGACTAAAATTCTGGATAAATGTAGCTTAATTAATCAGCATGTCGGCCTTTCATAATAAACACACCGATTTTTGTTCAAATTTTGTGAAAATTAATTCGAGATGTTATCATGGCATGGGTGGCAAGGAAAGCCTGTTTATACTTAAATTAAGCAAACAGTATTTTTATGCTTCACTGTTGTTATGTACATTGTTTGTTTGTTTGTTTGTAGAATCCCACTTTAAGGAAAATATAAAAATGGTCCATTCAGACTTTTAAATTTGTATACATTTTTCTTGGGGGACACCCTTGAACCCCCATTCAATATTTTTGTATCTGTCAAAAGGCCTCCTATGCTTTGTCCCACCATAAATATTCTGAATGAAAAAATATTTAAACACAAAAACTGAACTGCTGTAATTCAGCTTCAAAACGAACTGTTGATCTTATTCTGAGAGTTTTGAAGAGACTATTTTGACTGTTTAGGATTATTATTATTTTTTTTCTTATTTTACAAAGTAGCCTACTATTGCTGCCAATGTGGCAAGTTATAAAACCTATTAAAAATATATATTATATAATTTCATAGCCATATGACACTATGTAAGCTATGCATTATTTTCCAGACCTTTGCTGGTAAGGAAATGTAGAGACCAGACCTCTTGGAACTTTAACTGAGTACCCCTGAGCTAAGGAATTATGTCTTGAGGCCACCTCCACTCTTGTACTGGAGACTTTCAAAAATGCTCTCTAGTCACACATACTTAGGAAAACAGTGATGTTGAGAAATGAAAAACTGAGTTTTCAACTGAAAATGTATTATTGTAGATGTGGCCTGAGTATTGAACTTGGTCACCTGTGGCGGTACCCACAAAAATTTCCTCCATTGAAAGTCCATTCCATTTCAAATCCATTTAATCTATTAGTGCGTACTTTGTAAAACGATGACGTTAGGAAACTGAAAACTGAGTTTTTAAATGAAAACAGATGAGTGTATGTGGCTTAAAGTTGTACGTAACAGGGTTTACATTTTAGATATGTCAATACATACAGTACAGTTAAGTGTCTATCCAAATGTACAAAACTTTATGCGTAAACTTTATATACAAATACCTACAAATACTAAAGAGACTGGTGTAAAGGTTAGGGTTTGGCATGCTCAGTTAGGGTTAGGGTCATTGACAGTGATCCATCTCTGAATTATGTGCCTCCCATATGCAGCTCTGTTACTTGTCTCAGCTCTGTGTGTGCGCTGAGTAAAAGGATGAAGTGTAGCTGAAGTCATGAGGAATACTTGAAGGCTTGAGGACTGTTGGAATTCTTCATGGATGAACACCCTCATGTATTATATGAGAATCTTTCATGAAGCGTTTGTTCTGTGGCCTCTCCTTTCCAAAGCCCTTAATGATGTTCTCTCTGCCCTCCTCTTCTGTTTTCATCCTGTGGCCTTCCGTTTCTCTAATTTTTTCTCTCACTATCTCTATTTCACACTTTCTTCTTCACTTCATCTCCTTCTCTCCCTCTTTCTTCTCTCTGTTTTCATGAATAGACTCACTGAGCTGTCAAGTACAGGACTAGATCTGTACAGACCTCAAAGTCAGAGAGAGAGAGAGAGAGAGAGAGAGAGAGAGAGAGAGAGAGAGGGATGACAGATGAGGAGGAGAGGAGTGAGAGAGTTTTGGGTGTCATGAAGGGGTCATTGCAGTGCTTGCATTTGAACTGTATACATTCACTGCTGATGGCAATGACAAAGTAGCATATTGACACTGGGTTGACCTCTGGAAAGGACATTTCCTGTTTGAAGATTATTAGCAATTTCCGAGCTGGCTGGTACTAAATCGCTTCTTGCTTTTGTCAGTGGCAATTAAGAAGGTAAACAAGTCAAAGTTGTGAAGCATACAGACTTCAGACACGATGGTCATGCAAAAGATGTTTAAATCTTGGCCAAGTTGCTAGAAACCCCTTAAGTTAAGAATACCTTTAGTTATTATTGTAAGGTTATTGTCATTCAGGTTTTTCTAAAAATTAAGAAAAATCTGGCCCGTGATGTGTGGGACAGCATAGATGAAATTACTCTAACGTCACACTGCAGGCAACAGCACTTCCGTGTTTTTTTAAGCAGCAGATTTCAGTGGTGGATATGGGCAGCGCTGCAGTTTTAATAATCTTTTTAGCATTATATAATGTTAGAATGTGATGTTAATAAAAAATGTTGGGAAAGTCTGAGAAATGTGGCATATGAAAATGAAAACTACCATCAGACATACAATATGTGTCTTTACTGCATAAATTATTAACCCAAATACAGTAAATAATAATTTTTGACTTCAATATCATCATATTTCATGTTCAAACTTCATTTCAGCCATTTTTGATTTAACAATTGCTACTTACCTCATTCAAAATACACAGATGAGCCAAAACATTATGACCACTTACAGGTGAAGCGAATAACATTGATCATCTCCTAAAAAGGCCACATGTCAAGATCTGTGTAGATTAGATGGTAAGTGAACAATCAGTTCTCGTAGTCAATGTGCTGAATGCAGTAGAAATGGGCAGGAGTAAAGACCTAAGTGACTTTGACAAGGGCCAAATGGTTATGGCCAGACGACTGGGTCAGAGCATCTCTGAAACCGCAAGGCTTCTAGGGTGCTCCCGGACAGCAGTGGTGAGTACCTACCGACAGTGGTCCGACGAGGGAAAAACCACAAACCGGCGACAGGGTGTAGCGCCCAAGACTCATCGATGTGCGAGGGCAACGAAGGCTATCCCGTCTAGTCCAAACCGACAGAAGGTCTACTGTGGCACAAGTCACAGAAAATTTAAATGATAGTTACGGGAGGAATGTGTCACAACACACAGTGCATCGCACCCTGCTGCATATGGGGCTGTGTAGCCGCAGAGTGCCAATGATGACCCTGCAAGAGTCGGAAATGGACCTTGGACCAGTGGAAGAAGGTCATCTGCTCCGATGAGCCCCATTTTCTTTTACATCTCGTGGACGGCTGTGTACGTGTGCTGCATTTACCAGAGTTCAAGATGTTGCTCTGGCCTCCAAATTCCCCAGATTTCAATCCGACTGAGCATCTGTAGGATGTGCTGGACCAACAAGTCTGATTCATGGTGGCTCCACCTTGCAACTTACAGGACTTGAAGGATCTGCTGTTAATGCCTTGGTGCCAGATACCACAGGACACTTGGTCTTGTAGAGTCCATGCCTCAGTGGGTCGGCGCTGTTTTGGCAGCACGTGGAGGACCAAAAGCATATTAGGCATAATGTTTTGGCTCATCAGTGTAATTGTAAAAACTTCATTTTAGCAGTAAGACATTATTTTTATTCGCATATCCTTTCACAAACAGCAGCCTATGCACTGCAATGGTAAAGACGGGGTCTTGTTCTGACCTTCCATGGGTTTTTTGAGAGATGAAAGTTAGATCATATTTGACATCTGTCAAAGCAGTTGCACTTCGGAAATTAAAAACAGCAGTTTTGGATGTGAATTTGCATGATTCCTTCGTTAAAAGTTCAAATTCACCAACAAAAGCGGGGGTATGTGGGTGTCATTAGAGCAGATGCAATAGCAATCACAGTGATCTGTGAAATATAAAGAAATATGTCAAATCTTGAGTTTATCCTGATCCACCGATCCTGTTGTAAATTTAAAGAAGCCCAAATCTCTAATAATCTTTTGGAAAAGCGCTAACCCACAAACTACATTTTTTGAGCACTTTCAGCTGGGGCATAGGAACGATCTAAAAACTCGGGGGGACACATATGAAATCAGCCTCTCTTCACAATATCACAGTTTTAAAGTTTAAAAATATGTTTTATGTTTTTAAGAACATGTGATATGATTTGAAAGAAAGCATATCAACTGAACTTTTAAGAAAAGGGGGGGGGGGGGGGCTCACTTTTTCCCTGCAGCCACCATATTTGTGACCAGTGTAATCAGGTTACTTTTTCAAGTAACGAGTAAAGTAACAATATTTTTTATTTTAGACCATAATATCTGACTTATTTTTAAATAAAGTAACGCGTTGCTTTTTTACACCTCTGCTGTCCCTGTATTGCGAGAAATCAGGAGTAAAAGTGTGCAAACTTCGGGGAAGAGACATAGTGCATGATGGGCATTGTAATTCTACAGAGTGTGAGGCCAGAGACTATTTAGCAGAGACAAGTCACTTCTTTTTAAATTAATGGGAGAAATTGGAACGCCCAACCTAGAAGCTCTTGCACCCAGTCAATAGATGTAGAAAGGATGTCCCGCCTTGCAGGTAAAAGAGCCAATCACCTTTTAGACAGACATGGACTCAAGATGGCGCCGAGTATGGCTGCTGCGTTGCGAGCTCCGACACAACATAGCAATGTTTTGTTTGTTTTGTTCACAATTCTTATGTTTTTTGTCTTGGATGTTGTCTGCCTTATTGTCTACGACAGACAAACACTTTTGGACATTGGTTCAGCGATCTCACACCGAAAACCGGACTTCACATTCCTCAATGCCAACCCGCTGTTTACAAACACGCAAGCGGAGCCCTTTGTCTGGGCAGCATGGCCGCGGAAATGCAGGAGGAAAAGGGGAAACAGAGCCGGCGTTCTCATCAGAGTAAGAACAGTTATGCCCTCCGAAAAACTATCAAAACAGCAAAACGCCAGTACAGGAGCAAGATTGAAGGACAGTTTAACACCACCAACTCTAGAAGCATGTGGCAGGGAATTAACATCATCACGGACTTTAAAGGGAATAAAAACTCTGCCATGAACACCGCTGCCTCTCTACCGGATGAGCTAAATACTTTTTATGCTCGTTTTGAGGGAAATAACACCGCCCTCGCGGAGAGAGCTCTCGCAGCTGAAGCTATAGAGGTTAGTTCACTCTCCGTCTCTGTAGCGGATGTAACCCGATCCTTCCGACGGGTGAATATCCGCAAAGCCGCGGGCCCAGACGGCATTCTGGGCCACGTCATCAGAGCGTGCGCGAACCAGCTGGCTGGTGTTTTTACGGACATTTTCAACCTTTCCCTCTCTTTGTCTGTAGTCCCCACATGCTTTAAAACATCCACCATTGTGCCTGTACCAAAACAATCAAAAATAACTTGTTTAAATGACTGGCGTCCTGTTGCTCTGACCCCCATCATCAGCAAATGTTTTGAGAGACTAATCAGAGATTACATCTGCTCTGTATTGCCACTCAATCTTGACCCGCTGCAGTTTGCATACCGCAACAACCGCTCCACTGATGATGCCATTGCATCTACAATACACACTGCTCTCTCCCACCTGGAAAAAAAGAACACTTATGTGAGAATGCTGTTTGTAGACTACAGCTCAGCATTCAACACCATAGTGCCCTCCAAGCTAGATGAGAAACTCCGGGCTCTGGGCTTAAACAGCTCGCTGTGCAACTGGATCCTGGACTTCCTGTCAAGCAGACGCCAGGTGGTTAGAATAAGCAGCAACATCTCCTCATCACTGACCCTCAACACTGGAGCCCCGCAGTGCTGTGTTCTCAGCCCACTACTGTATTCCTTGTACACACAAGACTATGTGGCAACACATAGCTCCAATGCCATCATTAAGTTTGCTGATGACACGACGGTGGTAGGTCTGATCACTGACAATGATGAAACAGCCTACAGAGAGGAGGTGCACACTCTGACACACTGGTGTCAGGAGCACAACCTCTCCCTCAACGTCAGTAAGACAAAGGAGCTTGTGGTGGACTTCAGAAGAAAAGACAGAGAACACAGTCCCATCACCATCAATGGAGCACCAGTGGAGAGAGTCAGCAGCTTCAAGTTCCTGGGTGTCCACATCACTGAGGAACTCACATGGTCCGTCCATACTGAAGTCTTTGTGAAGAAGGCTCATCAGCACCTCTTCTTCCTGAGACGGCTAAGGAAGTTTGGAATGAACCGCCACATCCTCACACGGTTCTACACCTGCACTGTGGAGAGCATCCTGACTGGCTGTATCTCTGCCTGGTACGGCAATAGCACTGCCCACAACCGCAAAGCACTGCAAAGGGTGGTGCGAACTGCCAGACACATCATCGGAGGTGAGCTTCCCTCCCTCCAGGAAATATATACAAGGCGGTGTGTGAAAAAAGCTCGGAGGATCATCAGAGACTCCAACCACCCGAGCCATGGGCTGTTCTCACTGCTACCATCAGGTAGGCGGTATCGCAGCATCAGGACCCGCACCAGCCGACTCCATGATAGCTTCTTCCCCCAAGCAATCAGACTTCTGAACTCTTGATCTCCCACGATCAAAATACATCAGCACTGCACTTTATTACCCTTACTCTTATATCTCACACCGGACTATTATAAATTATATTATTATTATTATATTATGTTCTCTCTTAACAACTGACTATCAACTGACAGCCTGAATGTCAATACAGTACAATACTGTACATTCTATATATATATATATATATATATATATATATATATATATATATATATATATATATATATATATATATACTTTTTTATATATATTTTTTTATTTTTTATTTTTATTGAATAATGTGTATCTATATAGTAAAAAACAAAAAAACAAAAAAAAAAAACAGCGTATTGTATACTGTACAGTGTATGTTATTATTTGTATATTGTTGAGTGTAATTATGTGTATAACAGATGTTTAAATTGTGTTGTGTTAATTTGATGTTATTGTAAATTGGTATATGTCTCATCACTGTCACGACTGCTATGTTGATCGGAACTGCACCCAAGAGTTTCACACACCATTGCACTTGTGTATATGGCTGTGTGACAATAAAGTGATTTGATTTGACATCGCCTGTCAATCAGCTCACTAACATGCATACGCATTTTGTGTATTAGCGTAATATGAGGTCAGCAGTCGGTTGAGTGAAACGCGATTGATTCATGTATTAATACACTGCATTAAAAAAAAAATCTGTAAACGCATTTAGGCAGAGGGAATATAAGACTAGTCTTCCACTGGCCATGACACGATACACGGGGTGAAATACTCGCTCAGTTCACTGACTTATGCAGTCGAACTGCTCCGTGTTACAGCCCTCTGTAACTAGGAGAATGGAATGAGAAAAGCTGACTCTGGATCAGTGACTCTGTATGCAGAGAAAATGTCTTAGTTTCTAAAAATATTCTACATTTTTGTTTTATAATAAACAAGTAGTTTGATTCATGAAGCAAACTGTTTTTATGACATTTTGGTAGCAATAAAAACCATTCCATTCAAGTTGTATCAACATGTGCCTTTGCAGTAGGCTATCCGTAGTACGCACCGTGGATCAACTCAAAACAAGCGTGCACTAAGATGACTTTAATAAAATATATATTTTTTTACTTGACACATTCCTTGAACATGTTAGGTTGGCATTCCCCACTGAATTTTATCCTGACTCAGAAGACCAGAGCAGATCAGGTGGACGGCCAGAAGACCCAGGAGACCAGAGTATATCAGGCAGATGGCCAGGAGACCCAGGAGACCAGAGTATAGCAGGCAGACAGCCAGGAGACCCAGAAGGCCACCTCAGGGTAGGGACTGGATCAGGTGGTCTGGTTGGCGGCCATAGGGCTGAAACAGGGTCAGGAGGCCTGGGTGGCAACCACAGGGTCGAGATAGGGTCAGGAGGCCTGGGAGGTGGCCACAGACCAGAGACTGGAGCCGTGGAGGACTCTGAGAGTGGAGCCGTGGCAGGCGGAGCCATGGGAGGCACGAGGGGAAAAGTCGTAGAAGGCGGAGCCGTGGCAGGCTCAAAGGGTGAAACTGTGGAAGGCTCAAGGGTAAGAGTCCAGGATGACTGGGAAATGACCTCAGTGGTCGTGAACATGAGCAGAGTCTCAGGAGCGACCTCCGTGGTCATGGGCATGGACAGAGACTTGGGAACGACTTCTGTGGTCGTGGGCATGGATTGAGACTCGGGTACGACCTCTGTGATCGTGGGCATGGACTGAGACTCGGAGATGACCTCTGTGGTCGTGAACATGGGCTGAGACTTAGAAACAACCTCCGTGGTCGGGTACATGGGTAGGGACTCAGAGACGACCTCTGTGGTCATGTACATGGGCAGAGACTTGAAAACGACCTCCGTGGTCACGTACATGGGCAGAAACTCGGAGACGACCTCTGTGGTCATGTACATGGGCAGAGACTTGAAAACGACCTCCGTTGTCGTGTACATGGGCAGAGACTCGGAGATGACCTCTGTGGTTGTGAACATGGGCTGTGACATGGTGTGGAGCAGACTCATATTTTACTGTGACATGGCATGGAGCCGACTGTGGCATGATTGTGACATGGCGTGGACACAGGCATGGAAGACTCGGAAGCCAGAACCGGGATTGAGAGAGGAGGATCCTCTGCAGCGAGTGTCTCCAAGATTAGCCTCACATATTCCTCCCATGTGCAATCTCCGGTCTCCGGCAATTCCCTCCACCGGCGTGTTGTTAGTCCAATTTGGTAGATGGATTTCAGGGTATCATCATCAAAACCAGTGTGGATGGCAACGGTGGAGAAGAAATGGGAGAACTCTCTTATTGATAAGTCCACCTGGCTCAGCTGTACGAAGTACGGCGCAAGATCCATTTTGTGGTCAGTTGTTCTGTAACGATCTGGAAGGAAGTCATGAGAGATGGATCTAGGTGCAGCTAAGAAGTATAATGAGAAATAAAGTACAAAATAACAGGTAAACACAGGAACAAAACAAAACATCCACGATGGGAAACAAGAACATGAACAGGAGGAAACATCTACGAAGGGCACTGGTCATACACGGGAGGTCAAAACACATAACAACTGACAAAGAACAAGCAAACAACAGGGCATTATATACACAATGGGTAATGAGTAAATGAAAGACAGGTGAAGACAATCAAGGACAGCTGGCAGTGATGAGGGCAGGGAATCTATGAGGAATAGATGACAGGGGAGAATCACAAGGCAAACAACAGTGAATCGTGACAACTATGTTGTTTTGACAAGAGTGTTGTACAGTAGCTAGCATGACCTGTAATATCTCTTGTATGCTATGCATGGCTTATTTGTATGGAATGCAAAGCATAGCAGAAGAGAAAGTGGCTGTGAGAAAAACAATTACGCAAAAGTAATGCTTTACTTTCCATAAAAAAATTAATGTTTAATTAATTAATTTACTTTTTTAAGGAGTAACACAATATTCTAACAAGTTATTTTTAAAAGTAACGTTACCCAACACTGTTTTTGACCCTTTGCAGGAGGAAACAATGGTGGTGAATTGAAAAACACCCATAAAAGAATATCATGAAAAACCTCAAAAAATGCTTTTGATCCATGCAAAGTCCCAGGAAAGGTGTATACAGGTCTGAGGTCAGCACAAATATAGCCATTTAAATATATTTTATACACAATTTACCTCCGTACGCCAGCGAGTCTGTTGAGTGACTGGCGAGTGCACATACCTATAGGTACATCACCGTGAACATCTCTCTTCCAGAAGTTATAAATGTTTGTGTTGTTTTCTTCTCTGATTTGGTCAAAATATTACAAAATGTCTGTGATGATCCCATCTGTATGAATATAAGAGCTGCTTTTAACTCATGAAGAATACACAGAAAGCAACCAAGGCATATCAGTGAATAAGACTAATGTTTACAATGTAGTCCGGTGGTGTGAATAAAGTCTGTGCTTCATAATCTTATGATGTGTTGTTTATTGACTAACATTATTATATACACACTAAATAGATCATATATATTTGCATTATAGTGCTTTTTTATTTATTACAATGTGTTACAATTATTGCATACCTTAATACACTCTGGGTGTTATGAATAACATCGTCCTATGTGCATTTCCAGTTTAATTGTATCCGAATCGATGATGTTATAAATATAATTGATACGTGTACAGATAACTGACATGTTTAAATAAATAAGCAAAGACCACAAGTGTTTTTATCCATGTTCTCCCCCTTCGCTGCTTGTCTTTCATGAAATAAAGCCATGTCACTTAAAAGATAAAACTTTATTGAAATAAAAATGACATTTTGGCTCTGGTAATTACACAGCAGTATCACCTTTTCAAGATTTATAAATAGAAATAAAAATTTAGCTGACTTTTGCTGCATTCCACAGTGTGGCACAATGAAGGTATATGGAATTTTGATCACAAACATGGTGGCGCGGTCATACAGTGATGTCACATGAAACAGGTCAATACACTGTTCACTATACACTATGCACTCAGCCATCTAGTGTATAGATTTTAAAAGTGTAACACTTTAGATTTAACAAGTGAAAAGAAAAAAATCTAAAGTGCACAACATAAAGTAACATAAGCACTGGAACTATGCATGCATAGTTACAACAAACCATCACAATCTTGATTCCCTAAAATATCTGCACACTGTAATGACATCTCAATGTCCAGTGGCATGTAACCGGCTGGGTTTAACTCACTATACTGTCATAATGGTGAGTGAAAAACCTAACAGGAAATAACAATGATGAACACCATCTGTGCAGTGCCATCTCAAGCCACTGTTGTTGCATCAGACTTTCTTACACTCTATACAGGTCACGCGTTACTAACAGTGTGTAGCCCATCAGCTGCTACCATTGATACAGAGACTTCTGGAATCTCTGCTAGACTGTTGGCTAAGACTTTATACATATGATTCTTAGTATGGTTTCATTAGTAAGAGAGAGATAGAGAGAGAGAGAGAGAGAGAGAGAGAGAGAGAGAGAGAGAGAGCAGATGTCTGTGCACTCTAAAAAGTGACTTACTGTCCCTCACAGGTACAATCTGTCTAAACCCTGCTATCAGTCTCTCATTCCCCCTCAGTGTTCTGAGCCCATGTTTTGGTCCAGTCACACAGTCAGTATGCTGTGTGCGTATGTGTGCCAGCTTAATGCCTGTCATTTATTTAATACGTTGCTAGTGATTATGAGAGAGACCCGGGAGAAATCTGACAGCAATGAGGATGCTGTTCTATCTCAAAACTCAAGAGTTGCAGGAACACAGGGGATGAATAAAGACACACATCTTCCTGTATTGTACTTGTGTGTGTGTGTGTGTGTGTGTGTTTGTGACTATGTGGTTGAAATAAAATTGTGAAATAGGGTGAAAGAGAAAGAGAAAGAAAAAAGGGGAAAAGGATAAAAAAAAGAGATGTCAAAAAGTGAGAATAAAATGATTTTTCTTATATATTTAGTAAACCCTGAAGAAGAATGTCAAGATGTTCCAAAAATCTTCACATATTTCCCAAAATATGTGGCATCTCTGTGTCAGGTTCTCTGGCTGATCTGTTTGGTGAGTCTGTCTTGTGTCTGTGTGTTCCCATATTCCCTTTGTGTTTCCTTGTTTTTGTTTGCCATGTGCTGGCAGCTGGTGTGGGGTTTCCCCACAGGGGTTGCAGCCCTGCTAGCCCATTGTCTGATTTGCATCTCCTGTGTCTTGTTTTGTTAATTACACTCCCTCCCTATTTAACTCCCTTGTGTGTGTTGTCTTGTGCATTCAGCCAAGCTGTTGTGCTTCATCTGTCGGCCGGTCAGTTTGTTTGTTGTATTTTCTTCTGCCTTGCCTTCCTGCGATCCCAGACATCTCTGCTCTACCCGGTTATCAGTTTTACCATTTCCCTTCTGGTCCCTCTCTGCTCTCCCCTGGTTGCCTCTCATGTGGATTACAACCTACCTCTCAGTCTGCTCTGGTTTCATCGGTTCCTGTCTGCCCCCGTGCTTTTCGGCAGCACAAGGGATTCTTCTTGGCTGCCACAAATAACTCATCATTTCCTCTCACCAAGCCATGGAGGAGATGGCTGCCCGCATCACAGAGCTCTCCCACCAGCTACAGAGCTTCCAAGTGGAACCATCATCTGCAGCCCTTGCCGCAGCACCCCCAACACCTCGCAACATTCCTTTGGTCTCAGAGCCCCAACTGAATCCCCCAGCGCCATATGATGGTGATCCAAAATCATGCCGGGTTTTCTTATCTCAGTGCTCTCTTGTCTTTACTCTGAAGCCCTCTGCCTTCCCTTCAGAAGATGCCAAGTTCACTTATGTCATTACTCTCCTCACTGGACGGGCCCAGGAGTGGGGAACATCAGTTTGGGACGACAAGCATCCCTGCTTCACTTCCTTCGAGGTGCTCTCTGCTGAAATGAAGAAGGTCTTTGATCATTCCTCATAGGGCAGAGAGGCAGCCACCTGCATGCTTATGTTCATCAAGGAGAGAGGTTAGTCTTGGATTATGCCATTAAATTCCAGACTATGGCGGCTGCTTGTGACTGGAATGAGGGGGTGCTGTGGAGCTGTTTTCTGCATAGGCTCTCTGAGCGGATCCAGGATGAGATCTATGTGATGGATCTGCCTTCTGGGATAAATGACCTGAATGACTTGGCCATTTGAGTGGATAAAAGGCTCGCCCTTTGCCGTCACAATCGCTGTGCCCATCGCTTATTGGAAGGGGGTATCCTCTCACAGCCCACTGCTGGTGCGTTCTCCTTGGACCACCACCAGGAAGCAGAGCCTATGCAGATCAGTCGGACCAGCCTTAGTCAGGAGGAGAGACATCGCCTACTCGTATTGGGGTTATATCTGTATTGCAGCAAGCCTGGACATCGTGCCCACTACTGTCCGTTAAAACCGGTATCTCACCAGTAAGGAACATACTGGTGAAAGTGAACACAGTGGACAATGCTCCTGCACAGTGCACTCTCCTCCCGGCTACGCTGCAGTGGGGAAAGACTACTCACCAGTGCTCTGAATTTGTGGATTCCCCTCTGCTCCAGAACTTCATGGGCTTGGCTCCTTGGCCCTTCGATGGGATGTACATGTTTCCAGTTTGGAGGTTCCTTTGGCTACCAGGGACATAAGTGGCAAGCCTTTGGAGAGAGTATCTAAATCCATAGTCACAGTGAGTCTGTTGATCTTGGGTAATCAAGAGGAGGAGATTGTGTTTTACTTAATCAGGTCCCCATATGTACCTCTTGTGCTGGGTCACCCATGGTTGGTAAAACACAATCCCAACATTAATTGGGAAAATGGCTCTATCCTTTTTTGGAGTGGCTTTTGTCATAAGGAGTGTTTGGGATTGGCTCTGTCTACTGTCTCTGTTTCTTCTGTTTTTCAGGACGAGCTGATAGATCTGACTGGTGTTCCTGTTGAGTACCATGATCTCAGGAGGGAGTTCAGTAGGTCCAGGGCTGCATCTATCCCTCTGCATAGCCCCTATGACTGTGCCATTGACCTCCTGCCTCGTGCTTCTCCATCTCGGGGGCGATTGTACTCTTTGTCATCCCCTGAGCATGAGGCCATGGAGAAGTACATTAACGAGTCTCTGGCAGCCAGCCTCATCCGTCCCTCTTCGTCTCCGTCAGGTGCGGGGTTCTTCTTTGTGGAGAAGAAGGATGGTTCACTGCCTCCCTGCATCGATTATTGGGGGCTGAACAACATCACTGTTAAGAATAGATATCCATTACCTCTGATGACTTCAGCTTTCGAGCTGTTGCAGAGGGTGCGTTTGTGCGTTTTTACAAAGTTGGACCTCTGCAATGCCTACCACTTAGTGCACATTAGAGAGGGAGATGAGTGGAAAACAGCATTCAACACACCCACGGAGCACTTTGAGTATGCGTTTTGAGCTCACCAATGCTCCAGCTGCCATTCAGGCTCTGGTTAATGATGTGCTGTGTGATATTGTGAATCAGTTTGTGTTTGTGCATCTGGATGATATACTGATCTTCTAACAGTCTCTCCAGGTACACATCCAGCATGTCCACCAGATCCTGCAGAGGCTGCTAGAGAACCAGCTTTTCATCAAGGCAGAGATGTGTCAGTTTCATGCACAGTCAGTTCCGTTCCTAGGGTTTTTCATTTCCACAGGGGGAATCTGTGTGGATCCATCCAAGGTAAGGGCCATTTCTGGTTGGCCAACCCTGGACTCACGCAAGGCTCTGCCAACTTTTATAGGCACTTCATTAAGAATTATAGTCAGGTTGCTGCTCCTCTGATGGGTCTCACTTCCACCAAGGTTCAATTTAATTGGTCGCCGCAGGCTCAAGCGGCTTTTGATAAATTGAAATCCCTGTTTTCATTGGCTTCAGTTCTTACTATCCCTGATCCGGCTTTGCCATTTGTGGTTAAGGTGGACGCGTCAGAGGTTGGGGTGGTTCTATCACAGCATTCCCCCAGGGACGGAAGGACTCACCATTGAGCCTTTTTCTCCTATTGTTTGTCACAGGTGGAACAGAACTATAACATTGGGAACGGGTACCTGTTGGTAGTGAAGATGGCCCTGGAGGAGTGGTGTCACTGGTTGGAGGGAGCTAAGGAGCCATTTGTGGTCTGGACCAACCATAAAAACCTTAAGAATATCCGCCTTCCTAAGAGGCTGAACTCTCAACAGGCTCGCTGAGCACTCTTCTTTGGACAGTTCAACTTTACTATCTCATACCAACCTGGCTCCAAGAACTGTAAGCCTGATGCGCTCTCTTACATGTTTCAGGACCTGGAGCGGTCAGATGCCCCCGACACCATTCTTCCACAGGACAGGGTGGTGGCCTTAGTATTGTGGGCAGTCAAGGCTCTGGTTAGGAGAGCGCTGAGGTCGATGACCATCCCAAGCGGGTGACCGGAGGGTCTGTTGTATGTTCCCAGGTCGATCCAGGCTGCCATTCTCCAGTGGAGTCACACCTCCAGAGTGGCTTGTCACCCGGGAGTCAGAAGGACTGTGGTGCTGGTTCGCCAGAGTTTCTGATGGCTGGGATTGGTGGAGGATGTCCGCCGGTTTGTGGGGGCATGTTCAGTCTATGCTGTTAGTAAGTCCTCCAATCGCCCCTTTGCTGGCCTCCTTTAACCTCTACCCAATCCCTCCCTCCCCAGTCCCATATTGCCCTTGATTTTGTGTGTGGTCTTCCCCCATCCAAGGGGAATATGGTGGTGCTGACAGTTATGGACCGGTTTGTCATGGATCACATCTTCTGGATTCATGGCCTTCTGGTTGACGTGGTCTCCAACAGGGGTCCTCAGTTCATCTCCCATTTCTGGAAGGAGTTTTGCCGGCAGTTGGGGGCTTCTTTTGCACTGTCTTCCGGGTTCCACCCTCAGACCAATGGTCAGACTGAGCGGGCCAACCAGGACCTTGGTAAGATGCTCTGGCACCTGGCCTCTCAGAATCCTGCCTCCTGGAGTTAGCAGCTCATCTGGGATGAGTATGCTTACAACTCTCTCCGGGTGTCGTCCACAGGGCTGTCCCACTTCCAGTGTTGTTTGGGTTATCAACCACCTCTCTTTCCCTCCAAGGAGCTGGATTCCTCGGTTCCCTCTGTCCAGTCATTCATCAGACACTGCTGTCGGACCTGGAGGTGGGCAAGGGAGGCTCTTGTCCAGGTGGGGGAATGCACTAAGGCCCATGCCTATGCCCACTGTTCAGTTCCTCCTGTCTACATGGTAGGCCAGAAGGTCTGGCTTTCTACTCGGGACCTTCCCCTTAATTTTCCGGCTCACAAACTTGCCCTTCGCTTTGTCAGTCCCTATCCCATCACCAAGGTCCTGAGTCCAGTCTCTGTCAAACTCAAATTACCCCCTCCTCTCAACAGGGTTCACAATGTATTTCATGTAGTCCGCATTAAACCCGTCATTCATTCTTCCCTTAATTCCTCTCCCCCCACTTCCCCGCCTCCTCCTCAGATCGTTGATGGGGTTCCCACCTACATGGTCTGGAGGCTACTGGACATCAGGAGGAGGGGCCATGGTTTCCAATATCTGGTTGACTGGAAGGGATACAGACCAGAGGAGAGGTGCTGGGTCCCAGCCTGGGGTATTCTTGATCAGTTCCTCATTGATGATTTCCACCATCGGCAATCAGTCCACCTGGGAGCACCAGGTGGTGTACTGTCAGGTTCTCTGGCTGATCTGTTTGGTGAGTCTGTTCTTTGTCTGTGTGTTCCCATATTCCCTTTGTGTCTCCTGGTTTTGTTTGCCATGTGCTGGCAGTTGGTGTGGAGTTTCCCAGCAGGGGTTGCAGCCCTACTAGCCCACTGTCTGATCTGCATCACCTGTGTCTTGTTTTGTTAATTACACTCCCTCCCTATTTAACTCTCTTATGTGTGTTGTCTTGTGCCAGATTGTCTTGTGCATTCAGCCAAGCTGTTGTGTTTCATCTGTCGGTCGGTCAGTTTGTTTGTTGTATTTTCTTCTGCCTTGCCTGTTTGTTTCCTGCCAACCCAGACATATCTGCTCTACCCGGTCATCAGTCTCACCATTTCCCTTCTGGTCCCTCTCTGCTCTCCCCTGGTTGCCTCTCCTGTGGATTACAACCTACTTTCAGTCTGCTCTGGTTTCATCGGTTCCCGTCTGCCCCCGTGCTCTTTGCCACTGTCAGTTCTACTCTCCATTCGGTCAACGGGTTCTCCTGGTGGTTTCCCGGAATCTCTTTCCGGCCAGCTCTTCAGTGGCTCACCCCTCAGTCCCATCCACTCCACTTCCCAGGACTTCCTACAGGCACACTCACCATTCTCGCCTCCCTGGTTGCCCTTGGTGGTTTTGTTGTGGTCAGCCACCTCATCTCCACAGTTTTTGCTTTAAGTTGAGAACCCACAAAAACTCTGTTTGTTTGATCTGTAGTGGTTGAGTCCACTTTGTTCTTCCCCTAACACTCTGCCGCTGTAGAAGAATAATTCACCAACATTTTTTACTTTTGTTATCTTTCACTCACCCCATATCGTTTCATCTCCATATTGTTTTTGTTCTTCAGTGAAGCGCAAAAAGAGATGGAAGGCACAATGTCCAATTAGTTCCTTTCCATACAATGAAAGTGGAAGGTGATTTATCATGCCAAACACCAAGGCCTTGTCCAAAATGGCACACTTGATGTGGACTTGCGGTCTTGTGGCCTTCATTTGCGCATTCACGCAAAGTCCACGAGACCATATGGTGTCCCACTTGAAATTTTAGCGCTCAAAAGGGTGCTCACAAGTGCCCCCTTTGTGCCCTCGATTCACTTTTCAGCTGAGGCCACATCAGTGCAAGCTCCACAGTGGTCTATTACCCAACAGTCCCTGCTGCTGATCCTCTCACCAATCACAGCACACTGGAGTTTCATGGCAGACAAGGCAATGTCAATTATGGATTAAATATTGATTTTAATAATCTTTTTTTTTTTTCTCTTCCTGATTGTCAATGGCGGATCACTTGCTTATCTTGTGTATAAAGTATCACTATGTTCTCCTTTCTAAACATTTGACAGTTTTAAGCAGCTGCATGTAACCATCCAGGTGTCTGAGTCATGTTTATTTGTCCTCTAAATATTTAAAAAGATGGGGTTTGTTGTTGTTGCTGTTATATGTGCACTTTGTTTTTTTAGAGGTTCTTGATAAAATTGTCTAATGCTTTATTGTCAGTGTGTTGCTTGGAATTATTTAATAAAAACAAACACTCAAAAGTTAGTTTAAACTGTGTTCCTTTTATCCTTTCTATCAATTCCATGACTTTTCAAATTTTAAATTTGAAACTGGGTGTATATGAACAACATAATATATAAAAAAGTGTCATCTTATTGAAGTCTGTTCCAAATGCATACTTTTATCATTCATGCACCCTTATGGACTTGCTGACTAGCACCCCATCAGTCTGCACTCTCTTACAACACCAAAGTCTGGACTCAGAGGAGGACTGTAAGGGCTTAGGGTGTGTTCACACTTGGCAGGTTTGGTTAGATTAAAACGAACTCTGGTGCGATTGCTCTGTTATTGCGGTTCATTTGAACAAGTGTGAACGCTGCCATCCGAACCTTGGTGCGCACCAAACAAGTGGACCGAGACCGCCTGAATAGTGGATCTCAGTCCGCTTCCAAACGAACTCTGGTGCGGTTCAATTGATATATGAACGCAACATGGACCAAAGATGTCTAAACGGACCAAAAACAGGAAGTAATTTGCCTAATACTGACCTCAAGCATACCTGGTTCTTCTCATCATAGGAGCTATGTTGCCCATTACAGTTTGGTACAGGCGCCGGAACCGCAGTCAGCCATGCTTGCAGCATATCTTCATTTGTGTGTGCAACGGAGGAATTCCTGGCGCTGTTTTGACTCCTTTACACATTTCATTAGCTCTTCGTTTGTTTTCAGCTGGTAAAAATACCACCATATCCATATATATTTATACATAAATCCAATGAGCGCATTTAGCCCAGCAGTCAGCATTGTTTTGGATGTTTGGAAAGTTCCAATGCAAAAATACGTCATAAAATGCCTTTTGTTTTATATCTTTAGGTTTGGTGTTAAAAATGCCAGTGTTAACGCTAAGCGAACCAGGACTAAATATATCATTTTCTTTTTTGGTCCAGACCAAGAGGTCCAAGAGAACTGAACTACAAGTGTGAACACACCCTTAGGGTACCATTTGGGACAGGGCCCAAGAAAGACCAAAAAGTAGGGATGGGAATTGTGAGGAATTTAACTATTCCTGTCCAATTCCGGTTCCTTAAGGGTTACATTAAAGATTCTTCTAGGACTTTGAAGAAGAATTGTTTGGAAATAACAAATGCAATTCCTATTGGATTTACTGTTCTCAGCAGCCTGTTACCAAGTGATGACATCATTTCAGATCTTAATAGAACACATTCTTGCAAAAGGTGTGTTTAAACAGACTTTTTGATTAAGATATTTTATTAATTAATCAAGCAGTTAGGTATAAGAGGCTGTGCTATATTGTCAATATAGTCACATTTGAAGGGCATGATGCGAAGCAGAAATAAGAAAAGCATATGGTGCTAAGAAAAAGCATTTAAAAAATATAATTAAAGTAGTCCATACAACTTTTGTTCTGACTGCACAAGTTTGTTCTTATTGCACAAGACTGCACAAGTTATATGGTCTACAAACAATGGCATTGACACGATGGGCCCTATTTTAAGAGCACAAGCGTTAAGCATAACGCAATGCCTTAAGTCAAAAGCACAAAGTCAATGGGCATGGCCATGAAGTTTTGGTATTTTCAAGCATGCGCTAAGTCTAGGCTCAAGTGGGTTTGGCAAAATCATGGGCGCAATGCGCAAAAAAGCTGGACAAAGTGTGATTTGATTCTGAGGTTCTTCTCTAGTTATTGCAGCGTCTGCATCTTATTATATAGTCCATTCCCTCAAGCAGCAACAATTTAAACAAAGACAGCACATTCATAAGAGGTTGGTAGTGTAAATGGACTGTATGCAATGAATTAAAAGAATAGAAATATGGACTTACGTTTTCGAGTGCATTAACTGTGTCCTTGATGAATGCTAGGCATATTTCTATGACAGTGGCATGCTTCTTTTAAATGCACAGGAAATGTGATTGTTGTCAGAATTTGGCTGTATGCTTCTTTAAATTATAGAGAATGTAAATATTATTAATAATTTTCATCTACTGGCACACAGATCATGGCTAGTATTAACAGTGATTGTATCGGAATGCACTTCACTTCTACCGGTCGATTTTGATATTGAAAAAATAAATTCATTTACTGAAACACGAAAATATATTTCTAAATTCAAATTGCATTTCAAACTGAACTAAAATATAATCAAAATAACGAAGTGGTAAAAAAAATCATACCAAATCCATTACTTTGTCCAACTTCTTCCACTGGCCCCTTTTGCAGTGACATAAATAAATCACTGTACGACAATGGGAGGAAAAATACCAATATAATTATATCATAAATACAATTGTAAATATAAACATAATGATAATAATTGAAAAATAAGCCACAACCTTTAGATTGTTTAGCACAATCTAATAAAAAATAAAAAAATTCTCTCAAAACGGCTACGACAGTGATTGTCAGGGACTTAATTTATTGTTACACTATATTTTAAGAGTTTGGACATAAATTTAATTACCACCTGCTGGTGGAATCTCCAAACTGCAAATGCAGGAACTGAATTTGGACTTTGCGCTGAGATAAGACGTGGTATTGAAATGTCTTATTTCAATGACCAAATTCTTAGGAAAATAGCAAATTGCGCCATTCCATTCCATTCAAATATAATACACACTCAGTTTGTGTGCCTAAACCCACAGTAGCACAAACACTTCCACCCACGGCCACTTGCGCTTTGTGCTGGCACAAAAATTGCACTTAGAATTAGCACTCTCACAAAAATTGGATAAGACGTTGCGCACAGTCATAGCACATAGCACTGTGCTTTGTGCACTCACGAAAATAGAGCCCAATAAACCATTGGTTCTTGTGAGTCTCATGAGCAAACTTCATGATGCCAAACCTGCACCCTAGGCATTATATTTGACTTGACAGCTACAATGGAAAGCAAGATTTTCAGCAAGTAACGTCTTAAATTTTGGTCCCACACACAGTTGTCTTCAGAAGACTTTAATATATAGTGCATGAGTCATATTAACTACTTAAAAGCATCATAAAAATATCATATTTGTTCTTTTTGGAACTTGGCCCTATGAATCACTATCCATATTCACTGAATGGAAACAGCTGCTTGGAAATTCTACCTAACATCTCTGTTTGTCATACAGGATGGAACGACACGAGAGCAAGTAAATGATGAAAGAATTGTCATTTTTGGGTGAATTATTCCTTTAACAGCAGGATTTCTTAGAGACAAATTCAAACAACAATCAACAGATTTTGATCCTCCATCTGGTCACATACTTTCTCTCACAGAGCGCCATCAGCCCTCCTCTCACTCTGAGACTCTTAATGATGTGTAACTGGCACAGTGCACTCACCAGGCTCTCAGCTAATGCACCTGCTACCCCTGACTGTGTCAAATAGAGAGAAAGAGAAAGAGCAGCAGGCACCAGATGTGAATGTGAGCTGGCGACATCCACCCCAATCCATAACGTCATTCTGGACTAACCCAGTTTCACATTTTAACTGTAATTGGTGGATGGAAAATCTGAACACATCCAAAAGATACGTCTTTAATGATTAATTTCCTATTTTCATTTGCTGGGGGAGAGTTTGTGTGCCTCAAATCACCCAACATCTGAACTGATCTGAACATTCACTCACAATATATTGATCAGAAATGAAAGGAAAGCCATTGAGGAAAATGTAAATCAAACATTATTGTTTCGTGATGTTCAGTTGCCAAGCAACAACTCCTACATGCATCAGCACTGTACGACAATCTAAATGAGAACTATGGCAAATTATAGAATTGTTAGAAAGTTCGTGCTTCTTTTGGGGGAAACAAAAAATAATGGTATTTACTCTGTTTACTTCCATTTATTATAATATCAGTTCTATAAGTTAAACTAATTACAGGGGAATGCATGAGCATTTTTACATTCTACTTGCAGATTTGTATTTGTCTTGTTTGCTGTTTGAACACTGGGGAGTTTTTTGTTTGTTTTTCTGAGAACTATCTCAACCATCACTAATTGTCCACTTGTCTGAGCTTTTCAGCAGCTTTTAAACAAGTAAACATCACAAGCAAAGTTTCTCAAAAACAGGCAAAAAATGGGGGTGCCACGTGCTTTCTCCTCATAAATCATCATTTCTCAGCCTTACGCTTGAATTCAGTCTTCTGTCAATATTCAGAGTTATCTTTTGGATTTGTCCATTTGGTCGCAGGATGTCAATAAAGAGCTTTAAAGTGCTCTCTCACCTAATAACAGACTCTATGCTAAACAAGGGTAGAACAGGCATCTGAGACTCTCTCGGTCCTTAGTAACCTAGCAACCAACGCCAACACAGTTCGCTTTTTTCGACCAATGCGTAAAGCTTATGAAAGTCCTTAAGTCTTTAGTAGCTGAGGGGAACTGTGTCTCATTACTTCACGCAAAGAATAGAGATGTGTAACCAGAAAGCGTGTCTGTGTAAGTGCTTACCTTTCACATGAATGGGTTAAGAAGCAAACAGAATAAATCAACACAAAAAAGCTTCGAGATGACAATTTCTGATCTAGTTGCCATGGTGATATTCAGAGCTGAGGTGTTCCTGAGTGTGTTAGCATCTCCCATGGCATATCCTAATTTAATAAGATAACACGCAAACACTATATGGGTCAATGACATGACGCCTTCTTATTCTTTCCTTCTGTTTTTTTTTTTTTTTCATTTTTTAAAAATGTTTAAATGTTTTTTTTTTTTTTTTAAAGTAGCACATATTTGTAGTACCTCTAAAATACAGTATATGTAACCACTTTTAACTTTCCCATGTTTATTAGGTATAAGTATTTTTTTTGTATTGTTGAGTAAAACCCTGGTGCATTTTCATAATTATTTAAATCATAATACATCAAATATAGCTGCAAGCAGCAATGATCAGGGCTAAGCCCTAAAGCCATTCCCTAAGCACAATGCAAAGAGCTCCAGCACAACAGAGTCACAACTCTGTTCACACCAGCATGAGTATCTAACCAGGATTCGTCCAGTCCTTTGAACTGAAGCCCAGAGCTCTAACCACTGCGCCACACAATTGACAAGTTTGACTGATGCCAGAGACATTCTTGGTTGAGAGTATACAACTCTTTCTGAGAAAATAGTTACAGCTTAGGTTTTTTTTAAAAAATATTTGAAGCAGGAATTACATAATAAAGTACAGTCTGCATTGTAGTAAGCACAATATAAAGACTCAGAGATCAACAGAAGTACACATTTTAAAACTGCTCTTTCCTGGACTCAAACTCACAACCTTTTGACCAGCATTCCAATGCGTTAAAGACTGGGCCATTCAGTTGACACAGCTCAAAAGTACCAAAGAGACATTCCAAGCTGAGAGCAGCAGGTTTTAAATAAAAAAAAATAATATAATAGATACATTTAGAAATGTATCTCTGCAGATTTCAGAAGACTTAGAATAAGGAGGCAATGATACATTAACAGTTTAGTTTAAATTGACTAAGCATTTTAACCACTATATTATTTGGACAAATCGGACTGAGTTTAAAGGACATGCAAAGTTTAAACTGTAAACGTCATAATCCAAGATGGCATCCACTGTAATGGGGAGAGTTTTAATGTAAGGGGTCCATTTGAATAATCAGGAGGAGAGTAATCAGACAAAATGAACTGTGTCTCTAGGACAAATGGTTAAATAGATACAAGCAAATGAAAAGAGCATTATTTTAACTGCCGGTGGCACTATAGAATATAACTTAGAGACCACAAATTTGGTATAGGGGCTATTCATGCCCATCCCTATCAGTGTGCCAGATTTAATAATTTTCATATGTACGGTTCATAGGGATGCCATAGACTCTCAGCCAGAATAATAATAACAATACTAACGAATACTAATAACTCTTGTCTCAGGATGATTGTGTGGAAACAATGCCTGTTTTGCGGAAGTGGCAAATTTTTTGCCAGTAAATTTGACTGAATTAGAAAAACAACATGTGGTGCGACCAAATGTCTTGTGGTGTGACCACTGCTGAACAATGTCTATGATAGAAATAGATAGTTTATCCAGGTTTTCAATTTTATATACTTCCACGCCTAACTCAGAAGTAAAAAATATTGATTTTAGTTCATTCATTCATTCATTCATTCATTCAAAGTTTTTTTACATACTGTATATATTTAAATTTTTGTTAGTGTTTCTCTTATTATTGTTTATCTTATTGGGAGTCTATTGCAGCCCCTAGAACTGTTTGGAGGAAAGTTATAAAATTTTGCAGACTGATAGGGGAGGCTCTGAAATGTCCCCAGACCAAGTATGGAGTGTGTCACTCATACTTTATAGTGCCACCAACAGTTCACTGTATATAATAGAACATTACAAATTCATACCATGCATATGTTGGGCAATTCCATGGATATGTCAACCACATCATGGAAAAATAAAACATTTTAAACAAAGGAACAAAACTCCCTTTTAAATTCTGTATTATAGTGGTAATGGATAACGCAGTCGAGACCACTAGAGAGCACCACTTGCTCACACAGTGCTGACTAAAGTGCTTAATGCAGACTATATTTTAAAATGCAGCCTTTTATGGTTTAGTAACCACGCAAGGCCACATTCTCTGCGTTTTCAAGCTAAGAACTGATATGCTAATGTTTTTTTATTTTCTCCCCTTTTTTCTCCCCAATTTGGAATGCCCAATTCCCAAAGCACTCTAAGTCCTCGAGGTGGCATAGTGACTCGCCTCAGTCCGGGTGGCTGAGGATGAATCTCAGTTGCCTCCACGTCTGAGACCGTCAACCCATGCATCTTATCACGTGGCTTCTTGAGCGCGTTACCGTGGAGACATAGCACATGTGGAGGCTTCACGCCATCCACTGCGGCATCCACGCACAACTCACCACGTGCCCCACCGAGAGTGAACCACATTATTGTGACCACGAGGAGGTTACCCCATGTGACTCTGCCCTCCCTAGAAATCGGGCCAGTTTGGATGCTTAGGAGACCTGGCTGGAGTCACTAAGCACGCCCTGGGATTCGAACTTGCGAACTCCAGGGGTAGTAGTCAGCATCTTTACTCACTGACCTACCCAGGCCCCCTCGATATGTTAATGGTTTTAATTTGGTCAATAACTGGCCGATAAATAGGTGCATCCCTATTAAATATTTTAACTATGCAAAAATATATATATATATATATTTTTTAAAACAGCCCTTAAAAAATCATAATCCGTCACTGACCCATATGCTAATTCCTCAAAAGAAGCCTCTCAGATCAGATCTGAATCCTGGATATTTAATAAAAGGTCTCTTCATCTTCTCAGATCACTGTTTGTGCCAAAGAGCTTCATTCCTGAGGAAGCTGGACCTGAGCCAGAGGTTAAACTCAACCTGTGTAGGCTGCCATTTCAAGAAACATTCAAGTAACGTTTAGCAAACAGCCAGCGGCGACTGGATTTGCGCACCACTTTACCGCTCCATCACACAATCCAGCAAAGATCCAGAGCGCGGCATACAGCAAAGCAGCTGGAGAAGCTTTAGGGAGGGATTTGCCAGGACAGGAGATGGCTTTATCTGGGACTGTGTAAGCAAGATAACCTCAATATATGTTGTACATTTATGGAATATTTTGTATATCACAGGGGCGTGCTAAATCTGTTCAACTCAAATCGGGCCATGGGAAATGTTATTGATGGTTGAATGGATCATGTCAAAAATTTAAGCCAATGAGACATAACACAAGATACAGTAAAGCTGTCCACACTGCAACTTATTCTGCCCAAGAACTGCCCACTTAGGCAGGAAGAGACTGAATTATACAGTATGTAAAGCGACCAACAAGAGTTTGACTTATTTTTACACGCCATTTAAGGGCGGATTTATCTGAAATTAATGATATTGCAATAAAAGACAACCTGATCTCTTGAAAATTAAGTTAGTGTGGCAACATTTCTGGAAAATTATATTACGTTAAGTTTACACTTGTGGCAGTTCCAAGGTGAAATGTCCAGCGCTATCATGTTTTAATTCAACAAAACCTCCCCCCTAGCCTAAACCTAACCAATAGTGTCATCAAAGCAAATGTGGGATGAAAAACTTGATTGCTAAAGCAACCGTGTCATTTTGTGTGGCTTCCAAGATGCTTTCGGTTCACGTGTTGAGTTACCACACAATTTGGTCATGCTCAAACAAACTTGTAAATGTAATTGGTTATTTAATGTGGTAACACTTTATTTTACAGTGTCCTTGTTACACATATTACATGTAATGACTATAGTAATAAAAGTAACATGCATAATTACAAGTAACTAACCCTAAACCAAACCATAACCATAAACCTATAGTAAGTACATGTTGTTAATTAATATAACTCAGTACTTACTTGTGTAATTTCACGTAACAAGGACACTAAAATAAAATGTAACCTTAAATGCAAATGTTCAAATATATCACCTTACAAGTTATGCACTACAGTAAGTGTTTTGATATCATTAGATAGTATTGTGTGAGAAACAGGGTGAAAAGTAAGTGTTTATGAACTGATAATCTTTCCTTTTAGTCGTGATTTGTGTGAAAGGGAATAAAAGTCATTGTTGTTGTAGTGTCTCTAATGTTTATTTCACCAGGACACTTCTGCAAGATTTACAACAAACCATGTAAAAAAAACTAATTTTTTCACTATCAATACCTTTTTTACTATCAATCAACACTTTCACTTTCACATTCTTCTTCTTTTGTTTTTGGCTATTCGCATGTTGCCACCTACTAAGCAGGGAGGAGAATTTATAGTAAAAAAGGACTTAAATATTGATCTGTTCTTCACCCACACCTATTATATCACTTCTGAAGATAAAGATTGTGATGTGGAGAAGGGCGTGGCCGGTCTGTGAGTGTGCGCGCCTGGTGCTGAGCGGCCCAATCACAGCCTGGACACGCCCTCCTCCTCGTCACAAGTGTCTCTCTCTCTTCTCTAGAACTGGCGCCTCCGGCTCATCTTTATCCCCCTCCCGGCTGATTAACCCGATTCAGGGTGGGCCGTGTGTCCTCACAGCCCGGCCCCGCGTGTGCACGCCTGGTGCTGAGCGGCCCAATCATAGCCCGGAAACGCCCTCCTCCTCGTCATATATGCATCTCTCTCTCTCTCTCTAGAACTGGCACCTCCGGCTCATCTTTATCCCCCTCCCGGCTGATTAACCCGATTCAGGGCAGGCCGTGTGTCCTCACGGCCCAGCCCCGCCCTCCTCCTCGTCACAAAGATTTAACCACTGGAGTCTTATAGATTTATTTTATGCTGCCTTTATGTGCTTTTTGGAGCTTCAACATTTAGGTACCCATTCGCTTGCAATTTGAGGACCTACAGAGCTGAAATCTTCTTCTTCTTTTTTTTTTTCTTTCTCCCCAATTTGGAATGCCCAATTCCCAATGCGCTTTAAGTCCTCGTGGTGTCATAGTGACTTGCCTCAATCTGGGTGGCGGAGGACAAATCTCAGTTGCCTCCGCATCTGAGACCGTTAATCCGCGCATCTTATCAAGTGGCTTGTTGATTGCTTTACCGCGGAGACATAGCGTGTGAGGAGGCTTTACGCTATTCTCTGCGGCATCCACGCACAACTCACCATGCGCCCCACCGAGAGCGAGAACCACATTATAGCGACCACGAGGATGTTACCCCATGTAACTCTACCCTCCCTAGCAACTGGGCAAATTTGGTTGATTAGGAGACCTGGCTGGAGTCACTTAGCACGCCCTGGATTCTAACTCACGACTCCAGGGGTGGTAGTCAGCGTCTTTACTCGCTGAGCTACCCAGGCCCCCCAAAAACAGAAATATTCTTCTTAAAGTCTTTGTTTGTGTTCTGAAGAAGAAAGTAAGCCATACACGTCTGGGATGGCATGAGGGTGAGTAAATTATGAGAGAATTTTCATTTTTGGGTGAACTATTCTTTTAAGAACTGGTCATTTCACAGCAATAACTTGACAAACGACAAAGTGGAACATCTTCAAAAGCTATCGCTGTATTAAACACAACTTTGTTTCCCAGCAGACTAATAAAAAGCCCTGTGTATCTTTACTCCTAGAAGTTGTGTAAAGTCAGCCAATCAGATTACAGCTTGCCAGACTGAGAAAACGCTTTCCGTTTTTGTATGCAATATGCACACGTTGAACACAATAATAACTCTTGTACACAAACTTACAAAGAGTAAATCTTGTCCACATGGTGTATTGGACATATTGCAATAGAGTTATGTAGTGCTGATGAGAATGTTCCACACACAGCGATTAGTGTTTTGGGGTGTCTCCCACTGTCTGTACAGATGTTCAATAGGCTGATAGCAATGTGCCCTGTGGATACAGATCTACTGAAGTGCAGTGAGCCATACATTCCCCTGGCTGACCTTAATCCACCCACCTACACATACGCACACATGCATTCATGCATAGATCAAATACACACATGCTTTCTAACAAGCCCAGGTGCATAAATACACACTTGCATATTGACTGAGGCTTCACAGATGGCATTAAACCCACAATTTCAAAGCATTTATGTGTATGAGTAACCTATGTATCTAGAAGGAAACCACACAAACATATCTCAAGTGAAAACGAAACACCTGTCACTGTTAGAGCCAAAGCCAAGCAATTAGTGAACACATGAGTTCTGAAACATTGAGCCACGATTCATATGCAGTCGATGCATTTTCACATCCAGCTCACAACGTTTTTGTTCCTATGACACCAGAGTGATTGGTCAAATTGCATTTATGGCTCAAGTAATTGGCTGATGAGCAAAGATGGCAAAAAGCAGGTTGTGTCCTGCTTGAACCAAATATGATTCCCAAAAACTTTCAGATCAACAGCTGTGCTATGATATTAGCTGCAAGCCCATTAAGTCCTCCATAAGCATGAGCCCAGCAGTGGTTCTAGTAGAACAGACCCAAGGCAGCATCTGTGTGTGTTCAAACACATCCAAGAGACACTGGAGGGGTTTGCATTCTTAGCTCTCCCATGATTAGCACTAACAGCCACAGTATGCAGCAGCACAAAAGGCTAGCATCTGTGTCTTACAACGGCACTCAATTCAGCTTCAGCTGCATTAATTAAAAGGGGGGTTTCTCCGTAGCTTACTCTGGCTCAAGTATCAAAACCATTTCTGGGAACTCGAAATGACTAAATCGCTCACTAGAATTTTGAAAAACTAGAAAGTGAAGTAAGAGGAGAGGGAAGTCAGTTTGATATTAAATATATAGTGTCAGTTTCTATGGGAAACAGTTGAATAATCCCTTGATGTAGCCACACGATAACATGATTTAAAACCCCTCTTTGTGGGAGTGAACCAGAAAACGAGTCAAGTCATCTTTTCAAAGACCATTTGGAGCAGTTCAAGCCTGGTGACCAACATTCATTTTCCATTTGAAAGGATAAAAACCTAAGTGTCATTTCAATCTACTTTAAAGAGAGACTTCAAAAAGAGAGTGAGGGAGAGAAAAAGAGAATAAACAGCTAAAACTCATGAGTGTTTACATAATTGTTGAGTAAATGACTGAAGAGCTTTTACAGAGAAACTTGTAACACTATCACTTTCAAAATCATATTTAGGCCCTTTAGACTCATCACATCTCTTGACAACAGAAATGGGGATAAAGAGAAAACATAGCTTAACATTTGTTATGAAATTTAAAGGGGTAAATCTCAGTGTACATGAACTCACTAAGCACATTATTTGGAACATAATTGTCCAAATAAAGTGCCCGATGTGGTCTTCTGCTGTTGTAGCCCAACCGCCTTAAGGTTTGACGTGTTGTGCATTCTGAGATGCCATTCTGCTCACTACAATTGTACAGAGTGGTTACCAGAGTTACCGTAGCTTGAACCGGTCTGGCCATTCTCTGTTGGTCTTTCTCATCAACAAGGCATTTCCATCCGCAGAACTGCCACTGACTGGATGATTTTTGTTTTTGGCACCATTCTGAGTAAACTCTAGAGACTGTTGTGCATGAAAATCCCAGGAGATCAGCAGTTACAGAAATACTCAAACCAGCCTGTCTGGCACCAACAATCATGCCACGGTTGAAATCATGGAGATAAATTTTTTTCTCCATTCTGATTGTTGATGTGAACATTAACTGAAGCTCCTGACCCATATCTACATGACTTTATGCATTGCACTGCTACCACACAATTGGCTGATTAGATAATCACGTGATTAAGTAGGTGTACAGGTCTTCCTAATAAAGTTATTAGTGAGTGTATAATACTTTTGTTATTTCCTTCTTCCTAATATACAGTATTACAATTTCTTTATGTGCAAACAATTACTAAAATGGGAAGACTAAACATAAACCAGGAGAAATCTAAAACAAAAGTTTTTATATTTTTTCAAAGTTAAAGTTTTCTGTGAATGTTTAAGTAAAAATAATGCTAAATAAAAGCCAATTTATGTATACGTAATTATATTAAATTGTGTGATATATTGCATTATACCAGCCTATTGGCCACCCTGCTATCTGGATATTGGCATCAGCATCAGCTTTGAAAAAAACTCATATCGGTCGACCTCTAATTAATACATGTGTTTGATTCACTGTAAGGTGGCACATGTGTGCTCAAATCCTGTCCTTTTCATTGCATTTAATTGGTTTGTTCAACAAGACTAGTGTGGGGATATGGGCATATTGAACGTGGGCAGAATGATTATTGATGTGTCCCAGGTGTGTGGAGTTAGCCACGCGATTACGAAGATATATATCAGTAGCCGCAACCAATAGAGATGTGATTGTCGCTGAGAAAGCTGTAATGTTCCATGCGTTTTCTCTTCACCCTCTCATATAGTGTAAGGAAAAACAAAACACATACAAGACCAGGAACAGGAGTCGATCTTGAGATGAAGATGTTTAAGCCTTTATTCTAGTGTAGCAGTGACAGGTAGCACCATGGATTCAGCAGAGTCAGATTGAAAAACGAACATTGTAAACTCAAACCTTTTAACCAGTTTGTGAAATACTTTACCGTCCACAATGTAAATGAAGTTGTGCTCTTCATGTAAATGAAAATCCCTAAAAGATATGGTCTGTATGTTAATTAAGCTCTGAGTGTTAATTACCTCGTTTTTTTTCTTTTTCTTTTTTCCACTTTTTTCCGCTTGCCTACATCTCATGTCTTGACTGTGTGCATTCGTTTTCTCCATTGTATTTTACACGGATTATTGCATCAATCTCATACATCTGATGATTAGGAACCACATCGATCTCAAATCCTCGTCACTCAAGAACAACCATAACAACAACAACAAATAATTGTGCTAAGTCATGGCATCTGCTCATGTTATTGCTTCCTGCATTACATGCCACATGTTTACTATAGCTTCTTCCATAAGCAGTGAGGGATTCACATGTGATAAATGTAAGGAATTAGTCAGGCTGACGGAGAAGTTTAATGAGCTAGAGACACGCATCCGAACGCCTAGAGAAG